>NC_057825.1:93389975-93693005 GCF_910594005.1 Cervus elaphus
CACACAGAGTATCCCCGCCGGGGAAAACACTTCTGCCCTGAGGGGCTTTGCTGCCCCCACAAAACCTAAGTGACTGGAGTTGAGTTCTCAGAAAGGAAATGGAAAACAAAACATGATTTGGATCGTTGTGGTTAGAGAAATAGCTTCAGGATCCTTTGGCCTGAGTGTTCAGGAGACCCAGGAGACCTGAAGAATGCAGTGGGTTCCGGGAAGGCAGAGATGAACACACATTCCTCTAAAACACCCAATTACCAAGTTTTCATTTGCTTTCTTGGAACAAGTGATGTCCGAAGAGAAGTCATCCTCTTTGAGGCTGGGGTGAAGAGGGGTGTCTTAAGATCTCAGAGAAGACAAAGCAGGCAATGGCAGGATATTTAACACTCACCAGACCATCATTTCAAGCAAATTCTGATTCTAAGGCAACGAGAGGCAGGAAATGACTAGTCTACTGAAGGAGTCAGTGTTGGAATTCACAAGCATCCTTGGTGGGAGTGTAAAATGGAGCAGCATCTATAGAACACAGGTCCTCAAAAAATTAAGGACGCTGCTGGTGGTCCATGGGTTAGGAATCCACCTGCCAATGCAGAGGACATGGGTTCAATCCATCATCCAGGAAGATTCCACATGCCATGAGGGGCAACTAAGCCCATGCGCCACAGTTATAAAGCCTGAGCTTTTCACAGCCTGTGCTGTACAACAAGAGAGGCCGCCCCCTGAGAAGACTGTGCACTGCAATGAGAGTAGTCCCTGCTTGCTGCGACTAGAGAAAGTCCATGTGCAGACTGCACAAAACAACGAGGACTCGGAATAGCCAAAAATAAATAAATAAATTTATTTTAAAATATTAAGCATAGAGTTACCGCATGATCCAGCCATCCTCTTTGGGTATAAACCCCAAAGAATCAACAGCAGGAATTCAAACAGGTATTTCTACCCCATGTTTATAGCAGCATTGTTCACAAGAGATAAAAGTTGGAAGCAACCAAGTCTCCATCTACAGATGAACAAATAAACAAAATGTGGTCCATCGAGACAATGGAATATTATTCAGCCCTGAAAAGGAAGAAAGTCCTGACACCCAGCTATGACCTGGATGAACTTTGAAGACGTTATGCTGAGTGAAGTAAGCCAGTCACAAAGGGACAAATGCTGTCTGATTCCACTTGTCTGAGGTCCCTAGAACAGGCAGATTCAGAAAGACAGAAGGTAGAAGGCGGGGGCGGGGTGGTACCAGGCACCATGGGCAGGGCAGTGGTGAGTTAGCGGGTGTGAAATTTCCGTCTGGGAAGATGAGCACGTTCTGGGGGTGGGTGGTGGTTGCACCATATTGTGAGTGTACTCAGTGCCACTGAGCCCTGTGTTGGGTGTATCTTAGCACACGCTGACGAAGGCACAAGCGGAAAATGGACCAGGGTTATTGCTGAATCAGACTTAGTTCTATTGGTCCAGACATTGTGGCTCTCACAGGCCAGGGATGTACCCAAAGACACAGATCCAAAGATGTCTTTAGTTGAAAGCACATATGTGTGCATGCTAAGTCATTTTAGTCGTGTCCAACTCTTTGCCATGCTATGGACTGTAGCCCTCTGTCTGTGGGATTTCCCAGGAAAGAATACTGGAGTGGCTTGCCGTTTTCTCCTCCTGGGGATCTTCCCAACCCAGGGATCAAACCGGTATCTCATGTCTCCTGCATCGGCAGGCAGGTTCTTTACCACTAGCACCAGCTGGGAAGCCCATAGTGGAAAGCATGTATTCCTCTATAAGCACTGCTCATATCAGTGAAAGTGAAGAGGGTACTGTATTTTTCCTTCCAAAAATTAAGAATAGAGAAGTGAATGTAGGTTGATGTTCTTAATCGTTCTGTTTACTTTTCATCTGAAAGAATTCCTTCCTGTTCTGAGAAAAACTAACAAAACTTTTGCATGCATCTCCATGATTTCCAAGCCTGAGGAATGTGATTAATGAGAGCCAGAACTGCCAAATTCTTAGAAAAGGTATGCTTTTCAAAACTGAGCAATGAAACCCAGATTCCTTTTCTCAAATTCTCGCTGATCCACCAAGGTATTAATAACTGAACTGACCACCTATTTGGAAACCATCAAGGGTTTCACATGCTTGACTTCATGGGTCTCTGCTCACTCCCACCCCAGATGAGAACCCCCACCCCAGGTCAGGGGATGTGAACAATGATTCAACCATGCTTGTTCTTTCCATAACTCTCAGGACTACTTTCACGAACATCTAGTCAAACTTTCCATGCCAGGACTTCAGAAAAAAGTATTTGGGGACCAACTATTTGATGTGGTCTTATGGCCCAAATCTTAACCCCACACCCTCCAAACTACATTCATCTCCCATCTTGGATCCACCACGCATGAACCTGGGTGAGCCCAGGGCATGAGCTACTTCTGTGCCTTGGAGATGTCCCAGGGCTGCTTGGCCAAGATGCAACATTCACAGAATTCTTTAGTCATCACTTTTTTGTTCAGTTCTGAAATTGGGAGTTTCGAAAGAGCTTCTAATGTACACTGAAGAGGGGACTAGGCCTGAAGAAGAGTGTCTGCTCCAGGGCTGGACAAGCTCAGGCAGGGCCCTGGGAGGCCGTGAAAGAGGCTCGGGGTTCAGGCGGAGCAGGCTAGATGGGCCAGCTGGTGCCAGAGGTCTGCACGCAGCAAATGCGACCAGCAGGTGTGGACACGGGTAAACTCAGATTCTCCTGTTCAACCACTCAGGTGATGGGACAGTCCTCTGAACTCCCCTTTATGACTGGGGGTGAGGAAGGTCACTGAAGGACAATGGCCGGGGAGGGACCCAAGCGTCAGTCTCTGGTTTACGACTCTGTGGCTACTGGCACGGGCTGGGCTTTCCAAGCCGAGTCTCATGGTCTGTAAAGTGGAAGTTGAGCTCTGGGTCAGGACAGTGGAGCTAATACAGCACTCGCAGGGCAGACCTACGGTCTGGGCCACCGTTCCCAACGTCCAGGCATCATTTTGGCTACAGAGACCACAGCAAACCGCCTGCCTATTCCTCAGGACACCTCAGTCGTGCACCCAGCACCCGGGAGGTGCTGATGGGCACCCGGTAAGACAAGACATCACAGACTCGGGGAGGACAAGTGGGTCGTGATGAGCTGATCAGAGTTCAGAGACAAGCTGGGCCTCAGAGGAGCAGCAGTTTTGGAGCTTTTTGAGTCTCACTGGACATCAGCATAGATAGGGCACCCTGTAGGGTGAAGACCCCTGGGCGAGGAGATGAGGGCAGTGAGGGCCTGGTGGTTTTTGCCTGGACACGGGGCTGTCCCGGCATGAACTCAGGAAGCCAGCCAGTCTGGTGGCCGTTCGTCTCTTAAATTTGTTGCCAGAGAAATGCTGGGAAATGCTATTCTGGCTCCTCTGTTCTGGTGTCTGGCTGGCTCCACAGGTCTCTGAACTCAAGCGGAGTTAAAATCTTTGCCTCTGCTGAGGCCTTTGTCCAGCTGTCTGCTTGATAGAACCTTTGTCCCCTCTGAAGAGCGTGTGTGTCATCGCCCTTGATGGTGGCCCCAGGGGACCAGAGACGCGAGACTGGTCAGGGGAAGCAGGTGGCCTCTGAAACAGGAAACTGCAGCTAGTTTAATAAGGAGACTGTTCTCAAGGGGCTGTCCCCAGGGATGGTATAGGTCCCCTGGGCCAGCTAAGAGGGACAGCGTTTAATATCCTTCCCAGGACTGCAAGGGGTGGGTGAGGACCCAGAGAGAGGTGATGCTGGCCCAGGGCCCCTGTAAAGAAATATGAAGGACACAGGAACTGTAGCTTCACTATCCAAAGTCTCCCTCTGGGCTCCCACTGGCCGAACCCACATGGCCCAGTCACGAGGCCCCCAACCCAGCCCATGAGGCCACACACTCAGGACGCAGATTAGCTGGAGATGGGGCATCGAGGGCCTTCTGGGAGGGAAGGAAAAAAACAGCAACAGGGAGTTTGGGTGGCTTCTTCATCTGTGAACATGGCCCAGGGTTTCACTTTCATTCCTATTTAAAACTTGATCCAAGTAGTATTTATCATAGAATAAAAGTCAATATATAAATGATACCGTCTTTTACTTCCAGGGAAGAACACCTGGTGAGATGGTCTTGAAATCCTTTGATCTTCCTGCTGACTGACTTTCACGAAGATGTGCATAAAATGAATGCAGATGCAAACATTGACATGTGTTTAATACAGAAATAACAAAACATTTGTTCAAGAAAGAAAACCAGAGAAAATTATTAGCGAAATAGTAAAAATTAGCTGCAGTCAGTCCAAACAATGATGTGTTCAGCATTTGAATGTGTATGAGAACAGTTTCTTCTATGTGCGTGTGTTTTTACCTGACATCAGTGGAGTTGTGTTCCATGTACATTTTTATATCCAGCGTTTTTCACTTAAAATGACCGGGAAGCATGTTCTTGTGTTGCTGGTTTCCTGAGCCCTGTCTTGCGGGTAAGTCATAATTTATTTCAACATCTCCTACTATTGGTCATTTAAGCTGTGTTAAAGGTTTTTTTTTTTTTTTTATGTGGACCATTTTTAAAGTCTGTTGAATTTGTTACAACATTGCTTCTGTTTTATGTTTTGGTTTTTTGGCCCCTAGGCATGTGGGATCTTAGTTCCCCGATCAGGGGTCGAACCCTCACCCCTGCGTTAGAAGGCAACGTCTTAACCACTGGTGTACTGCGCTGTGTGTGAGTGGTCAGTCATGTCCAACTCTGTGACCCCATGGACTATATGTAGCCCGCCAGGCTCCTCTGTCCATGGGATTCTCCAGGCAAGAATACTGGAGTGGGTTGCCATTCCCTCCTCCAGGGGATCTTCCCAACCCAGGGATCGAATCTAGGTCTCCCACAAGGCAGGCGGATTCTTAACCACTGTACTGCCGGGGAATTCCCAACGATTTGAGCCTGCCTTCTCCCTCCACCCTGCAAACTCCCCTCCTCAGTGACTGTCTGTCTGTCTCTCTGCTTCTGTTTAACCAGGTTGTTCTCCTGGCAAAGTTTTAGGGACAATTTATGTTTGCTGGGGGTAGAGAGGAAGAGGACTGACGACCGAAATAGAACAGTTCACACAACATTTTTTCCTGTTAAATGTCTGGCCCTGGGTTATCTGGAATCCATCTGCTCCCAGAAGAATTGTCGAAATATTCAGAAAAAAAAAAAAAAACCACTGTTTGATAGAAGTCATCTTGCAAATCCAATTCGAAGGAAGAGAACCAGCTCAGGACCTGCAGAGGGGCTGCAAGAGAAAGCAAGAAAAAATGAACAGCAGCTCCCCGGCAGGGCTCAGGAGGCAAACCAGGACCGCAGACAGGCCCTGGGATCACAGTCAACCCTCCAACAAACACGGCCGCCCGCCCCCGCCAGGCCAGGCTGCCCTCGGGGACACGCAGAGCACACGTGTGCTTTCCGGACCTGGAGGTCTGGTCAGCCTGTGGTCACCAACGTCACACGGACAGGAGCTGCCCACACGACACTTCTGTCCAGCATCAAGTGGGGCCCACACAAGGGAGCGAGGAGCTGTGTCCGCATGGGGGTCAGGTCCGCCTCTAGAATGACCATCAGCCCGGCCTGGGAAGAGCAGGGGTGACGACCCCTTGATGGAGACTGACAGCTCCTGGTCCCTTACAGGTGTGGTCACGTGCTCACCTGCCAGGTGAGGCAGCTAGGTGCCCAAGATGGGGCTGGAGGAGACGCCCCTCACCGACTGCCCCCCACCCCCGACCTGGGCCAGGAACCCTAGTATTAGCCCTGGGGTCTCTGCCTTGGGACCACGTGTTCGCCAGATGTTCTGGGGGGCAGGGTTCTCCCAGCACTGGGGGAAGAGGGTTGAGGCCAAGGCAGAGGTTGCAGGGATGCAGAATAGGCTCTGAAAACCCAGAGGCAGCAAACTCAGGCCTTGCAGCCTGGATCCAGCCAGCTGGTGGCTTTGCTACATCTTGTGGTGCATTATGGAAAAGCTAGACTTCTATTGAAAGATGAGTTTTTACAGGACGCCCTAGATTTTCAGATTCTCTGGGGAAAAGGGAGGACCTGGCACTGCCGGCCTGGTGTTCCTGGGGCAGGATGGCTCCTCGCAGGGCCCACGGGGCTGCCTCAGGCTGCGGCCAGCGGGTCACCACCCTTCCCAGCCGGGTCCAGCAAGGGTCCTCCTGCGGGGCATTGCTCCCACTGCTAGACCAAGACAGAGTTGGGTTCGGAAGCAAAGGAAAGTGTTAGTCTTTGGTCAGAGAGCACAGAGGTGCTATGCTACCTTCATCCTTAATGGAAAAACAGAGAAACTGACCCAGAGGGCCCCCTGCCGTCACTTCTCTATTTTCCTGTTCCCCTCACAGTGCAAGTCCTCGAAAGTGATGTCTCTGCCAACTCTTGTCACTTTCATGGTCCATTTCCACTGGACCCGTTGGTCAAGGTGGATGTCCTCCATGGGGCATCTCCGAGCCTCTGCAGCCCGGGACCCCGCTGCAGCCTCCACTAGAGAGACGCCCTCGTGTTCCCTGGTTTCCCTCCCTCCGGTCACTGTCTCTCATCTCCACGTACACCGCCCTCTCAGTGATAGGATCTGGTTACTGGTCTCTCTTGGAGCAGTGAGCTCCCGGCAGGTGGGGACTGATGTGGGCCACTGTCTTCTCTAGCCTGAGCTTCCAGGCTTGCCTGGCCCTTTAGACAGTTTTGCTGAAAAGATGATGCATGAATGGGCCAAAGTTCTGTGATGACACGTGTGTGTGACCAACACTTAATGAGTACTGTTGAGTCCCGCCCAGATCCACAGATTCGAGGCCTTGCAGCAAGGCCCCAGAAGCAGAGCTCAGAACCAAGGTCACCTCCGAAGCTGACTGAGCCCCTTTGTAATGTTGCCAAAAGCCCCTAGCAAGCTTCCTGACTCCCAATTAGGCAAAGATGGCCACGCCGGTAAACACCCTATTGCACCTAACGCCAACCTTCCAGCAGGAATTTTCTTTGTCTTGAGGCTATAAAAATTGACTATTAACCCACAAAAACTGTCCACTCTCCCTGGCCTGTCACGAGCTGTCAGCCCACTGCCTTGCAGTGCCCTCTTTATCTCTGCCCTTTGTTCTTAATAAACTCACTCCCTTCTACAGTGCTCTGTGTCTGGGAATTCTTTTCCAACCCGCACTCAGACTGGCTCAACAAGTACCTTAGTTTCTGCTATAACAAATCACTGCAAATTTACTTAAACAATAGGAATTTATTCTCTCACTTTTTGAGGGGGAAATCAAAAGTCCAAAATCAAGATGCCAGCAGGTCTGCACTCCAGCCAAGATCTGGGAAGAACCTCAGTTCCTTTGGCTGCTGGAAGCACAACTCCAACCTTTGTCCCCCTTGCCTACTACCTCTTATCTCTGTGTCCAAACCTCTCTCGCCTTCCTCTTGGGTTTAAGACCAGTCCTAAAACCAGGATCTCAAACTCCTTAACTACTGCAACTGCAAGCACCCTTATTGTTGTTCAGCTGCCAAGTTGTGTCCGACTCTTCACAACACCATGGACTGCAGCATGCCAGGCTTCCCTGTCCTTCCCTATCTCCTGTAGTTCGCCCAAGGTCATGTCCACTGAATCGGTGATGTCATCCAACCATCTCATCCTCTGCCACCCTTTTGTCCTTTTGCCTTTAATATTTCCCAGCACCCTGTTTGTCAACAATTCCACATTCTAACATTCCTAGTAGGCTTGCCCAAGTGGTGCTAGTGGTAAAGAACCCACCTGCCAAAGCAGGAGACATAAAAGACATGGGTTTGATCCTGGGTGGAGAAGATCCCTTGGAGGAGGGCATAGCAACCCACTCCAGTGTTCTTGCCTGGAGAATCCCATGGACAGAGGAGCCTGGTGGGCTATAACATATAGGGTCACAGAGGGTTGGAAACGACTAAAACAACTTAGCATGCACGTGTGTCCTGTCTACCACATTTCAGAGAGGGTCCCACACCTCTCTGTGCGGAGTCTCACACCTACAGTGGCCAGGCAGTGCAGGAATGTGTGAAGTAAGCCGTAGGTGGAAGTGGGGAGACCCTGAGCTAGACTGGTGGAACCTCAGAATCCCTGTGCAAAGGAAGCAGCCATCCAGCTGCCGATGGGTGACCCTGGAGGTAAATCGAAGGTCAGGCTCATCAGCTTAGATCATAAAGGCCCTGGAGACTCAAGCCAGGACTGGAGGCTTGGCCCTAGCGTGCATGTATGCTCAGTCGCTCAGTTGGATCCAACTCTGTGTGACCCTATGGACTGTAGCCCTCCAGGCTCCTCTGTTCATTGGAATTTCTCAGGGAAGAATACTGGAGAGAGTTGCCATTTCCTTCTCCAGCATATCTTCTTCACCCAGGGAGTGAACCATCATCTCTCACGTCTCCTGCATCGGCAGGGGGAGTTCTTTACCACTAGCACCACCAGAGGGCAAAACACAAAACTCTAAGCAGAACACCAGCTCCATCATATCAGGTTACATTCCTCAGCATTTTGCTCAATTGTTTGCTCCACTCTTTCGCCTTTTCCCCTGCCTCCTACATTTTTCTTTTCCATTTAAGCAAAACAGACCTTGAATTTCTTGCTTCTGGAATGTCACTGAAAATAGCTTACTCAGAAATGCTAGCTTTCCATAAATACACCAATTTATAAATGACAGAACATGATAACAGGGGTTGTAGACATTCCTGATTTTGTTTGTTTGTTTGACTCTCTCAAGGACACGATGATCTGACGCACACGTCTTTTCAGCTCTGAACATTAGTTCCAGAGTTCTCACCAGATTTCCTTAAGTCAAAAGAATTTATATTGACAGAAGAAAGTGAAGTGAAAGTGTCAGTGGCTCAGTCGTATCCGACTTGGCGACCCCATGGACTGTAGCCCACCAACCTCCTCTGCCCGTGGGATTCTCCAAGCAAGAATACTGGAGTGGGTTGCCTGCCATTCCCTTCTCCAGGGGATCTTCCCAACCCAGGGATTGAACCTGGGTCTCCTGCACTGCAGGCAGATTCTTTACTGTCTGAGCCCCCAGAGAAGCCCACACTGACAGGAGCAAGCAGAAAAGTTATTATCCACATAAGGAAAGTGGAGTTAATGACCCTCAGAATTAGAATTCCTCTTTTTGATTATACTTCGATATGTCAGAACAAAAGATTAAAGAAGGAAAGATTGTCTGATAGCTTCACTTACTAACCCATGGGAACAGGCACACTTAAAGTTTCCAGAATAAGAAACAAATTGATGGGACTCACCAGAGAAGCCATCTGGCCCTGGGTTTTCTCTGTTGGAAGGTTTTTTTGAAAACTTTTACTTTTGTACTGGACTATAGCTGATTAACAATGTTATGATAATTTCAGTTGAACAACGAAGGGACTCAGACACACATATACATATATCCATTTTCCCCAAACCCCCCTCCCATCCAGGCTGCCACATAACCCTGAGCAGAGTTTCCCGCGCTGTACGTTGGGTCCTTGTTGGAAATCCATCTTAAAAAGAGCAGTGTGCACATGTCCATCCCAAACTACCCAACTGTCCCTTCCCTCCGGCAACCATAAGTTTGTTCTCTACGTCTGTGAGTCTCTTTCTGTTTTGTGAGTAAGTCCATTAGGATTTCCTGGTGGCTCAGCTGGTAAAGAATCTGCCTGCAGTGCGGGAGACCTGGGTTCTATCCCTGGGTTGGGAAGATCCCCCAGAGAAGGAAACGGTTACCCATTCCAGTATTCTGGCTGGAGAATTCCATGGACTGTAGAGCCCAGGGAGTCACAAAGATTTGGACACGACTGAGTGACTTTCACTTACTCACTTCATTTGTATCATTTCTTTTTAGATTGTTGGAAGGTTATTGGTTATCGATTCAATCCCCAAGCTAGTTATAGATCTGTTCAGACTTTCTGTGTCTTCATTGGTTGGCCTTGGTAGGTCATACATTTCTAGGAATTTATCCACTTGCCTAGGCCACCCAGTTTGTTAGTATATATTAAACTGTTCATAGTAGTCAACCTTCAGATCATAGTCGACTTTTCCATCCTGGGCTTCAGAACTCATAGAAGTGACTCTTGATGGGTGTTCCTCACTCCACCCCCACTGACTGACCCACCCTCTTTGGGGGAGACTGGTTTTTGAAAGAAGGAAATAGGATGCTTTCGTTTTTGTTTTGTGGTGTTTTTTTTTTTGTTTTTTTCTGCTTTCATCTGACCTCCTTTTCTACTTCCTGCCCACCTGACAGAAAACAGATTTTGACTCCTTGCTCAAAGCCCGCTCGGATTCTTCACAAAATAGAATAGTGATCTTGGAGGTCTTCTTCCTCTTGATCTCTTGTGATGAAACAGATAACGATGGAAAAATAGGGCACTGACTGTGCATTATAAGAAGGCTTTTGTCACTGTCATCTGTTCAGCAGGTGTCTTTTTTTTCTGAGACAGCCCAGAACCTGTGTGGAAGGAGGAGGAAGGAAGTGTGGGCAGAGGACAGGAGCTCCTCACCCTAAGCTTAGGAAGGAAGAGTTGTTACCTACTTTTATCTTTCTGTTTCTTGGAGGAGCAGACCTATCTCCTTGCCAAGTTAATTGTTAAGGAGTTGTAGGATTTTCACTCTATTTTATGGTATCTTCTAAATCAGGATGGAATGACGCTGACCCCTTCCTCCTGTTGGCACAGCTTTCATTTCTTTCTCCCCCTTTCCCTGTGCTTCCTTCCTCCCCCGTGTCTGTTCCTGACCCTCCCACTCACTCCTGTTAGACCCTAAGCCCGTGGCTTCCCCACTGATGGTAGGAGTCCAGTCTGAAAGGATTGCTAACGTCTTTCACACCCTGACCTCCTCTGGTCAGTCTCTGCGCCTGGGCTAAAATGTCTTTGCTGTAGAACCCATGAAACGTCAAAGACTCAGTTAACTCAGAGCTCCCTCCCTGTGTGTCTGGAGAGTCTTACTGGTGAATTTGCGTTGCCCTGAAACCTTCCCTGTTTTCATAAATTATGATGACCAGTACTGCGGCGTGATTTAAAGATCAGGGCCACTTGTTTTATGCTGGTAAGAGTTCATTTCCACAAAAAGTTAACAAATATGGTAGCATCTTGATTCTTGTCAAATGTCATCAACTACTTTCAACTATTTTAGTTCAGCAAAACCAAATATCTCCCTTCCTGGGCTTGCAAATTTATGTGTACGTTAGGTGAAATATAATCCCTATGTTTCTACCACATTTGCACTTAATACAGCCAGCTATTGTTTTCCTAAAGTCCAAGAACACTTTAAGAGATTTCAACAATCCCCTTTTGAAAAGCTTGCTTCCTCCCAGGCCCCTAAACAGGAAATTGTATTTTACTCAGGGTAAACAGATTTTATAGCTTCCAAAGTTCTAGTGTGGTTTCGTGCCAAGCACCCGACATGAGTAAAGAGGCTCTTAAATTAACAAAATATGCGCTGCTTCCTCCAGTTTGAAAGGGTGCAGATGTGAAATTCTCAAGTTTATAATCTTATATGCATTGTGTGTATAACATGATCAATACAGTATATAAGTGCATTATAGATATTTGTGTGTGAGTGTATGTGTGTGTGTGTATGACAATTGCTCAGTCGTGTCTGACTCTTTGCGACCCCATGGACTATAGTCCACAATTCTCCTCTGTCCATGGAATTCTCCAGGCAAGAATACTGGAGTGGATAACCATTCCCTTCTCCAGGGCATCTTTGCGACACAGGGATCAAACCTGGGTCTCCTGTAGGGCAGACAGTTTCTTTACCTCCGGAGCCACCAGGAAGCCCATAGACCTTTACATCTCTCTCTAATTTAATACTTTCTTTTGAATTTCAATGCTAAGGTCTGTGCACAGGTCTTTCATCAGCATGCGAGCATAGCTAATAAAGAGCTTTGCATTATGTATGATAAGACTAACATTTAAATCGGGACTTGCCTGATGTGCAGGAGAAGCCATCTCCTGGCGCACTTAGAGCCCACTGCTATCTGACTTTCTGACTTCTGACACTCTCTAGCATCTAGTCTCCTCCATCTGAACACCATTTGCACGGTTTCATAACTGATTGCTTCATTGTGTTCACTAAATTGGTTTCCACGCTCAGAATGCCATTGAAAAACTCATTTGCAGTATGCCTGCTGCCCTCTAAAAACTGGTTATTTGGGGACTTCCCTGGTAGTCCAGTGCTTCAGACTTCGCTTTCCAATGCAGGGAGCGCAAGTTCAATCCCTGGTCAGGGAGCAAAGATCCCACATGCCTCGCAGTCGAAGAACCAAAACATAAAGCAGAAGCAGTATTGTAATAAATTCGATAAAGACTTTAAAAATGGTCTACATAAAAAAAAATTTTTAAACCTTAAAAATAAAACTGGTTATTTTCCCTCCAACTAGGCTGGGCCACCCAGCAGAATGTGAGAAACAGTGCGCTTGCCTGACGGGGACCATGTTGTTGGTCCTGGCATGTTCTGAAATGCCTATACTGTCTCTCCCTAATGACTCCACAATCCTGTTAAACTTGTTATTAATAATATCACTCAAGATCTGTGTATCTAAAAACTGAAATTAACTATTTTCTTGCATGTATGGATATATAGGTTTTTGCCTAAAATATCAACCACCATTTTGGCTTTCATGGTGTGTCTAAAGAATATAAAAGGCATAGTTAGGAAAAGGAAGATGTATTATTAAATACACAGACCTTGAGGAAACGCATGAAGCATTCCATCAAGACTATCTCTTGATGTACTTTTGCTCCCTTACATATATGATTTAAGTGGAGCTTTTCCGTGCATCTAATCCAAGTGGAGATGGGTGTTACCTTGTATTCAAACTCCTGAATCCAAGCTTTACCTTTAAAAAAAAACAATCCAGCTGACCTACTGGTTCATTCCTCCACAGCCCATCTCTGAACTGGGACAGGTTGGCGTGTCCTCAGCTAAGCTCCTGGAGCAGGACATGGCAAGCCACTCCAGTATTCTTGCTGAGAAATTCCAAGGACAGAGTGAAGGAGTCTTTTGGGCCTAGAAAAGAGAACAACAGTCTCAAAGGCCCCTTGCTGAATCATCTAACTTCGGAGAAAACAAAGCATAACTTTAGTTCCATCCTGATGCTCCAGGCCAGTTGCATCTATCTGGGACTTAGCACCCCCTGTCCGGAAACCTACCACCCCCTACACCCGCTCAGAAGACTTATCACCCCCTGCCCAACTACAAGTGTCATCTCAACAAAAGAATACTCAAAATATCCCACTTGATTGACGTTTCCCTTATCGCTTCCACAAACCCCCCTATAAGTATGAAGCCTCCCTGATCCCTTTCGGCGCTCAGCCTGGTCATTAGGCTGACTGTCGCCCCTCCTTGCCTGAATAAAGGTAACCTACTTCTGTTGAGGTCGTCTTTCCTCTTCTGCCTCGCCGGAACTGTACCTTACACAGAGGAGCCTGGCAGCCTACATGAGTTCACGAAGAGTAGGACACGACTGAGCAGGAGCATGAACTAAGCATAGGTGGAAGGTTCGAGGCTACTCCAGAGTATGCTTTCCTGCAGGATCGCTTGGCTGCCAGTTGTGTGAAAAGTGATTCTGGTCAACTTAGAGAATGAACTTATAGTTCCTGGGGGGAAGGATGGGTGAAGTGGATAGTTAGGAAGTTTCGGAAGGTCATGTACACACTGCTCTATTTAACATGGAGAGCCAACAAGGTCCTACTGGCCAGCACATGGAACTCTGCTTAATGTCATGTGGCAGCCTGGATGGGAGGGGAGTTTGGGGGAGAATGGATACGTGTATGTGTATGCCTGAGTCCCATCTCTATTCACCTGAAACTATCGCAATATTGTTAACTGGCTATGCTTCAACATAAAATAAACATTTCAAAAGAAAAAATAAAATGGATAACCAACAACGACCGACTGCATGGCACAGGGAACTCTGCTCAATGTTACGTAGCTGCCTGAATGGGAGGGGACTTCAGGGGAGAATGGAGACGTGTACAGTGTGGCCGAGTCCCTTTGCTGGCCACCTAAAACTATCACAACATTGCTAATCAGCTATACTCTAATATAAAATAAAAAGCTTAAAAAAAAGAAAAGAAAGTGAGTGGTTAAAATGTCCCTTTCTCATGTGTGCCAACAACACACTTAGGGAAGTGTTCACACTTAGCTCCTGGGCATCCCTTGGAACTCTGCAAGTGTGTGCCCTTAGACACACACACGGCAGCACAGATGTGCAGCGGGTAGAATTTTTCTATTCATTCCCACATGTCGCTGAACCCAAAGACTTTCACTCCATCCCAAGAAGCGGCCCATAGCTACCTTTAACGTGTGACTTTCAGCACAGCTGTTCCAATCTTAAGAAAGAGAACCTCTTTTACAAAAACAGAATTTTGAACTGGGGATGATGCCTCCTCATAGACGGCAGATGTTTTTGTCATCACAGTCACTGTTGACAGGGTGCTGTTCAGAAGGTAATGGAAATTCCCCACCCACTGACAGTGGAGGAATTGGGGAATCTTGCTGTTTTTCATCCCTTGACCCCCAACCCACACACATACACACAAACATCACCCACGGGCAGAGCCTAAGGCTCCAGATTGCCTGAAGGCAAAGCAGCAGTAGGATAATTCAAGGAGGAGTGGACAGGGGATCCAGCAGTGGAATTTGAGTTCTGGTTCAGCTGTTGAATCTCCATGAAAATGTATTACGTTCCCTTTTTCTCTAAAAATTATACATGTTCATTATAAAAAGTAATGAATGATAACCCAGAAAAATATTGTGTACTTAAAAAGTTCAGTTCAGTTCAGTCGCTCAGTTGTGTCCGAAAGTATTCACAACCTGAAGTTGAGAGTTGTGTTTTATTCAGTAAGAATTTTTTAGGACTTAAGTCGAGGAGACAGCGTCTCAAGCAACCCTGAGAGACCAGCTCAGAGGAGCCAAGGGGAGGAGCCAGGTTATAGAGAAGGGCAGGTAATCTGAATGTCAAAAGATGGTTGTTAATTAAATAAAACCAAATACCCCAAGTTCCCTAAACACATTCCTTTGACAGACATCTCAGCTAGGGCCCATTATCCTGTGTTCTCCTGTCTGGAGTTCCCTTGGGCTCAGCATGGGGAGCGGCCGCAGTCTATGGCAGCTAGATGGCAGGTGTTCGTTCCTCCCTGAGGTCCCTCAGGGCTCACCAGCTCACCGCCTGTAGCTGCTGCAATTGCTGATGACTGATAAACAAGGATATCCTTATTTACTGATAAGTGAAAGAAAGTGAAAGTGAAGTCATGTCCAACTCTTTGTGGCCCCGTGGATTGCAGCCTACCAGGCTCCTCTGTCCATGGGATTTTCCAGGCAAGAGTACTGGAGTGGGTAGCCATATCCTTCTCCAGGGGATCTTCCCGACCCAGGGATTGAACCCGGGTCTCCCTCGTTGTAAGCAGCCGCTTTACCGTCTGAGCCACCAGGGAAATGCAAAAGTGAAAGTGAATAAGGCAGGAAATATTCCATTTCGCAATAGAAAGCATAAGATAAAAACGGCCCAATTTTCCACCAGCCCCAGAAAGAAAACCAGAGTCTGATGTGAACAATGCAATGGGCATACTTCTGAAAATACCTCAGGGCAGCTCTCTCCATGGCCCATGTATATGCGCACAGCACCTACCAGGCCACTTTACATCCACGGAATCCTGCCTTACATGCTACTTTATAACATGCTTTTTGAACTTAATATATGTTGTAGGCGATTTACTCAGTCAGCATATATAGTTCTAGGTTCAATTATGTTCAGTGTCATATTGTTTCGATGTTCAATCGTTTATTTCACTAAAACTGTAGATGACCATCTTGGTTGTTCCCATTCGTTCTACTACAAGTCAGTCAATGATGGAGATCCTCTCATCTATATCTTTTCACAATTATCAGACATCTTCTAAGAACAGAATTCTAGAAAAGGAATGTCTACATGAAATGGCACGCTCATGTTAGATTTTACAGTAAACATCGTCAAACTGCCCTCCAGAAATTTGACCTGATTTATACTCCCACCAACTGTCATGTGATAATTGTCTTTTAATTGTGGTGCCATCAACATTGAGTAACGTCATTTTTCTTTGGTCATGCAAGTCGTGGGATCTTAGTTCCCCAACCAGGGATTGAACCCATACCCCCTGTATTGGAAGCTCAGAGTCCTAACCACTGGACCACCAGGGAAGTCCCGAGTAATGCCAACTTTCAATCTTTACCAATTTGATAGAAAGAAATGGCATCTCAGTTTTGCTTTTATTTGCATTTTGTCACTAGTGAGGTTGACATCTTTAAATAAGATCATCTGCTTCTTTTCCGGTGGCTGTTTGCTAAATTATCAGCATTATATACTCAACCTTTTCTTCTTTTGGGTTGGTTACCTTGTCTTTTTAATTTGTACAAACTGCACTGGGTATGTTAATACTATGTCCTATTTGTTATAAATATTTCTCCTAATTTGTGTTTGCCTTTTTTAAGTTTTGCATAAGGTATTTTTGGCTCACATATAATGTGGCCCAATTCAGTGTTCTCATTTACAACTTCAATATTTCATGTCTTCCCTTATCTCAACCCAAAAATAGCCCATTGAATGTTTGTGTCTAACAATTAGATGGATCCAGCTTCTCAAGTCAGAAATTCTGTGTTTCACTTGGTAACTTACTCTAGTCTTTGCTCCGGAGCAAGTTTCCATTCCTGTTCCTGAATTCTCTTCATGGTGCTGGGGGATCATGGGCAGCCTCTCTCTCCTTCTCACCAGGGCTGCAGCTCGCCATCAGTGCTTGGCCAGGCCAATGCCAGGCTCAGGTTACCAGCTACGGGCCAGAGCTGACTTGCACATGATCACAGAAAATAAACATCAGCTATCACAGCAACAGCTGCTGTGGCCCAGCCTCCAAGACCTCCTTCTCACTTGGGTCCACTCATCTTGAATTGGGTTCGTATGCTGAGCTCAAGCTAATGTTGGTGACGGCGTCTGAAAAGTCAGCCTCTCCTGGGACCTCAGAGTGCTCATGGTGGTTGCTTGTTTCTTCCTCTATGGTTTCATCCGAGACCCAAGCTTTGAATCCCACTACACAAAGCGAAAGAGTGGCTAGAGACACAAGGTGAGTCAGATTCAATCGGGGGTCAGCAATGACTCACTAAACAGGAATTCCACCTGGAGATTTCTCCTACAGCAGAGCAAAGGTTCTCTGAGGTCATGGGAAGCCGTTATTAGGAATGAATGCCCCGCGCTCTGCGTGACAGCATCGCCTTTCTCCTAAGAGGGAACTGTAAGGATTCCCTGAATGATGAAAGCATGGATAATGCAGGAATGAATGATGATGACTCCCAAACTACACTATTGCTACATGAGGGCTTAAATTCTATACTGGGGCAGGTCATGATAAAGGAATGCAAAGGATTCTAGTTTCTTCTTAAGAGAGGGTTGTTTTAAATGCCTTTGAGATGGGCAGCTGGTCCCACCATTTCATGACAAATAGAAGGAAAAAAATGGAAGCACTGACAGATTTTATTTTCCTGGGCTCCAAAATCACTATGGACAATGACTATAGCCATGAAATTAAAAGATACTGGCTCTTTGGAAGGAATGGTATGATAAACCTAAACAGCATATTAAAAAGCAGAAACATCACTTTGCCAACAAAGTCCGTATAGTCAAAGCTATGATTTTTCCAGTAGTCAGGTACAGATGTGAGAGTTGGACCATAAAGGAGGCTGAGCACCGAAGAATTGATGCTTTCTAATTGTAGTGCTGGAGAAGACTCTTGAGAGTCCCTCGTACTCGGGCATGTGGCCCTGGTGGTATGGCGGGAGCAGGGGTGAGGGTGAATCTAAGCAAGGTGATCCAGAGCCAGCATCCCAGTCCTCCCTCTCGTCATGGATCAACACATACATGATGTGGGGAGTGAGCACCAAGAATTCCTGGGAGTCGGGTCTATTCATCTCCCCACTGACCTGGCAGGTAGCAGGAGACCAGGCCTTTCCCTCACATCTTCTGCTTTAGCTCCTCTCAGAAACCCCTGGATGACAGTAAATAATACACATTTCCTGAGTTATTTTGCAGATGTGAAAAACCACCCTCTCCACCAAATGGGCTTCCCTGGTAGCTCAGCGGGTAAAGTATCCGCCTGCAATGCGGGAGACCTAGGTTCGATCCCTGGGTTGGAAAGGCTACCCACTCCAGTATTCTGGCCTGGAGAATTCTATGGACTGTATAGTCCATGGTGTGGCAAAGAGTCGGACATGACTGAGCAACTTTCACTTTCACTTTCCACCAAATGAAAGACGTTAACTACTTGACAATCTTGAGCACACAGCCCTGGGCCTCCTGGAGCCTAAGGACTGATGATGTTCATCCCTATGACACCACGGGCTGTCTCACCATCAGTCAGTCAGAGGATTGTGCACGAGCTGATCACACACCCTGAGACCCACCTCCGTCACCTGCTTTTAAAAGCATTTTGCTGAAATCCTTTGGGGAGCTTGGGGCTTTTAGTGCCTGAGCCACCCTCCTTGCTAGGCCATGCAGTAAATCTTTTCTCTGCTCTAAGCTCTGATATTTTGTTTGTTTGGTCTCACTGTTCGCTGGGCACAGATACTTGTGTTAACACTCCTTCAGTGCTGTTGGAGACTTCAAGGTAGGGAAATATCCACAAAACACCACATTCTGACATTTCTCCCAACTGAGGCACAAAGGCCAGCCAGACTTTTTGGATTCTTAAGTTGTGCTTCTGTGTATTTATTCTAAAAAAGCATACAAGGTGACTTAAGAAAGTAAATTGTTACCTGTGCCACCCCCCATCCATCAACCGATACATGGATGTTCGAAAACAAAATTCAGTTGAGTAAATTTGAAGATCTTACTGGCTTTATTCAATAGCTGGTGAATCTGGCCACATCCCAGTAGCTAGAAGGGTGCTCCATGGAGCTGTAAGAAATGAAAGGTTATTACAGGTGGAAGGAGGGTGGGGCAAGGAAATTAGTAGAAAGAAAAGAGCTGTTTCAGGCCAGATCCCCTCCCCTTAAGGGGACTGGCAGGGGTCTTTCTGTGAAATGACTGCACTAGTGCTGACGAGGAGGTTTCAGGTTGTCTGTTTAAAGGTTACGTTTCTGGGAGAGGTTAAAATTGCAGTTTTAGTCTTGATTGCTGTCCTGGAGGCAAATGACCTCATCCTGGAGGCAAAGGGATCCTATGGTTTCTTTCTAACAGGATCAACAAAATGTGTATGTACATGCAATGAAATATTATTCAGCCTTAAAAAGGAGGGAGAGAATTGCCTTTCGGTCCATGGTTAGGACCTCACCTTCCCGTCCAGGGGGCGTGGTTTTGATCCCTGGTCCAGGAGCTAAGATCCAGCATACCTGGTGGCCAAAAAGCCAAAACATAAAACAGAAACAATATTGCAACAAATTCAATTAAGAGTTTAAAAATGGTCCCACATCAAAAAAAAAAATCATAAAAAAAGAAAGGAAACTCTTGACACCTGCTAAAACATGACAAACCCTGGAGACCTTGTGCTACCTGACGAAAACCAGTGTGAATGAACAACCGTCTATATGTACAGACTACAAAGTTGCTAGTTTATGGCCAGACCACCTAAAGCCCTTATAATTTCTAAGCGATGGGAACAAAAGAGGCATCTTTTGTTATAATATTTGGGTTTTGTCCCAGGTCCTAAAATAGCTCCAGAGGGTAAAGGTGAAAACAGTGTCCTGATGTTCACAACAAGCCTCTTTCAACCAAACCTAAATTTATGTCAGTGAGATGACTTTCTGGAAAGCCCCTAAGGATGCGGGCTGCTTGTTGCCAAGAAAACCAGTCCTGTGATTAGGGTTTGGCACTTTCAGTCCTACTCTCGACCTCAGAGAAGGAGAGATTGAGTTTATCTCTCCTGCAGTCATTGACTTAATCGATTGCACTTGTAATAAAGCCTCCAGAAAACCCACTGCTTCTTCCATCAATTAAAATTCCATTTTACATCTCAGAGGGGGGGGGGGTTTAGAGAACACGGGGGGGTTCTTTACCTCCTCTGAACACGGAGGTAAAGAATGGATTCTTTACTACCACACCATCTGATTGCATGTTATGTGTATTCTACTGCAATAAAAATACTCGCCTTTTAAAATGTGTCTGCCTGGTGAGAGTTGGAGGGTGGTGCACCTAGGGTTGCTCACGTCAGGCCCGTGCCCCACCCACCCACACCCTGCCCACGTATCTCTTCTCTCTGGCTGCTCCTGAAGTCTGTCCTTCATGTTAAACAGGTAAACATAAGGAAAGTGTTTGCCATCCTAACAAACCACAGAGCCAAGGGAGGCGGTCATGGGAAAAGTCAGAGGGGTGTTGCTGAAACCGGGGTGGCCTTGGGGGCCTGAGCCCTTCGCCTGTGTGATCTGACACCACGTCCAGCAGGACGGTGTCAGAACGCATGTGACTCGTAGGACACTCAGCTGGTGTCCACAGAGCAATGGAGAACTGGTTGGTGAGGGCTAAAGAAAACATTTGGTGCCGGAAGTGAAATGCGAGAGCATAAAGGGGAAACAGTTTTGTTCCCTTTAGCTCGGAGCAAAAGGACAAATCCTGCGTAAAATTCCGCTTACCGAGGTACCTAAGCAGAATGCTGTTTGCCAGGGGCTGCGGGGAGGAGGGAAGAGGGAGTTAATAGGTGCAGAGCTTCCGTTAGGAAAGGTGACCAGTTATGAGGCTGGATGGTGGGGATGGCTGCACAGTAACATGAATGTACTTAATGCCACTGAGCTGTCCATTGAAAATGGTTTAAAATGGTTAGACTGGCTGATTGTATGTTATGTATGTGCTCAGCCACTCAGTTGTGTCTGACTCTTTGCCTCTGCATGGACTGTAGCCCACCAGGCTCCTCTGTCCAGGGGATTCTCCAGGCAAGAATACTGGAGCGGGTTACCATTTCCTGCTCCAGGGAATCTTCCCAACCCAGGGATCAAACCCTCATCTTCTGCAATGGCTGGCAGATTCTTTACCACCACGCCACCCGATTGTGTGTTATGTATGTTCTACTGCAATAAAAAGCCTCGCATTTTAAAATGTATCTACCTTAAGATTTTTTTAAAAAAAATCTTTATTGGATTTGTTACAATATTGCTTCTGTTTTATGTGTGGTTTTTTGGCTTCAAGATGTGGGATCTTAACTCAGGAATTGAATCTGCACCTCCTGCTTTGGAAGGTGAAGTGTTAAGCCCTGGACCACCAGGGACGCCCCCACCTTGTGGCTCTCCTCCTGAACTTATACCAGTCCATAATTCCAGGCATTTAGGACATTCTGAAATGACCCTGCAGGTACAGTGTGAGTCGTGAGGACTGTGCCTCGCGTGACTCCTGAAACACTCTTGCTCACAATCAGGTGGGCACTTTGGCCATTCGCAGTCAGGCAACGCTCCTCTGGTCCTGAGGAAGGCGGGCCTGCCTGGCTTTGTGCAGATGGAGCAGCGATCAGGACGGCGATCCACGCAGACTTGGTAAACACTTCAGCCACAGGGGGAAGGAATGCGGCGTGCCTCTCCTCTGATGTAGCAGGAAGCTCCAGGTGAGTGATTGCTTCCGGTCTCTGCTCTTCAGTTTCAGCTTTTCTGAACGTGGGAGGGAGCAGAACTGAGGGGTAGGCCAGGGAGGAGGGAGGGAACCCCACCTGCAGAGGATCTCCTCTCTCTCTGTCTTCTCCGTTTCCTCATTGGTCTGGCTTCAAATGTCACCCCCTTGGGGACAGCGAGTGGCACTCAAGCAGACAAAGAGCTTCCAGGAACTCGGGTGGCGCCTGTGAACCCGCTGCTGGTGGAGGCCCCTCTCTGTCTGGGGCCGAGCCGGGTTTGCCCATAGCCCCTCAGAGGTCCCCGCAGCCCCTCAGAGGAAGATGAGGCAGGCGAAGAGTGAGGGCCTACACAGTCAGAACACTGGCGTTTCCCCAGGCTTCCCCTGGGGGGAAGGGATGGGCAGCCTGGCTTTCAGCAGCAGGACCGTGAGGCTCGTGGACATGGCCTCCAAGGCACGCTCCCCCACATGGATAGCGCCTGGTGTCTGCAGACAGCGCGTGAAATGGCAGGTGGCATTGTCATTTCAGCAGGTGTACATCTTGGTCTAGAAACACAGCCGTGCAGGAAATATTGCTTGACTTCCCATAAAGCAATTTAATGAGGACCTCGGGCACCCACTCCCACGACACAGTAGGAGGTTCTCCCACAGAAGCTCTGAGCTCTCTTCTGACCTTTGCTGCTCCAGAGCCTGCAGGCCTGTGTGGCCTGAGTCGTGGGCGAGGCAGTCCATTCTTGGACGTGAGCGCCTCACAACACCCCAGCTGTCCCTTCATTCACAGCACCATGGGCGGGGGGACAGGGTACCCCCTCTCCCTCTATCTGCTAATGAAGATACTTTCTGTGCCTGTCTGGGTCCAAGCTGCAGAGAGGCTGCACCTGATCCAGGTAACTGGAGGAGTGAAAGTTACAGTGCAGCTCCTCAGTTGTGTCTGACTCTTTGCCATCCCCACCAGGCTCCTCTGTCCATGGGATTTTCCAGGCGAGAATACTGGAGTGGGCTGCCATTCTCTTCTCCAGGGGATCTTCCCTCTCTGGGATTGAACCTGCCTCTGCGGCGATGCGGGCAGATTCTTTACTGTCTGAGCCACCTGGGAAGCCGATTCTGCCAAAGGTTCTTTCTCCAAAGGTGTGGGTGGAGAGGGAAACCAGTAAGGGTGGTTGAGGATCTTGGAGCTGGTGACTGTAGGAGTCTTCACACCCTCAGCCCTCAGTGTTCACAAGAAGGGATTGGCACCAGAGCCCCGAGAGGGGCCAAGGGTGCTGTGGGTGTCCCCAGATGGACACAGCCAACCATGGGAGGGACCTGACCTCACCCTCCTGTCTTCTGCTCTCTGCTGGCCAAACCCAACCAAAAGCCAGAGAACAAAGGCAGAGGAGAAGCTTAGGCAGAGAATCACAGCACTACTATCAACAAGGTGAACTGTTGTGGATGAAGATGGTAAGAGCAGGTTTGCTAGGGGCTTTTAGAGGAGAAAGTCTGGCACGGTGGTAAAGAATCTGCCTGCAATGCAGGAGACACAGATTCTGTCTCTGGGTCAGGAAGATCCTCTGGAGGAGGAAATGGCAACCCACTCCAGTATTCTTGTCTGGGAAATCCCATGGACAGAGGAGCCTGGGTCGCAAAGAGACGTGACTGAGCGATTGAGCCAGAGCTTGGAGGAGAGGACATCAGCGTCCACAGTACGTGCAGCTGGAGGAATGATGCCCCCTGCCTTGGGTAGCACCTGGTGTGGCATTGGAGTGTGACTTGCAGCAGAGTGACGGATTGAACCCAGGGTTCTTAAATGAGGAGAGCTTAGCCCTGTCCTGGACACACCTGAGCTTTCTTCCTGCACTTTCAGTAGCGACCAGGACCCCAAGACCCCGCCATCACTGACTTAGCTTCCCCACTCCATAATTTGGTTCATTTCAACACCCAAACTAGCTCAGAAGCCAAGTGCCAAAGGAGAGATGCCTGGATTTTCTCACTCCCAACAAATGCTGATGCTGTTTTTCAGGTTGAAATTTTCCAGAGCTGTTTCCAGCCATATTTACACTACTGAATGGTGACGCAGCCATTCCTGCCTGTTTCTTGTTCTGGGAAGTGCGGAAGGAATGTTTATAGAGAGATTTCAGCCCTAGTGCTTGGAGCAGACGAGGACACACAGCAAATGCCGGGCTTGTCCTCATGGCTCCCTCAGCAGGAGGTGAGCTTCATCAGCCGCCCTGCATGGCCCAACTCAGGAGCTGATGCTGTTCCTCCGCTCCTCCATGAAGCTGCTCTCTGTGCCTGCTGGCCTCACCACTAGGCTCTCCTCCTCGTGCCCTCTGCCTGCCCTTCTCTGGCTGCCTGGTTAGCTCATATTCCATCATCTTGAAATCCACTAATCCAACCAGGGAAAATCTGTCTGGGGCAGAAGAGACAATCTCCCTCCTGCTAGGAGCAGGTACATCAGGCCCCGTGCTTTCCCACTCTAAGAGGCCATGGAGGGAAAGGCCGTTCCAGCAGCAATCAGGCTGGGTGGACCCCAGTGACTTCCAGCCCCAGCAGCAGGGCCCCTTGGCTGCACTCAGGCAGCTGAGGGAGGTGCCCATACCACTTACAAAACTCAGCCCTGGCAAGTTCCAGGAGCAGCCAGGGCCACAAAAGGGTGAAGGCTGACCCCCCCTAGAGCAGCGATCCCATGAAAAGGTGACAGTGGTGGCCCTGCTGGACACGGCCTCGACTATGACCAGCAGAGAAAGATGCTCCAGGTTCAAGGCCAGAGGCTCGGGCTGTGGCAACAGCACCCAAGAGATCTTTAAGAGCCTTGAGGTGAGGGCTGAGGCCCCAGATCCATCTCAGTGCTTGACACATGGAAAAAGCTCAACGAATATTTTTTTAAAAATGAATAGTACAGATGAATGAACAAGGAGATTTCATGACCTCATGGGCAGAGGGCCTGACAGCCAAAATGCTGGCAGTTCAGGTGACCAGGGACAAAGTCCTGGAAGTCCTGGGAAGAGGGTCTCCATCCATGTCCCTGCTCTCTTGGTCCCTGGGGTCGGGGAGCGGGGAGCAGGGCTCAATACACAGATAACGGATGAATCAGAGTGTTTGTCCCAGACCGAGGTGCCCTTCAGTTTTGGTCCCTGAATTTTTGAAAACTGGACCAAGAAAGGCCGGCCAGCCTTTCTCTGTGATGTTGTGGAAGTGCAGTGGTACCTCGTCAACATTGAATGCGTCTCCTTGCACCCCCAGTCCTGGCCACAGCCCAGCATCCTGGGCCAAAGCCCCCATGTGTGTCTGCTCCAGGGGACAAGGTCTGTCCCAGCCCACCACTCTCCCTTCAGGGCCGGGTGCCCCTGAGAGGAGGGAGCCAACACAGGGTGCTGCCGAGTGCGTCCGGGAGCCCAGGGAAGAGTCTTAAACCATCCCTTACGGAGGACGGATGCCCCATGGGCACCTCAGGTCTGCTTCCTTCAAGACAGGTCCCCCTGCACCCCGACCCTGCTCTGAGCTCTTCCCATGTTTGGGAAACTGGCCTGAGACTGGAGGTGCCCCTTCTCACCTGAACCCATGATTTGCACTGAAGTCAGAGGCAGGGAGGCTTTAGAGGGACTGTCCAAGCGGGACTTGGGCTTGGAACAGTCTGGAGGCTTGCTCAGCCTCCAGGCTCTGGCCTTGGGGAATTCTGTATAGGCCCCCTCTTGTATCAGTGACTTGACACAGAGCTTTTTTTTTTGCTTCTCCAGGTCTTAGTTGCGGCATGCAGGGTCTAGTTCCCTGACCAGGGATCAAACCTGGGTCTCCTGCATTGGGAGCCTGGAGTCTTAGCCACTGGACAACCAGGCAAGTTCCTCAACATAGCTCTTTGAAACCACCCAGTCTGTGCCTGAGGGCTTCCCAGGTGGCGCTAGTGGTAAAAAATAATAATAATAATAAATAATAAAAAGTAAAAAAACCCACCTGCCAGTGCAGGAGACGCAGGTTCACTCACTGTGTCCGGAAGATTCCCTGGAGGAGGAGATGGCAACCCACTGCAGTATTCTTATCTGGAGAATTCCATGGACGGAGAAGCCTGGTGGGCTACGGTCCGTGGGGTCCCAAAGAGACAGACGTGACTGAAGTGACTTAGCAGAGCACACAGCACATTCTGTGCCTCAGACCAGGTCCTGCTTATAGAGGGGGCAGACAGCTCTGGTCTCTGCATCTAGAAAAGAAAGTTTCAGAGGGTGGGGTCCTTCTGTACCGCGACCCCTGGAGCCCAGGGGGAGGGGACGCCCCTTACCATTACACACAGCAGTGAAATGTGCTCTACCCACACAGGTGTGGAGGTCAAACAGGTAACCGAGGAAGTTGTCAGCAGGCATAAAAACCCTACAGATAAAAGGCACGAGGCGCCTTTGTCCTGACCTGGGCTATGGGTGTTCTCCATCACCCCCGTTACATACACGTTCTTATGTTCGAGCTGCTCTTTCTCTGAGTGTTTTTGTTTTCTTTTCTCTCTCCTGCTGACTTGCCTACCTTGGGCTTGGTGGGGGCTCTGGGGCCCTCTCGGTCTTGCTACATCACCTAGTCGGCATCAACATGAAGAGTTGCTGAGTGCTATGGAGGTCTCTCCAGTGGCTGGGGAGACCCTGAGGAATTCCATAATTCTAAAATAAACGTGGTTCCTTAACGCAGAGGTGCAGCAAGCTCTCTTCTCATTCTCAGAAATTCAGATTTTAAACGAAGTTAAAGTTCCTACTATAAAAGCAATATGAGAGCATTTGTAAACAATTTAGAGATGGCGCGTAAGCCAAAGAAGAAAGTAAAATCAATCATAATTCCACCATCCAGACGTAGCCGTGTTTTCCCATCCGGTGCACATCCTTTCAGAAGCGGGTGGACAAGTGAATGCAGCCTGTTACTGCCAATACCCCGTGTTCCCCTTCAGGTGGCTGCTTGCTTAATACCGGTGATCGTACACTCTTTCTCCATCATTAACCCCTCTTCCACAGCCTCTCTGAAGTTTGCCATGTGTTTCCTTTATGGACTTACTTTTCCTTGTATAACCAGCCCTCTGTTTTTAGTGATTCAGCTTGCTTCCAGCTTTTCCCAGTTATGAAACGAACTGCAAGAAATGTGCCCTCAGGACTTCCCTGGGCAGCAATTAAGATACACACTTTCCAATGCAGGAGATGCAGGTTTGATCCCTAATAAGGGGGCTATGGTAACACATGTCTTGCAGCCAAAAAAACAAAACATAAAACAGAGGCAATATTGTAACGAATTCAACAAAGACTTTAAAATATGTGTGCTTAAGTCACTTCAGTCATGTCCACCGTTGTGCGACCCTATGGACTATAGCCTACTAGGCCCCTCTGTTCATGGATTTCCCAGGCAAGAATACTGGGGTGGGTTGCGATGCCCTCCTCCAGTGAATCTTCCCCACCCAGGGATCGAACCCTAGTCTCTTGCATTTCCTGCCTTGACAGGCAGATTCTTTACTACTAGTGTCATCTGAGAAACTTGACTTTAAAAATGGCCCACATCAAAAAATATTTTTAAAAGAAAGAAATGTCCTCTTCTCTGCATCTCTGTTCACATCCATGGTTCCCTTCATAGAATAAACTCCCAGACCTGGGACCTCTGCCCTCACACAGACAGTGGTCCTTGGATGAAATGCATTTAGGAAAAAATTCAATGAGTAAGAGATTTAGGGATGAATCAGACATGGCTGCTCCCCCAAATTAATCTTCTCCCTCTCTTCCAACATATTATTTTGAAAGACTCTCATAAGATTTCATTTTCTTTAGAGAAAATGACTCGAGGCTCCATTAGCCTGGGGTGGAGAGGTTGGGGCCAGGATTTTCTGTAAATGTATCCATTCCAAGCTTCCCGGATGCCCAGGGTTGATTAGACCCATCCCTGGTCTTCCCAGAATCTTCACCCAAACAAACGCCCTTAAAACTAGGGATGGAGTGGCAGGGGGATGGGGAATGATCAGCTGAAAACCCGTGGGGACCACAGAGGGCTGTGTGTGCTGGGGGAGCTTCCTCTGGCTCCTGGGTCTCAGCAACAGCCCCCTGGCCCGAGGGGCTCACCTCCTGGGGGCCTCGGAGGCTCTGCCACTTGTTGGACACGGGGAGATTGCTTCCTGGTGCCCTGGTTCTCCTGCCTCTCCCGCTGCATCAGTATGTGCCAAGCCTGGGGTGTCCTTGAGGCTGGAGGGCCAGATGGGGAGCTGGCAGTCCCTCTCATCCAGGGGCTGAGGCTCCTTTAATTTGCATACCTTAAAAGGCTTGCAGGAGCCAGGGGCTGGGTTCTTATCTCCTGTGCGCTGGACTGGCCTTATTTATAGCCCAGCTGGCCGGCCGCTGCCTGCACATTGGGGCGAACCCACAGGCTGGTGGCCCCCGGCTCCTGTCCCCCACCCTGGTCGGGCTGGAAGGCAGAAACAAGACAGGTAAGGTGCCCGGTTCTCTCCTCTGTCCCCTCCCTCACAATCCTTCCTCTGTGTGTGTACAGCCTACACCCTAGCCGTGCAGGGGTGTGTCCCAGCCCCGGGAGGGAGCTTGCTGGCCCTGTGGACTGCAGACCCCAAGCAGGGGCCCAGAGGACAGGCAGGGGGAGATGGCTCTCCTGCAGCAAAGCTCCAGCCATTCCCAGAGCCACAGGAGGGACCCACGGGGACATAGAGAACACGGGAGCACCGCTGTGCCTCCTGCATCTTACGGTCTCTCAGTGAGAATCAGGAATTTGCACTGAGTTTTGAACACCAGAAATCTACAAAAAAAAAAAAAGAGGGGGGAATGGGGGGAAGAAAAAGAAAAGAAATTATTAAATCAACATTGAAAGGGGGAAAAACCACAGTGCCCTTGAGCTGATTCTCCCTGACTTTTCGGATGGCCTGGGGTAGAAAGGCCAGTTACTGATGAGTCTGATTACGCTGGGGCAGGGTGTGTATACAAGATGACTGCTTATGGCTGATGGTTCAGAGTACAGATCGCTGTGGTGTGCTTTCAAAAGGAAATGCATTAATAACTTACTAATTTCCAGAGTGGAATACAGGCAAAAGGCATAGTACTTAGTAATGCTCTAATGACCGGGACAACTGCAGGATAATGTTAATACTGATAGAATGACACATACCTGATAAAAGGTATAACAGCTATAAACATCCTCTAGCCAGACCCTGAGCAGGGCATTTTATCAAGTCCAACTTAAAAAAAAAAAAAAAGAATTGAGCTCAATTATTTAAAAATAATTCTGAGGTCAAAAGAGAAATGGATATCTGTGTTATTGGGCTAATGCTACTTTATCTCATGTGAAAAGTGAAAGTGTTAGCCACTCAGTCATGCCCTACTCTACGCGGCCCCATGGACAGTAACCCACCAGGCTCCTCTGTCCAGGGATTTCCCAGGCAAGAATACTGGAGTGGGTTGTTATTCCCTCCTCCAGGGGATCTTCCCAACCCAGGGATCAAACCCTGTACTGCAGGCAGATTCTTTTAGATTTATTGTTTGTTTCTTGATGAATGCTATTTGAATCTTATTTTATTGTTGGGTTTATAACAACAAGATGAATTGTAATAAAGTAGATTACATTTTGGGATCCATTCTATGATAAAAATCTTCTGTTTTTCATGGAGTAGCCAACTAATCAACTCAAATGATTGCACTGTGGAGCCCCTTTTTAATATTAAGGAAATATTAATGTTGCACTTTCATGCAAAGCTGCATACTTTCCCATAAAGTGTGCCATGACCGCTCACCCTTGTCTCACCTGTCTTTGAGGACATTTTGAAAATTTGGATTTCGTCATCCTGTTAGTGTTTCTGATGAGCTGGGGTCCCTGAGGCTGGGCCACACATTTCTCTCTGCTTCCTTCAGCCCCACACAGGCACCTACACACTTCCTGTAGTTGTTGTTCAGTTGCTAAGTCATGTCTGACTCTGTGACCTCATGGACTGTAGCAGGCTAGGATCTTCTGTCTCCCACTCTTCCCTGGAGTTTGTTCAAATTCATCCATTGAGTCGGTGATGCTATCTAACCATTTAATCCTCTCTCACATCCCTTCTCCTTTTGCCTTCAATCTTTCCCAGCATCAGAGTCTTTTCCAATGAGTTGGCCTTCCTATCAGGTGGCCAAAGCACTGGAGCTTCAGCATCAGTCCTTCCAGTGAATATTCAAGGTTGATTTCCTTTAGGATCAACTGGTTTGATCTCCTTGCTGTCCAACGGACTCTTAAGAGTGCCTAAAATACTCCTGTGTGTGTGTATGCATGCTAAGTCACTTCAGTCATGTCCAACTCTTTGCAACCCTATGGACTGCAGCCCGCCAGGCTCTTCTGTCCATGGGATTCTGCAGGCAAGAATACTGGAGTGGGTCGCTGTACCCTCCTCCAGGGGATCTTCCCTATGCCAGGAATCGAACCATGTCTCCCGTGGCTCCTGCACTGCACATGGATTCTTTACCATTGAGCGCCCAGGGAAGCCCAAAACACTCCTACTGGTCCCTAAAACACTTCATATTTAAAAATAGATGTCCAAAATGCACTGATTTTAAATTCTCTTCTCCTCACTGGAAAAGATCCTGATGCTGGGAAAGACTGAGGGCAGGAGGAGAAGGGGGTAACAGAGAATGAGATGATTGGATAGCATCACCGACCCAATGGACATGAGTTTGAGCAAACTCCAGGGGCTAGTGAAGGACAGGGGAGCCTGGCGTGCTGCGATCCATGGAGTCACGTAGAGCAGGATACGACTGAGCGGCTGAACAACAACGAAGGCTTGGAGACAGATTTCTTTTCTCCTGAATCTTTACCGACTCACGTGAACCCCTCTCAAACAGCCCCCTCTATGTACAGGGCTTCGTGCCGTCCTTCAGGCAGGAGCTGATGAAATGCCTTCCCTCCTGGTCAGCTCTACAAATGGGAGTCTTCATGGAAAAGGGGAAAGGCAACCAAAACCAAAACAAAACACGGCAACCTGGGCCGTTTCCCCAAGGGGGAAGGGCCGTGTGGGTACAGCTCTGGGGGAGCGAGACCCCACCCTTCCCCTGCAGCGTCTCCCTCCCCACTGCATAATTCACTTCCCTTCTATGCTCCCAAATAAGTTAAAACACGCAGCCTGAGGACCCGGCCTCTTAGGCCTTGTTTCAGGATCTCTGCAGCCGAGCCGGGCTTCCAGCCTCTTCCTGTAATTTGGGCAGAAGGGCCGGGGGCGGGGGAGGGCGGGCGGCGCGGGGGTGGGGGGTATGCTCATGGGTTACCCCCACATCAAAGCCTGCCTTTTGTGTGACTGCTGGCCAGGGGAAGGGAGAAAAGGGGGTGCAGAGCTGAAGGGAGCAGGATGTCTCGGAGGAGAGAGAAACAAGCTGCCAAGGTATTTTAACAGACGTGCTGCTTTCATTCTTGGCCATGTGTTTCTCATTCTGATTTTGGTTACTCTTGCCTTGAGTTATGGAGCTTTGTTTCTTGGTTTAGGTGACTTAGGTGCAATTGCTTTTCTTTTTTTATGACTTTATTTATTTATTTATTTTGGGCTGTTCCAGGTCTTCGTTGCTGCACCGGCTTTTCTCTCACTGTGGTGAGTTGGGGCTGCTCTTGGTTGTGTTGTGGACGTCTCGTTGCAGTGACTTCTCTTGTTTCGGAGCACGGGCTCTAGGGCTCATGGGCTTTGGCAACTATGAGTCCCGGGCTCTAGAGCACCGGCTCAGGAGTTGGGGTGCATGGGCTCAGTTGCTCCACGGTGTCCCTTCCCAGACCAGGGATCATACCCGTGTCTCCTGCATTGGCAGACAGATTCTTTACCACCAGGGAAACCTTGCTACTGGTTTTCTATCTCAAAAATGAATACTGATTTTTCAGGGTGGGGCTGGGGATGGTGGTAAGTGGCCAAGACTGAGAGTGTGTCACCTTTCAGAAGGCAAGGAAATCCCCCTCCCTCTTCCTGATGGAACTAGAGAATGTCTATTTCCAAAACCCAGGGGACTTTGACCAATGCAGACGGTAGGACACAGTATCCACAATGGAAGAGCCGATGGTGGGACGGTGGGCCCTTCTGCTAAAGAGGAAGCAGCCCTCTCCCCAGAGGTGCACGACATGGAGGCAAGCAACCCCCCTGCAGAAATATGGTGGGCACACCCCAAGGCTCAGCAAGCACTTCCTCTCTTCTCCTCTAAACTGCAGACAGTTATATTTGTCAAGTGTCACAAAATATGCTTTTGAGATCTTCGCGTGGCTTCTGAATAGCTGACAGTTGAGCTCCTGCGTCCAGCATGAGCGGCCCCATGGCCTGTGTTGGAGCCCTTTTGCTGTCCTGGGCTTTCCTAGCATCCAGGTCTGGGGAACTACCTGGAAAGTGAAAGTGTCAGTCGCTCAGTCATGTCCATGCGACCCCATGAACTGTGGCCTGCCAAACTAGTCCGTGGGATTCTCCAGGCAAGAACACTGTGGTGGGTTGTCGTTTCCTACTCCAGGGCATCTTCCTGACCCAGAGGCTGAATCTGAGTCTCCTATATGTCAGGCTGATTCTTTACTGTCTGAGCCACAAGGAAGCCCAGTTCTGGAAACTAGCTAGTTCTGTGGCAAAATATAGAAGCGTCTTTACTCCTCTGGGGGCGAAGATCAGAGAAGGGGAGGGAAGAGGGGCCCAGGGACACCACTGCCTGGATCTGGCCCATCTAAACTGCAGATAAAGGGCAAGAAGTGACAGAGAAAAATTAAGCTCTGCTACAGAAGACCTCACCATAGTTCCCCAGCCACCTGGGGAACACAGTGTCTACTGAGTGGAGAAGTCACATGAAAAACAGTCAGACTGCAAAGATGTTGGTATCTTGGTCAATGCAACCCATAGAATAACTGATCCAGACAATTGTTGTCTCAATCAATCATCAAATAAGGAGGACACAAAAATCACCCTCAAAACATAATTTGATGGCCATCTTAAACTGCAGACCATATTTAATTTCACTGAGATTTCTTTCATCTGGGGCATTCTGTTGTCAGAGACAAGTCACATCTGTTGGGCAAAAGAAAATTGGTAGAAAAATTTTATAAATTGTCTTGATGCTTTTAAGTGACTGTAGATTCATGTCTAATGTAGAGCTATCATCCTGTAATGAAAAAGTGAATCAAAACATGAGGAGACTGAGGAAAGGAAATAGTCTGTCCTTGTCCATGACCCAGGGTTCACGGCTAAGTTTTGCTTCCTCCATGCTTTATCTTCTCTGAGAAGCAGCACTATCCATGTATACCAGCCCCAGCCATTCCCACACATGTCCACACGTAACCTTCATCTCTGCATCCATCTTAACACCAACTTGGGAAAGCAGGGAATTAGCTATAGTTTGTTATTCTCACCAATGATGTGCATGCTCATCATTGTGTTGTGTTGCTACTCAACCATGTCCACTCTGTGACCAAGTGGACTGTAGCCCACCAGGCTCCTCTGTCCATGGGATTTCCCAGGCAAGACTACCAGAGTGGGTTGCCATTTCCTCATGCAGGGGATCTTCTGACCCAGAGACTGAACCCGTGTCTCCTGCATTTCCTGCATTGGCAGGTGGGTTTTTTTTACCATTTAGCCACAGGGGATATTCAGAAGTAAAAATTTATGTTGACAAGTACCTAAGGTGGCTATGCAACAGCTCTCTTTTCCAACAATATATCTGTGTGAAACACATCTCTCAAAAGATGAAATGTAGAAGCAGGTATGAGATCCCCCAGCCGCCCAGCTGTCTTTGATTAAGACTGATACATGAAGGAGATTTGCAAAAATACTTTTTTTTTTTTTTTTCTGTGCAGTAAGTCCTTCTTGGCTATCTATTTTATTTTTTTAACTTTTTATTTTATATTGGCTATTGCTGATTAACAATGTCATGATAGTTTCAGGTGGACAGCAAAGGGACTCAGCCATACAAACACATGTATCCACTCTCCCCCAAACTCCTCTCGCATCCAGGCTGCCACATAACATTGAGCAGAGTGCCCTGTGCTATACAGTAGGAACTTGCTGGTTATTCCTTTTAAATATAGCTATGTGCACATGCTTCCCAAACTCCCTAACTATCCCTCCCTCCCTACCCCTCATCTGGAAAGTGAAGTCTTACCACTGGACCACCAGTGGTAATTTACCAGTAGTAAATTACAAAGTCCCTTTGTAATTTTTAAATGAATTAATTTTTTGTTTCTCCATTTTAATTTTTAATGTAGTAAAAAAAAAAAGAAAAAAGGTGTAGGACTCACTCACAGAAACAGAAGCTCTCCTTTGGGATCCTGAGTAATATTAGAGTGAGTGAAGGCGTTCTGAGAACAAAGGATGAGGATAACTGGCTTAATTAAACTTGAAATTGACTTAATATGATTGCGCACATGGAGTTTCAGCTCCCTTAATGTCCCTCACCTACCCCTGTCATGTGAAGCACTTTGTCAGAAGCACATGTTTTGGTTTAAATAATCTAGATAACGGGACTGTACAGGATGTATCCTTATTGCCAGTGACTCCTGCTGCTTCATTTGGGGTGAAGACCACAGAGGAATCCTTCAGGGGAGCTGGAATCTCTTGTGCCTTTAAGGAATTTGCTTCAGTGACTACTTTTTGTTGTTGTGATCTATTTTAGGAACAAAAGCTCATCAACCTTATTTTCCCAACACAGGCTAATACGGTTTTCACAGACAGTTTTTGTTCTTGCAAACAGATTATTCCACTGCCAGTTGTGGAATCACTTTTTCTTTTTAAAAAAAAAAACATTTATGTTATTTATTTTTGGCTATGCTGGGTCTTGGTTGCTGCATGGGCTTTTCTCTAGGTGCAGGAGTGGGGGTACCCTAGTTGCAGTGAGCAGGTTGTCTCTTTGGTGGCTTCTCCTGTTGCAGAGCACGGGCTTTAAAGCGCAGGATCAATAGCTGTGGAGCACCGGCTTAGTTGCTCCATGGTATGTGGGATCTTCCCAGATCGGGGATCAAACCTCTGTCTCCTGCATTGGCAGGTGGATTCTTTATCACTGAGTCACCAGAGAATCCTTCTTTCTCTCTTTAAAGGCATTAATAAATTTTATTCTTTTTTTTTTTTTTAATTTTTTTTTTAAATTTTATTCTTTAAAGACTATTTCAATTGTCTTTGCTCTGATAAGAGGAATTTTAATTCATTATTCTATTTTATTGAGTAGATATCAATGAACATGGTTGCAAAATTCGAAAGGTACAAAAGGAGGAATACAGTAAATCCCCTGCAACGAACGAGTTCTAAGAGTGCGTTTGTAAGTTCAGTTTGCTCCTCAAGTCTGAAGAAGTTAGCCTAGGTACCCAATTAACAAAATCTGCTACAAAATACTGTACTATAATTGATTCATAATACTTTTCATACAAATAATACATTAAAAAGCAAACACAAAAAATAAGGGAAGCATCTTTAATCTTATAGTCCAATACCTCTAAAAGTACAGTAGTACCAGTTACATCACTGCTACTTCTACACTTGTTTCTGGATATCCTGGGCTTGAAATGTAGATGTCATACTATTGTACTCTATTTGCTGTTCAGTTGCTCAGTTGTGTCTGAGTCTTTGCAACCCCATGGACTACAGCATGCCAGGCTTCCTGTCCTTCACCATCTCCCAGAGATTGCTCAAACTCATGTCCATCAAGTTGGTGATGCCATCCAACCATCTCATCCTCTGTCGTCCCCTTCTCCTCTTGCCCTCAATCTTTCCCAGCATCAGGGTCTTTTCAAATGAGTCAGCTCTTTCCATCAGGTGGCCAAAGTATTGGAGTTTCAGCTTCAACATCAGTCCTTCCAATGAACAATCAGGACTGTTTTCCTTTAGGAAGGACTGGTTGGATCTCCTTGCAGTCCAAGGGTCTCTCAAGAGTCTTCTCCAACACCACAGTTCAGAAGAATTAATTCTTTGGTGCTCAGCCTTCTTTATGGTCCAACTCTCACATCCATACATGACTACTGGAAAACCCATAGTTTTGACTAGACAGACTTTTGTCAGCAAAGTGATGTCACTGCTTTTTAATATGCTTTCTAGGTTTGTCATGGCATCTGGTCTCATCACTTCATGGCAAATAGATGGGGAAACAGTGGAAACAGTGGCTGACTTTATTTTGGGGGGCTCCAAAATCACTGCAGATGGTGATTGCAGCCATGAAATTAAAAGACACTTACTCTTTGGAAGGAAAGTTATGACCAACCTAGACAGCATATTAAAAAGCAGAGACGTTACTTTGTCAACAAAGGTCCATCTAGTCAAGGCTATGGTTTTTCGAGTAGTCATGTATGGATGTGAGAGTTGGACTGTAAAGAAAGCTGAGCGCCAAACAATTGATGCTTTTGAACTGTGGTGCTAGAGAAGACTCTTGAGAGTCCCTTGGACTGCAAGGAGATCCAACCAGTCCATCCTAAAGGAGATCAGTCCTGGGTGATCATTGGAAGGACTGATGTTGAAGCTGAAACTCCAATACTTTGGCCACCTGATGGGAAGAGCTGACTCATTTGAAAAGACCTTGATGCTGAGAAAGATCGAGGGCAGGAGGAGAAGGGGACGACAGAGGATGAGATGGTTGGATGGCATCATCGACTCAATGGACATGGGTTTGGGTGAACTCTGGGAGGTGGTGATGGACAGGGAGGCCTGGTGTGCTGCGGTTCATGGGGTTGCAAAGAGTCAGACACGACTGAGCGACCGAACTAAACTGAACTAGGTTTGTCATAGCTTTTCTTCTGAGGAGCTAGCATCTTTTAATTTCGTGGCTGCAGGCACGATCTGCAGTGATTTTGAAGCTCAAGAAAATAAAGTCTGTCACTGTTTCCACTGTTGCTCCATGTATTTGCCATGAAGTGACGGGACCGGATGCCATGATCCTAGCATAACCACTTGTAGAGGAGGCACGCATGTGACAACATACACCAGACGTGTGAACTAACTTATGCGACTGGACATGTGAACACATATTCACATCTTTGAAAATTCTCAACTTGAAGGTTATATGTGGGGGACTTGGTGTAGTGAAAAGCGGTTCCTCCGCCATCTCCAGGTTCAGTCTAGTCTGCAGAGGCAGCTGTGATTGCCAGCTGGAGACTCATTTAACCTGGGAAGGACCAGCCCTCTCTGACCTCAGCCTTGAGAGCTCGCTGGTGTGTGTCTTATGTGAGGCCCTGTTGACACTGCTGTCTACAGACCTAAGTGGGAAACCCTCACCCCCAGTATAAAACTCCCTGAGGTGACACTGGAGATTCCCACAGCCCGCCTGCATGCCCAGCCTCTTCCCTGGCTGTGTCACGCTTGCCATGCCACGGGGACCTTGGTGCTCCATTCTTGTCAGCCAGCTAGCCACCTCGTGCCCCACTGTCAAGACTCAGATCCAATGACGTTTCCTCCAGAGGTCTTCCCAGGGCCGTGTCTTGGGCAATCAGTCTGTCAGCATTCTCCAGAAATAAATCTCCAGGGATTTATTATTGGAAGAAAAAAAAAGATTCATGTGCTTATGGAGCCTGAGAAGTTTCCAGCCCCACAGAGTAAATTGACAGATTACACCCCAAGAGAGCCTGTGTTTCGGGTCTGGTACAAAAGCAAGATGAATACTGATGCCCCAGGATTGAAGGTCATCACGCAAAAAGAATTGTCTCCTCCTCAGGGCAGAGGCAGCCTTTTTGTTCTCTGCAGACCTTCAGTCGGTCTGATGGTATCTACCAGTAAGATGGGATCTGTCCCCCATAGGGAGCGCAAGCTGATTGACTCTACAGGTTCCTATACTCATTGCATCCAAAAACCACCCAGAATAATGTTTAACTGAATATCTGGGCAGCCTGTGGTCCCACCAACTTGACACATAAAATTAGCCATCACAGACCCTCAGTTTGGGCTAAGGGACTTTTGTGTTCTCATCACTTTCTATCAATGCACTTTTCTGTAATTTTTCTTAACCATCTTTGGTTATAAGTGTACTGTTATAGTGTTAGATATATTCACATTGTTGTACAACAGAGCTGCAGAACATTTTCGTCCTGCAAAACTGAAACTCTATATTCATTAAACAACTCTTTGTCCCTTCTCTCCCCAACCCCCAACATCCACCGTCTACTTCCTGCCTCTATAAATTTGAATATTGTAGATCCCTCCTATAAATAGAATCATTCAGCCTTTGTCCTTTTGTGACTGGCTTGTTTCACTGAGCATAAGTTCTTAAGGGTTTCCCCAGCGGATCAGTGGTAAAGAATCCTCCTGTTAATGCAGGAGATGCAGGAGATGCAGTTCAATCCCTGGGTCAGGAAGATCCCCTGGAGGAGGAAGTGGCAACCCACTCCATTATTCTTGCCTGGGAAATCCCATAACAGAGGAGCCTGGCGGGCTCCCCTCCATGGGGTCGCAGAGAGTCGGACAGGACTGAGCGCACATGTCTGCATGGCAACATCCTCAAGGTTCGTCTGTGTTGTAGCTTTTGATGAACAGAATTTTCTTCCTTTTCAAGACTTGATAATCTTCCACTGTTTGTATAGACCATATTTGGCTTATGTATTCATCCACTGGTGAATACTCGGAGGAGAAAATGGCAACCCACTCTAGTATACTTGCCTGGAGAATCCCATGGACAGAGGAGCCTGGCGGGCTACAGTCCATGGGGTCAGCAAAGAGACACAACTGAGCCACTGAGCACTGTGATCTTTGAGTAACTCCCATCTCTTGGCTGTTAGGAATTCTGCTGCTATAAACATGCAAGTGTTTCTTTATACTCTGCTTTCGCCTCTTTTGAATGTGTACCCAGGGGTGGGATATGCTTCCTGTATCTTAACCCAGATGGGATTGCGTTGGGGTTTCATCTCTACCATGCTGGCACCCTCCCTTTCAGTCACACTGTACTTTGGGCTCTGGGAGCGATAGCCAGGGCTTTATTCATCTCAGTGGCTTGCTGAGGATGACTCACTCGGCAAACAACAAGTTCCTGCTCAATCACTTCCTCTTGCCTCCCCCCACCTTCAATCCAATGACTCTGAGGAGGATGTCATCTGAGCTTTTAATATCGAAGCAGTGCCAAATTCCAGGACCCTTCACAAATTTTTAAATGGTCATTCACAAGCCGAACAGGAGTCGGCTTGTCCTCTTGGCAGAGGAGAGAGCTGAGCTGCATCATCTGCTCATTGGAAAAGCATGGTGGGGCTCTTCCAGGCGGCTCCGGACCCCAGGGGAGGTCAGATGGAACTGGGATGCTTCAGGATGGATCTTTCATCCCCTCTCTGCCTCCTCTTTCTGGGACAAAGAGTCCTCCATTGGCAGTTCAGAACTAGTATCACATGATTTATTAGCTTCCTAAATAGGTCTCTGTAAGCGCAAACCAAGTGCGAACTAACCTGGTTAGTCCTGGGCACAACTATATTAACCATTTCATTCAACAAATATGTAAGTCACCATGAACTTGAGGCCTCCCCAAGCTGGTAGATGCCCTCTCTCTTTCCTCAGCTGCTCTCCCACTGGGCTTACAGTGTCCTGGCCTCGCTTGGAAAGGCTGGAGCTGAGTGTGAAGCTAAGGTGTGGGGAGATTTGGGGTAACTTCAGCTTTGTCCTCAGATTGCCTTTTGATTATTCAGTCACTAAGTCGTGTCTGACTCTTTGTGACCCCAGGGATGCAACACACCAGGCTTCCCTGTCCTTCAACTATCTCCTGGAGTTTGCTCAAATTCATGTCTATTGAGTCGGTGAGACTATCTAACCCATCTCATCCTCGGAAACCACCCTGATTTCCAGACATCGCTTGTGAACAGTGGACTTATTTGCCCTCAGAAATGAAGCAGCCATGGGGCTTCCCTGGCAGTTGGGTGGTTAAGACTTGGCCTTCCAGGGCAGGGGCTGCTGGTTCGATTCCTGGTCGGGGAGCTAGATCCCACATGTCTTGTGTCCAGAAAACCAAAACATAAAACAGAAGCAATATTGTAACAAACTCAACAGAGGCTTTAAAAATTGTCCACATCAAACAAAAAAAAAAAAAGAAAGTCTTAAAAAAAAATGAAGCGGCTAAAGCAGCACTCTCCCACTTCCCCAGTGGAGGCTTCCTTTCACTTGCTCTTGCCACCTTCCCACCTTCCTTGCCTCACTTCTGTCTGTCTGTCTTGCCAACACTGTCCCTTCATGCATCCATCACAGGAGGCCCCTGCAGCCCCTTCACTGGGTCCCAAGGCTTTTCCTGCCACCACATCCAGCTGCTTCCTGGCCCCACCAGGAGGGACCCCACAGTCAGCCTGGCCACCACGGGCTCCCACCCTTCCTCTGCTCCCCTGCATCGCCTTGGATGAAAGGCCCACCTCACACCACCTCCCCTCCTGGAGTTTCAGGCAGAAAGGAATCCTCCCAGACCCTGAATCTGAATCCACACCCATCTCACCTTCCTCTGCCAAACAGGCATCACAACGGCAGTCAAAAAAAAAAAAAAAAAGGAGCAAGAAAGAAAAGAAAATGTGTTGAACAGTGATGATGAATCAGGGATAAGAGTGGACATCCATTGACTCTCAGCGTTTCCTTCAACTGCTTGTAGCAAGTCCTGGGGACTCGAGGGACCCAATATCCATGTAGGGAACTAGATGCACCACCAAAAAAGGGGAGGAAGATAGAGTTGAGCCCATGAAAGTTTAACGAGGTCAGGGAGCCTGTGCGTGGCAAGGCCACCTGCCAGGTGAAAAGAGAACTTCAACTGCTGAGAAGAAGGGGAAACAAAGAAAGGAAGGAAGGAAGGAGGAAAAGAAGGAAGGAAGAGAGAGAGGGAGGGCGGGAAGCACCTTGAATGCTAGGACAGTGAGATGAACGTTTGGACACCTGCCAGTAACTTGCCCTGGCCCATCCCTGCAGGAGGCGTGTGACCAATCTTGTACGATTACAGGGTAATTGCTCAGCATCTAACTGGACAGAAGTTTCCGAAAATGTTTATGCAGTAAGGTTCGACCAGAATTTTAAAAGATGTTTTGGGGGACAAAGAGTCCCTTCGAGGAGAGGCTGAAGGTCAGATGTTTTATAAAATCTTTTCCTGGTTTTTCAACAGTCTACTGTTGCAATGATGTAGAAAGAAGCTTGGCTGTTTTGGAAAGCCCTGCCATGGCTCTGAGGTCCGGAGTGAAAGCACTTTCTGAAAGAGATGGAAAATAGTCCTTAACTTGTTTTATTTAGAAGAACAGAAATCAACTTAAAATGCTATTCTTTGTTATACCCACATTTGCACAGTGGTGAAGAACCACCCATGGGAGACATTACAGAAATCTTTCAGTTATTGGTTAGCCATGAAAATGAGTTGAAGAAAAACTCGATTAACCCTTTAAGGTAAGAAGTGAGTGGTACATTCCTTGTCTCATAGGTCAGGTGGGGTTGAGGGTGTCTCTTGCTGTTCAGTCTCTCAGTCATGTCTGACTCTGCAGCCCCGTGGACTGCAGCATGCCAGGCTTCCCTATCCTTCACTATCTCCTGAAGTTTGCCCAAGTTCATGTGCATTGAGTTGGTGATGCCATCCAACCATCTCATCCTCTGTTGCCCTCGTCTCCTCCTGCCCTCTATCTTTCCCAGCATCAGGGTCCTTTCCAGTGAAGGTATCTTGCCTGTGGTCATATACACACATACTCCATCAGAGCTCCTGGCTTGGAGCCCTGCCCATGCCCACCCACCTCCATCCCCCAGGGCCTGGCACCCGGCTCTTCCTGGCTAGACCACAGGTTTTCTGTTAATGACCCTGATCTAGGCGGAAATAGCACAAAAGAACTTTGGGATTTTAAAGTTGCAGTGTTGACTCATAAAGTTACTTTACAAAGAACAATTGTGATTTCAGTGTGGTTTAAAATCGACATTCTGAGAAACAAGTGAGGCATGAAGGGCCCCCTTAGCAGGGATGCCAGGAAGGATCATCAGAGGCTGCAGGTAGAGTGCTTTGGGGGACCCAGACATGGTGCCTTTAAAGCAGGGTTTTGCCAGGTTTGCACAGACCTGGGACATGTATATGTCCTTTAAATAGATTTTGGACTAACAGACAGGTGGGAAAAAAAAAAAAAAAACAATTGCTGGCAAGCGGAGAGGTGAGTCAGGGCTTCCCAGGTGGCTCAGTGGGTAAAGAATCTGCCTACCAATGCAGGAGACTTAAGAGATGCAGATCCAATCCCTGGCTTGGGAAGATCTCCTGGAGGAGGGCATGGCAGCCCACTCCAGTATTCTTGCCTGCAGAATCCCATGGATAGAGGAGTCTGTGGTGGGCTACAGTCCATAGAGTTGCAAACAGTCAGACATGCCTCAATCGACTGAGCACAGCATGCAGAGAGGTGAATGGATTGCTACAGAAAAGGGCTGGAAGCAGAGAAGAAACGATCCCAAAGGAAAAGAAAGAAGCAGAGTGCTTCTGGGCCTAGAGTACAAATAGCTTCATCCATCACAGCCCAGCATTTCCTGCTCCAAGGCAGATCCAGAGGCGCTGCAGTGTGACAGCCTCCTCTCACTGGATGTTAAGCCTCAGACAGAGCAGTTCCTCCTGACTTAGCAAGGCTCCCGGGGATTTGGGTCAGCCGCTCAAAGACGCAGGAACCAACCAATGATGCAAAGTTTGATCCTAGCGCTGCTTGTGGATCCAAGTCAGACATGTCTGGGAGCTTCACAGCAGCAGTCCCCAACCTTGCTGGCATTGAGGACCAATTTTGTGGAAGACAGTTTTGCCATGGACATCCAGGGTGGGGTTGGGGACCCCTGCTTTACATACTGACTGTTTGCACCCAGTAGGTCAGTTTATGGAAAGGGGAGTGTGAAGAAATGGGATGTGGAAATGCAAGCATGTTTCTTCCTAGCCAGAGGGTGGTCGGGAAGGGGTGGGGGCAGTGTCTATCTTGTGTGCCCACCTATGCTGTATGCTCAGTCCCATCCAGACTCTTTGCAACTCCCTGGACTGCAGCCCGCCAGGTTCCTCCGTCCAGCAGATTTCCCAGGCAAGAATATTGGAGTGGGATCCTCCAGGGGATCTTCCTGACCCAGGGATCGATCCTGAATCTCCTGTGGTGGCATGGGGATTCTTTACCACTGAGCCACCTGGGAGAGCTGAGCTTTTTCTGGCCGACTGCCAGGCACAGGAGCAGCATGGGTCCTTCAGGAGTGAGCGGTGTGGAGCTGCTGTGACCCGACCAGGTTCCTTCCATTTGCTCCACCAGCTCAGGGGCACTGGCACTGTGCCACCCTGCCTGTGGGGCCAGGTCCCAGAGAGGGTTTCCTGTGATTTCAGGAAGAGGGAGCACCAGTGCCCTGAACCGCCACTGAGCCTGCTCCCCTCCCCTCTCCTTCTTCCTCCCTGCTCCTCCCTTCTCCCCTCCCCTCCCCTCCTGGGAGCATGGCCAGCCTTTAGTTCTGAGACACTTACTCCCTGTCCAACCACGAGGCAATTACAGATGATTACCTCTGATTCAGGGGCAGATCATCCAGCAGCTTCCTGCCCCGGGTTGCCGTGGGTGGAACCAACTGCCAGTGAGAAATATCTCTTTAATCTACTCTGAAGATCTCTGTTGAGATGGTGGTTTAGGGTGACTAACCCTCTCCTCCTGTTAGGTGAGGGTGTGGGTGCCACAGAGGTCTGCAGTGGGCCCAGTCTCTGGGAAGCTGGTCCTCCTCTAGCGGTCGGGAGGAGAGAGCTCAGCTTCAGCATGTGCATCACCGAGATGCGTCTGGAACTCCTTGCCTGTAAGGCCTGCACCTTGTACTTCCTTCACAAGCCCTGCCTGCCGGCCTAAGTGGTACTTGAACTTGGATCTGAGTCCCTGGGCTTGGTCTGTGATTAGTTGATGCTCCCTGCCCCCCACAGAATCTCTGGTAAATCACTGAGTCCAGAGATAGGAGTCCTTGGTGAGTGTTTCACCTCAAAGCACGGGCAGTCATCGGCATCGCTGGAGGCTTGTTCAAACAGAACCCGCCTGAGAAGTTTTCTTTCACCAAGTTTCCAGTGATCCTAGGGCTTCTGGTTCCAGATCACCCAGAGGACCACTGGCTGGGCTTCCCTGCTGGCTCAATAGTAAAGAACCTGCCTGCCAATGCAGAAGACGCGGGTTTGATTCCTGGGTCAGGAAGATTCTCTGGGGAAGGAAGTGGCAACCCACTCCAGTATCCTTGCCTGGAGAATCCCTGGACAGTGGAGCCTGGCGGGCTGCAGTCTATGGAGTCTCAAAGAGCAACTAAACCATAACAACAGCCCCACAAAGCCTTCAGGGGAAGTGAGATAAACCCGAGAGCAAGCTGAATGACCCATCCACATTGCCACAGAAACCCTCTCCCAGGAAAGGGAGTTTCTTAATTTTGTCCTTCTATACCACTCAACTCAGGTCTATAGCAGAGAATTGTTCTCTCAAAAAGACAGTCTTTTATCTTGAGAGCAGGATCTAAACTGTTGTCCTTCCTTCTGACAAGAATTAAGTCTGTTTCCTGATTTTTGTTTGTGGAGATACAATTGACATATAACCTTATATGACTTTCAGCGTGATTTGATATTGGCATATATTGTGAAGTGATGACCACAGTAAGTTTAGTTAACATCCCTTGCCTCATATTTTTTCTTGTAAACAGAACTTCGAAGTTTCTGTCTACAAGAACTTTTAAGTCCCTACATCTCTTACGTGCACTGTGTTATGTTCAAGTATACCATAGAGTGTTGTTAACCATGGTCACTGTGCTGTAAATCAGATCCCCAGGACTTATTTATCTCACACAATAAGTCCCCTACATACAAAGCTCCAAACTGTGAACTTTCAAAGAAGTGAACGTGCGTTCACATGTCCAGTCACTTGGTTTGCACGCCTGGTGTACGTTGTCATGTGCATGCCTCCTCTACAAGGGTCTGTGCTTTTGTGCACTTCACCGTTGGGTACTGTCCAGAGAATAGTCATACGGTGTCCTTATTTGAAGCCCAGGATGTCTGGAAGCAAGCATCAAAGCAGTGGTGATATAGCTGGTACTACTGTACTTTTCAAAGTACTAAACCATAAGGTTAAAAATGCTTTTATTTTTGTGCTTTTCATGTATTATTTGTGTGAAGAGTATTACAAATCTACGACAGTACAGTACTCTATAGCCGATTATGTTACATGGGTACCTAGGCTAACTTTGTTGGACTTAGAAGCCAACTAGACTTAGGAATATGCTCTCAGAATGGAATTAGTTCGTATGTTGGGAACTTACTGTAAGTGAAAAAAAAATGTGTACCATTTAACCACCTTCACATTCGCTTCTTATTCTGGAGTCATCTCTCCTATACCCATGGAATAAAAGCTAGCATTTACTGAGGGCCTACAGTGTCCCAAGTGTGTACTCCTGGTAAGTGGTTTATGTGCACTGTGTCAAGGGATCTTCCTAACAGTTTTGCAAACAATATGTCATCGGTCTATCTTACACATGAGCAAACTGAGGTTTAGAGTTTTGTGTTTGCTTGGGGCTACAGAGCTGGTCACAGGTAGGACAGGGATTCAAAGCGGGGTCTGATGCCAGTGTTCTGTTCTCTATAATATTCCATCTGCTATACTATGAACTAACAAATTACAAAATGAGAGATGTCACATATTACAATTCTTCTATGATCCATCCATTAATTCAAATTCTTTATTTAATAAGCACCTACCATGTGCCATGTGTTATAGTCAGGTCCTGGGAATACAGCTGGCCCCCTATCAATGGGTTCAGCATCTGAAAATTCAACCAACCTCAGATGGTAAATACTTTAAAAAAATAAATGAAATCTCAGAAAGTTCCCAAAAGCGAAACCTGAATTTGCCAGGCTGGTAACTAGTTACGTGGAATTTACAACTATTTATGTAGTCTGTGTATTATAAATAATTTTATTGTTGTTTCAGTTGCTAAGTCATGTCCAACTCTTTGGGACCCCATGGACTGCAGCCCGCCAGGCTCCTCTGTCCATGGGATTCTCCAGGCAAGAACACTGGAGTGGATTACCATTTCCTTCTCCAGGGGATCTTCCCCACCCAGGGATTGAACCCGTGTCTCCTGCATCGGTAGGTGGATTCTTTCCCACCGAGCCACCTGGGAAGCCCAGTTAAGTAACCTGGTGCCCCTGAGCTGGTGGAGCAAATGGAAGGAACCTGGTCAGGTTACAGTGGCTCCACACCACTCACTCCTGAAGGACCCATGCTGCTCCTGTGCCTGGCAGTTGGTCAGAAAAAGCTCAGCTCTCCCAGGTGGCTCAGCGGTAAAGAATCCCCATGCCACCACAGGAGATTCAGGATCGATCCCTGGGTCAGGAAGATCCCCTGGAGGATCCCACTCCAGTATTCTTGCCTGGGAAATCTGCTGGACTGAGGAACCTGGCGGGCTGCAGTCCAGGGAGTTGCAAAGAGTCTGGATGGGACTGAGCATACAGCATAGGTGGGCACACAAGATAGACACTGCCCCACCCCTTCCCGACCACCCTCTGGCTAGGAAGAAACATGCTTGCATTTCCACATCCCATTTCTTCACACTCCCCTTTCCATAAACTGCCTTACTGGGTGCAAACAGTCAGTATGTAAAGCAGGGGTCCCCAACCCCACCCTGGATGTCCATGGCAAAACTGTCTTCCACAAAATCGGTCCTCGATGCCAGCAAGGTTGGGCACTGCTGCTGTGAAGCTCCCAGACATGTCTGACTTGGATCCACAAGCAGCGCCAGGATCAAACTCTGCATCGTTGGTTGGTTCCTGCGTCTTTGAGCGGCTGACCCAAATCCCCGGGAGCCTTGCTAAGTCAGGAGGAACTGCTCTGTCTGAGGCTTAACATCCAGTGAGAGGAGGCTGTCACACTGCAGCGCCTCTGGATCTGCCTTGGAGCAGGAAATGCTGGGCTGTGATGGATGAAGCTATTTGTACTCTAGGCCCAGAAGCACTCTGCTTTTTCTTTTCCTTTGGGATCATTTCTTCTCTGCTTCCAGCCCTTTTCTGTAGCAATCCATTCACCTCTCTGCATGCTGTGCTCAGTCGATTCAGGCATGTCTGACTGTTTGCAACTCTATGGACTGTAGCCCACCACAGACTCCTCTATCCATGGGATTCTGCAGGCAAGAATACTGGAGTGGGCTGCCATGCCCTCCTCCAGGAGATCTTCCCAAGCCAGGGATTGAACCCGCATTTCTTATGTCTCCTGCATTGGTAGGCAGATTCTTTACCCACTGAGCCACCTGGGAAGCCCCGACTCACCTCTCTGCTTGCCAGCAATTGTTTTTTTTTTTTTTCCCACTTGTCTGTTAGTCCAAAATCTATTTAAAGGACATATACATGTCCCAGGTCTGTGCAAACCTGGCAAAACCCTGCTTTAAGGGCACCATGTCTGGGTCCCCCAAAGCACTCTACCTGCAGCCTCTGATGATCCTTCCTGGCATTCATTAAGCAAAGAGAAAAGTACAATGGACCTCTACACACACTCCACCACTTTTCAATGGTTATCATTAATCTATGGCTGATACTATTTCATACATACTATATATATATATATATATACATATATATATATATATATAAATGTTAGGTCCTACTTATCCCCCTCATCCCAAATTATTCTGAAACAATCCTGACATAGTATTTTTTCCATGGGTAAATATTTCTCAAAAGTATTTCTGAAAAGTAAGGGCTTAAAAAATGTGTGTGCAATTTCATTAGCATATCTAAAATAAATTAATATTATTTTATTAATGTCATCATTTGTTAGTATTACATTTCACCAGATTGTCTCATGAAAAATTATTTTTTCAATAGTTTGTTCTTTGATTCAGAATCTCAATAAGTTTCATCCATTCACTGCAGTTGGTTAAGTTTTATTTTTTAAATTTATTGGTTTTCTCCTCCACCTCTCTCCTTTCTTTCTTTCTTCTTTTTTCTTCTTCTTCCTGAGTGATATTACTGTAGAAACTGAGTGAATTTGCTTCCAGACGCTGGATTTTGCTGGTTACATCCCCATAGGGACATTTAATATGCTCCTCTATCCTTTAGGTCAAAGGAAAAATGCAAAATTAAACTGTAGAATTTCTTAAAATAATCAAGAAAAAACATATCCGAATCTGTGTGGCATAACTAGTTATTAAAAGAAAACATAGATAACTAAATATCTATATCAATCAAAAAGAAAAGTAAAATAAATGAATTAAACATTGAACTTAGAAAGCTGAAAAATATAGCAATAAAAAAATTAAGCAAGCAAGGAAAAAAGCAGAAAGAAGATAAAATACAGATATTAATGTTTTATTATTTTTTTTCAATTTGCTGAAGATTTAGGATCATCATTGTGGACCTAGGTGGTCATTATGTGATTTACAACTAAATATACAACAATACTTCCCTAGTGGCTCAGTGGTAAAGAATTAGGAGGTAGGGGTTTGATCCCTGGGTTGGGAAGATCCCTTGAAGGAGGAAATGGCAACCCACTCCAGTATTCTTGCCTGAAGAATCCCATGGACAAAGTAGCCTGGTGGGCTACAGTCCACGGGGTCGCAAAGAGGTGGACACGACTAAGAGACTAAACCACCACACCTGACAACATAACCTAGGTTAACTGCCAGAGGGAAAAAGGCTTTTATACCCAGTTTGCTCTGGATTTCCAGATGAGGCCTGCTTTGACTGTTAGTGAGGAATCAGGTCAGGAGTCCAAACTTAGGTTCTTGGTGAAAAACTTCAAGGATCAAGGAGGAAGCAGGGAAGGTAGTCCTGGGGGTTCAGGTCTGGGGCGAGTCGCAGCCCCCGCGGCCCTGGAGTGACTGCTGGGCGGAGGGCATCTCCTCCCCTGTTGGATACAGGGCTTTGCCTTCCTCAGACTCCAGGTCAGATCACCACTGCCAGAATCATTTGCCTTTAGCAAACCCCTCTGAGAGAAATGTCTCTACCCTCAAGCAGGAGTGTTAGCCCTTACCTTAAAGGGGCGAGGGTCCAATGAGATGCCCTACATCTTAGTGGGTGACGGCTAACAGGATGGCGCTGGGGTTCTGTGACTCTATAATGGGGACCCGCTGACGCATCAGGGGACACAGAGCATCGAACAGGAGAAATCAACCCGACTGCTTCCCTTCTCCGAGGCCCACTCCTGCTGAAAGCGCCACGTCCACCCCCGGGCCTTCTGTGCTGCCTCGGCCTCCATCCGCCCACCTTGCACCCCGGCTGCGCGCTAGGACAATTCCAGCCCCGCGCGCCCAGTCCTGGCCGGGCTTCTGTGCGCTCTGGCCCGCAGGCCGTGCCGCTGAGCCCCCAGGCCGGGCTCGGCGGGGCTGGGATCCAGTGGGGGAGGCGCTTTCTCCAGCTCAGCTGGGTCTCCCTGCCCCGGAGAGACCACAGAACGTTCAAAGAGCGCTCCTCCGGCCTGGAGCGTGGGGACTGGTCCCTCCCGTCCCCTCCCCCGCGGGACAAAGACCCGGCCTTCCCCATCCTTCCTGCCATCGGCCGGCTCATTTGGTGGCACAGGAGCCGCGGGGGCTGCGGAGAGACGCCCCCCACCCCGCGCCCCGGCGCGCCTCCCGCTCCTGCAGACCCGGTAAGTGGGCGCCCCTCCGCCGCCGCCCCGCACCTTCCCGGCGGGGTCGCCGCGCGCCCGGGACCTGGCGGGAGCCCTGGAACCGGCGCCCGCGACGCCCGGGGACGCAGGAAACGCCCGCGGCAGACAAAGGGCCGGGGTCCCCAGCGCCGCCCTGGGCCCGGGGGCGCCCGCCCGCCCGGCCCGCGCCGCCCAGCGAGCGTCTCCTTATTTGGTCAAATGACACGCGGGGTTCTCCGGGCGGGGCGCGCCTCTCCGCGGGCCCAGCCGCGCGGACCTCCGCTGCCGTCCGCCGTCTGTCCGCGAGCCGCCGCGCGGTAAGTGAGCTGCAGTCGGGCCAGGGACTGGGGGGCCGGCGGTGGGGGACCGGGGGACAAGGGAACCTCGGAGGAAGAGGGAGATCTGCGGACAATGTGGCTTGGGGTGGTGGGGGACCTGGGAACAGGGGAGCCCAGGGACAGAAGAGGACTTGGGGACAGGGGGAGCTGGCGGTGGGGGATCTGGGGATGGGAGGTCTGGTGGTGGGGGTACCCAGAGAGAGGGGAGCTGGCCATGGGCGCGGGGGGGGGGGGGCGGGGATCCAGGGACAGGGGAGTTGGCCCACAGGGACACCTTAGAGGTACCTTAGGTGGGAGGGATCCGGCTGGGGATGGACCCCACCTCATCCCGAAGGGAGGACGGCAGCCAGCCTCCTGGAGATGAGGGTCACCAAGCCAATGGTCCTGGCGCACTGGCCGAGTGAGTCTGCTCTGGGCACCCAGGCTTTCCCTGCGGTAGAAAGGACTGGACCTTGCCGGTGACCTCAGGCATAGATCTGAACCTGAAACATCAGAGCAGAATAAAACCAAAACAGGCTTCTTTAAAAAACAAAACAAAACACAGTATTCATCTTAAACTGACTCCTGTGATATCTTAGCATACCTAAAATTGCAGGAACAAAGTGTTAAATGTTTCCATTTTAAAGGAAGGATTAATTCTCTTGACTCTCAGATCCCCACTTGGCTTTCCATTCCCATTAGTCTAACCTGGTCACCTATGCTGCACTAGGGCACTTGGGAGGCAGTAACCCACCCACCTCTGGGACTTAGAATCCCAAGAACTGTGTTTAGGACCCACCCCCTTGGCACTAACCCCGCAGATGTGCGTTTTGTAATAATACCTTTGAGGGAGGAGGCTTTCATATCCTGAAGGTGGTTTCGACTAAGAAACATGTGAGGAGAGTCTGAAAAGTACAGGCATTCCTAGGCGGACACTTCAAGTCCTATAAAAGCAAACAGTGAAGAATATCTCATTGTGCAGCTGTATGATTTTTTTTCACGGTGTTTTCCAGCCTGTGTTTTTAAGGGTTGTGAGTTAGCAGATAGAATGGGACTTCCACAGTGTCTATTACCTGGTGTGCTTCGATGCTTCTGCGTGCTCACAGGGCTGTGTTGGCTTCCCACCAGCCAGGTACGGTGGGGTAGGCTCGGGTATGAACGTGCTTTGAGGCAGGTGTGGCTGGGTAGCCTGTGAGCTTGGGCTGGAGCTAGGCTGCCTGAGCTTAGGTTCCCGTCGCTCCCCATCCCTCAGCCTCAAGCTGTGCAGTCTTGGCCAGGTCATCTAAACTCTTGGTGCTTTGGTTTCCACAACCTGAAAACACAGGATGGTGGCTTGCTTGCAGGGTTTATTATAAAGCCTGCACATCAGAAGCAGTGTATACAAAATGGATAGTCCCCTTATTTTTGCAGATACACTGGAGCACAGAGAGATCGAAGTTAACTTTTCTCAAGGTTTCCCAGCTTAGAAACTGTGACTCCAAGAGCAGACCCCAGACAGCTTTAACTTGAGAGCCTGAGTTCTAACCTCTAAGCTGAGGGTGGGTGGGGGTGGGGGAACCTGAACATTTCAATGAGGGTGTAACTGCATACCTTCACCCACGGTTGTTGCTAAGGGTTGTTGTTAAGTCACTTCTAGTACCGAAAGAATCTAATTGTAGCCCAGCAGGATATTGAAAAAAAAAAAAAAAAAGAAGTCTGGGCTCTGGAGGCCTGGGTTCTCTTCCTGTCCTGCCCCGAGGGCCTGTTTCCCAGCCTCTGGGGCTCCGGCTGCCTTGTTATCTATCAGCAGGAGGCTGGAGGAGGTAGCTTACCTAAGCTGCTCTGACTCAGCGCCAGGAGATAACCCAGTTCCCTGAGCTCCCAGGAACAGAACGATACTTTGGGGACTTCCTGGTCATTCTCTTACACCAGATTTATCAGAGCCACATTGTCACATGGACTTACACTGAGCGGTCACTTCCTGAAAATGACCACCTGGAACTGAATGCACAGTCCCATCTCTAGGGACTGTGAGGCCAGTCTTCCAGAACCCGAGGCCAGCAGTGACTTTGGGGTGAGTTACGTGAATGGCCTCTCTTGTCCTGACTGGTGGATTGCAGTGTTAGCTCTTGTGGTGGTTCATTGTGCGTCAACCTGATTGGGTTCCCTGGTGCCAAGACACAAATGTAACTTCTGGGTATGTCTGGGAGGCTGTTTGTGGATGCGATTAACATTTAATCAGTAGCCTGAGTCGCCCTGCCCGGCTGGGGTGGCCTCGTGCGGTCGGCTGGAGACCTGGGTAGAATAGAAGGCCGAGCAGGAGGGGACGCCCCATGCCTGACTGCGGAGCTGGGGCTCGGTCCTTTCCAGGCCCTGGTCACAGCTGGAACTTCAGCACATCTTGGGTCTTGAGCCTGCCGGCTTTTGAACTAGAATTTACACCTCTGGTCCCTGGTTCTCAGGCCTTCAGACTCAGACTGGAACTTCAGACTCAAGACCTCGTAGCTCTCCTGTGCCAGTAGGTCTCCAGCTTGCCAGCTGCTTGGGGCTTCCAGCCTCCATAATAATATGATCCAATTCCTAATAATCAGCCTCTTCATATAATATATACTTTCAGTTCTGCTTCTCTGGAGAACCCTGACTCCAACCATTTCTCAGTAACTTTTCTTCACAGTTCTCTTCATAAGCTCAGTTTTGCTTTTTGTAATTTTCATTGGAGTACTGTTGCTTTACAACATTACATTAATTTCTGCTGTGCAGCGACATGGTTCAGCTTTTTGTATATATGCATCCCCTCTTTTTTGAACTTCCTTCCCATTTAGGTCATCTCAAGCCCTGAGTAGAGTTCCCTGTCCCCTACAGCAGGTTCTCATTAGTCATCTATTTTTTGTTGTTGTTCAGCTGCTAAATTGTGTTCGACTCTTCGAGACCCCACAGACTGCAGCACACCAGGCTTCCCTGTCCTCCACAACCTCCCAGAGTTTGCTCAAGCTCATGTCCATGAGTAGGTGATGCTATCTAACCATCTGTTTTATACCTAGTATCAATAGTGTATATGTATCCATCTCAATCTCCCAATTCCTCCCCTGGCCCCATCTTGGTTTTTAAAGATTCCATCATCCTACTGCTACTGGTGGTCTTCACATTCCCTTCACTGTAAATTGTGATTGCCTGCCCTCTTGGGTCTCTGATGAGCTGTTCGGGGGCAGCCTCTGGTCTGTTGATCTTCAGTCTGGTTCTCATGGGTGATTCTCACGCCCTGTCTGAGCTTGAACATCACATGTCACCCTGCTCGTCCTTGGCCTGTGTAAGCGGTACCTTGCCGGCCCTAAATTAGTTTGTGGCTTAAAGATCTCCTTTAAGTGTTTCTAAGTGAGGTCAGTGATGTCTGTGCCCATGGGTGAAGTGGCTGCCCTTTTTTTGTGAGTAAGTAACACCAGGGTTGAAGGGCATCCTTGAAGCCTGTAAACGTTTGTGTTTCAAGAGAATAGGTCTATCTGTGTTTGATGGTACAACCTTTGGAACAGATAAGAATCAGCCAGTTTAGGCAGTGGTGGGAACAGCAGGAGATGTGCATGCCTGTCGTGACAGGATCCTGCAGGTTGTGCTAAAAAAAACACCAAGGGGAGTGGGGCTGTGAGTACAGCGAGGGGGCTGGTCTTCTGTGGAAGTTGGGGTCATAGCAGATGGAAGGCCAGGCAGACGAGAACCAACTGCGAGCTGCCTTCTGGAGATGGGAGGAGACGGATGAAGGGGAGTGAGAGTTTTTCCTTTTGTTCTTGTGAAACCCAACGTGGTTACTTGAGCGACAGGTAAGCAGGAAGCGGAGGGAGAGAGGCCGGGTTCCCCCTACACACGTTGATGCCAGTTGAGGACCCGAGGCTGCCAAGCATCCTAGCCTGTGTAATTATGCTTGTCCTGTGCAGACAGAGCTGATGTGTTTTGAGATTAAATTGCCAGATAGAATCTTAAAGGTGATTTAAATTCTTTGGAGCTAGAACTAGAACTAGACAACTCTTCCGGAGACTGTCTGTTTCATCTCAGTCTCCTGGGGCCTTTTCGTTATTCAGTACTACCCAGAAGATAATTCGGAAGACATCAGCTCACCTTATCCAAGCCTCGTCTCTCACACAAAATATTTCTTAACATGATCATAAATGACTCAAGCTTTTTAAATGTTTCTGAAAGTTACTAGTTAATATACCAAGTTATAATACATTCATGACCCCTGCCTATATACTCACTGAAGACTCAGTAAATTAACCCTTAAATATACAACAGGTATGGCTGCCCAGGTGGCTCAATGGTAAGGAGTCCGCTTGCCAATGCTGGAGATGCAGGTTCGATCCTTGGGTCGGGAAGAACCCCTCGAGAAGGAATTAGCAGCCCACTCTAGTATTCTTGCCTGGAGAATCCCGTGGACAGAGGAACCCGTTAGGCTACGGTCCATGGGATCACTAAGAGTTGGATGCGACTGAACTCACACACACACACACACACACACACACAAACACACACAAGATATAGTCATTCTTACCAAGAATCCCAAAGTAGATTTCAAAAGGATTTTAAATACATTATAATACTTTTTAAAATAACAACATCCTTTGAGATGGTGTCCCTCTCCCTTTCAGCAGAATTTCTGTTTAATAGAAACAATTCAGCTGGCCTAGTGGCAAGAGCTTTGGGGTGAGCGGGTCTGTTGTGTCTGTCCTTCTGTCCACAGAAGAGCAAACTGGTGCAGAGCGTTCTCTGGCTTCTCTGCTGGTGTGAGAGTTTGTGCCTTTGGACAGAGACCTCTGGTTTACAGGCTACCGTGTCTGTGTGGGACACCCCGGGCCCCCCTGGTGCCTGGAGCCTGGGTCTAGGGAGCTGGTAGTTCTGCACAAAGATGTTGAGGGCATCTCCTGGGGGGTGTGGGCTTCTTGACCTGACCAGCCTCATCCGGGGGCCATGCAGCTGTGTGCTCACATGGGTATGGATCCAAATACAATAAGAACAATTCTACCCGCTGAGGAAGCAGCAGTTTATCTGGAAGAGGGACAAGGCCAGAGGCGGAGAAGAAAGAATGAAGCTTAAATCTGTTGCTTTAGAAACTGTAACGGTGTCGGATGCCAAACCGCATTACATCTGGGGTTTGCTATGCAAAGTGGGTTGTCCACATAACAGAGGCCTCGTTTCCTCTGGGGATGTTGCCCACATGTTTGTGCTCTGGGATATGCATGTTCACCCACCACCCATTGCGTGTCCATTCATTCATTCTCCATGTGTCCCTGAAGTGCCGGACCCATGTTTGTCACCTGGTGACACCCTTGCAAGGATTATGGTTGAGGGGTGGGGGTACACAGGCAGTCAGCATCCTGTGGTGTCAGGAAAACACTGCATTTTCAAATATATTCCTTAAAAGAGCCCACATGCTGCAGACTGGTTTTCTGAATCCTCCCTAGAAAGCTCCAGATGCTGGTAAGCAACAGTGGTTCCCACCTGGAACCTGGCTGTCGGGGATGTTTGCAGATTTCTTGGGAGGAATCAAGGCTGTTAGACCAGTCTCATCAGGCAGCATGGATTAAGACGCATGGGCATTGTGGGGCTGGAGGCAGAGGGCATCTCTGGAGTCAGGCCAAGGTGCTTAGTTGGCAAGGGGAGCACTGAAGAGAAGGCTACATGGAAGGCCCACTGTTCAGGAAGGACCGGCCAGACGCCTGGAACTCTGCCCCTCTCCTGATTCCCAGGAAATGTTTCTGGGGAAAAAAAAGCAAAGGGACTCAGCCATACATATACATGTATGCATTCTCCCCAAACTCCCCTCCCATCCAGGCTGCCACGTAACGTTGAGCAGAATTCCCTGTGCTCTATAGTAGGTCTTTGTTGGTTATCCATCTTAAATATAGCAGTGTGTGCTTGTCCATCCCAAACTCCCTGACCATCCCTTCCCCACATCCTTCCCCACTCCCACAACCATAAGTTTGTTCTCTAAGTCCCTGAGTCTGTTTGTTTTGTAAGTTCATCTGTGTCATTTCTTTTTAGATTCCACATATAAGGTATGTCATACGATATTTCTACTTCTCTATCTGACTTACTTCACTCGGTGTGATAATCTCCAGGCCCATCCATGTTGCTGCAGATGGCATGATTGCATTCTTTTTAATGGCTGAGTAATATTCCATTGTATATATGTACCACATCTTTATCCATTTCTCTGTCAGCGGATATTCAGGTTGCTTCCATGTCTTGGTTGCTGTAAATAGCGCTGCAGTGAACACTGGGGTGTGTGTATCCTTTTGGATCATATTTCTGTTTCTTCACTGTTCACCAGAAACTATCACAACAGTGTTGGTCGGCTACACCCCAATACAAAATGAAAAGTTTTTTAAAATGAGGCATGTTCTTCCCGGCTCTAAATGCCTTCCTCCCTCCTCCACTTCCTCTCCTCCTCCCTCCTCATTTCTCTTCTCTTCCTGGCTCTCACACTCCCCCTCCCATCCCAGACTTTGACGGTTCTTACATCTGAGAGGATAAAAATAGCTCACATGTACAAGCCTGTGGACCTTGTAGAGTCATCACTTTCTGTGGGGAGCCCTACGCACTCTCTGAACCTGCATCCTCACACCTGAGTCAGCACAGGTGGAGAGACTCAGATCAAAGCTCCCTCCCTCCTACCACCCCGGGCCTGCCAGCTGCCCCAGGACTGTCTACACCCAGCACCGTCGGCTGGGCCAGCAGCCACATCTGTAAACATGTCCCCTATGATCGGCTTCTTGTTCAGAGCCGAGGGGGGATGACATCAGAGGATGACTTAACCTGGGGGAGGTGTAAGAACTCCCGGACACTGGGATCTGGGTTCAGTTCATGAGCAACAAGTCGGCAGTCATCCCTGAGGTCCAGGGTCTCTTTGCCTGCTACTGCTTTGCGCTGTCAGCATCTGGGCACAGGTGATGGTCTGAGTGACAGGTAACCCACAGGGAGGGATGTGGCGTTTTGGTGGGGGTGAGCAGGTTGTGCACAATTAGGTAAAAACAAAACAAAACAAGATGTTCAGGTTTTGTTTGAGGAAATGGTTCAGAAATGGCCTTGGACACCCCAAAAACATTTTGAAAGAGTCACTGCCTCTTGGTTTTGTCTCCCCCAACCCCACAGAGTGAAGTCAGGCTTCCACACAGTAAATCTTCCTTCACTGCAGGCTGAGGAGTTCACGTGCTACAGCTAACTGCCTGTGGGGCCAATCTGTGTTCAGGGTCATGGCCGCAGGCCCTCCTTCCCTTGGCCTCTGGCTATCTCTTCAGCTTCATCTTGACTGCTCTTGAAGTGACCCGACTCCCATCTTCCTGGGGTGTCTGCTCTCCCCACCCCAATTCCCGTTCCCAAGCCTCCGCTCTCTGCCTACATCATCACCTGGATAACTCTTTCCCGGCACAGGTAACATCTTAGGAAGCCTGTCCATCTCCCAGGAGGGGTGACTCAGGGGCTGCTCCTCCTGCTTCCCCTGGTACCCTTCAGGTCTCTCCCTCGGGGTGTTGAGCGTAGAACTGAGTCTGTTTGATACACACCATGCATCCATTTCTCACTAGACCACAAATTCCCTCCGGGAGGTCCCGTATCTTACTGATCTTTGTAGCTACAGCATTTTGGATAACATTCACACAGTTCCAGCTCAGCTGATGCCTCTGGAATGAATGAATAACCAAGCATTTTAGAACTTCCCGGGCGATCCGCTGGTTAAGACTATGCACTTCCAATGTAGGGGGCATGGGTTCGATGCCTAGTTTGGGAAATAAGATCCCACATGCCAGGTGGTGCACCCCCCAAAAAAAATTTTTTTAAGTTAAAAAAAAAAAGAAAAAATTTTAATTAAATAAAAATAAGTCATTTTATAAAATTTTAAAATGGAGTTATAGGGGGTGTCTAACGCAAGGCTGTAGCTAAAAATTTTCCCATTAAACAGAGGCTTAAAAAGATTGGACTGTAGCCTGCCAGGCTTCTCTGTCCATGGGATTTTCCAGGCAAGAATACTGGAGGGGGTAGCCATTCCCATCTCCAGGGGTCAAACCCGAGTCTTCTCCATTGCAGGCAGACTGTTTACCATCTGAGCCACCAGGGAAAGCCCCATTCAAATAAATAAAAATCAGGCATATCGTAAGATTTAAAAGTGGAGTTATAGGGGAAGTCTAATGCAAGACTATAGTTAAAAATTTTCCCATTAAGCAGAGGCTTACGATAGATAGTGTAACTTTGGATACACAATTGTGTCATTTTCTGTTTGGTAGCATTAGATTAAAGAACTGGTTTCAAACTCTGTAGGAGAAGGGAGCCTCTTAGATTCCTTAGGAGTTCATATGCTGCTTGTTCTGAGACTCAGGGCTTGTGCTTCTTGGAACTCACTGGAGATGGGTTCAGATTCATGTCCATCTGCTCTGCTTCTAATTAGCAGTGGTCTTACTTTCCACCCCAACTTGTTGGTTTAAGCATAAGCACTGTCCTGGTCAATAAAGCTGTTGTGACTTAGAGGAGATAAGGATCGAGGTAGGAGAGCGATCCGCCAGTCTCTGAAACAATCTGCAGAAGTGGGGGCCGTCGGGTCTGGAGGGCTGTTGGGGACCTCACTCGTTCTGCTGGAAGTCAGTATCAGGACTGGGGCACTGTGTCGCCTCAGTCCTCTTTATCCGCCGTGGAGCCCTGCGTGTGCTCACTGTTTACTGTCTTAGATGACTTCTGTCACAGTCCTGTGGAGTCAGAGGAGGCAGGAAGCACATCCCAGGCATATGAGCATTGCTGGGGCAATACCCTGGAGAAAACAGTGCCCCCTTTCATGGCTCCAGAGCACAGGAATGGCTCTCGATGGGGGTTACTGGTACAGCCTGTCTCCTTCCCCCAGAAGGGCCGCTGCTCTTCCAAACCAGTGTGGAACCACTTTTCCATGCAGACTGGAAGTCTGTTTTGTTCTAAGTGAGAGGGCTGTTTGGAAACCAGTGCTCATATAGTCTTCTGTTTCCATCAGTGTTCCTGGCTTCCCCTTTTTCCGTCCATAAAATGAGGTTGTTGTTGTTTAGTCGCTCACTCATATCCAATTCTTTACAAGCAAATGGACTGTAGCCCAGTAGGCTCCTCTGTCCATGCAATTTCCCAGGCAAGAATACCGCAGTGGGTTGCCATTTTCTTCTCCAGGGAATCTTACCAACTTAGGGATCAAACCCTCAGTATCCTGCATTGGCAGGCGGATTCTTTACCACTGAGCCACCAGGGAAGCCCATAAAACAAGGTAGTTGTGTTAATAGATAATCTCCTGGGTAGTTCCCAGATTTTAAAAATTTATTTTTTATAGCCCTATCTCCTTTCCTTGTTCTTATTTCAAATCTTCAGGTCATTATTCTTAAATTTGTGTGACCCGCATAGGGAATAAGATTCTGCAGTTAAATGGCGGCCTCTGTGGAAAAATCCATAGGTTGGAAGGACGGTGCTTAATTGCAAAGAACTGAACGGTGGCTACTTTCAAGGCCAGTAACAGGGATTTCAGGAAAGCATGGCGTCTTCTGCCAACTTAGCAGCTGAAACCTGAGATGCCCTTAGGACAGATGTGATATTCATACACTGGGTTTCAGAACAAAGATCACTCAAGAGCCTCATCTTGTGATGTTATCTCAAGAATATCCCGGCAATGTTTTCTTTAACTCCAGGAAGAGCAATTTAGAGGGATGGATCTTGCCACATGTGTCCAGCTGCGAGTTTAATACTTTCGGGAAAAAAGACTGTCCTATAAACACAGAAGTCACCAAGTATGGACTCCTGAAAGTTGTCCGTTTCTTTGCTTACAGTCGTCAGAATCTTGTATACACAAAGTACAAAATTAATAAACACGGTGAAGTTCACTATTACCGTAAACCAGCCAGCAATATTTTATTTGCACCCTAGGGTATCATTTTGGAATTTCACTCTTCAGTGGGTGGAGATGACCGAAAATCGAATTGAGTTTCATCAGTTTGTGAAACATCCCTGTGAGTTATGCAGTCAACCTGTCTCCAGATTTAATCATTTATAAAGCTTTTCACTTTTCCGTCAATTAAATATTGCCACCTGAGAAGCTGGGCTGTGTTTCTAATGGCGTAGGGGCGTTTCTCCACACCTGGGCTTCCCAGGGTAGACGGGCTCTTTGTGGGGTGGTTCTGACATGTTGGGGCAGGAACCACACTGGGGGAGGAGGAGGAGGGGAAGTCCTGCCTTCCTCTATCCCCACCCAGTCCATTCTGCTCATGCACATGCCACACTCATCCTGGAAAAATGCAAGTCGAGGTGTCGCCTGGGGAGACGGTTGATTTCGGTCTCCGAGTTTCCTACTGTGATAATCCCTGTCTGTGCCTGGAAGCCAGCCTTTCCCTGTATCCTGCTTGCTGGCTGGTGTGGGGGAGGGACCGATGTGCTCCCTCGCAGCTCCAACGACCCTCCCCTGGCTTCTGTGGTCTCTCCTTATTCAAATTCATGAATCATAGAGGAGCGCGTGGAAAGTCTTTTTATAGAAATGAGCATGTTGTTTCTGTCCCTGCCAAGCTATTCTGGGGGCAGAAGATGGGGAAGATGCGACGTGCAGTTCCATCCTGTCTGGGGCAAGCACTCCTCCTGGGGGACGAGGGCTCTGGCTCCAACTCTTGTGTCCAACATCAAGATCACTTTTCCTGACACGGTCACCAAGAACTAGGACTTCTAGGGAAGTGGAATGCGCTCAGACACAGAACTGCCCCCAGATAATTTTTTTTAAAGTTGAAAATGACAAGGCGTGTCAGGGGTGAGTGTCGATTGCTCACCCAGGAGACGAGCCACCAATGGTGAAGGTGATGGTCAAGGTGACCGTGATGGAGGGGGACAGTCGTGCCGTGTGTGTGCTCACTGGAACCTGTCCTTCTCTCCTCCCTGGCAGGTGACAGACATCCGGGGCCAAGATGACGGAGCGCTTTGACTGCCACCACTGCGAGGACTCGCTTTTTGGCAGGAAGTATGTACTTCGGGAGGAGCAGCCCTACTGTGTGGCCTGCTTTGAGGCCCTGTTCGCCAGCACCTGTGAGGAGTGCGGGAAGTTGATCGGCTGTGACTGCAAGGTACGCCGGCCCCTTGGGGGGTCCCCCCGTGCTCCCCACGTCCTCCCTTGCCCCCCGGCTTCCCTGGGCCCCACATCAGCTCCCCATGTTACTCTGCATAGTTGGCACTCAAGTCCTGGTCCCCATCACCTTGAACACTCCCGAGACCCATTCTGCTGGGCTGGGACCCTGCGTGAGCCCTTCTGGCCTCCCCCTGCAGGCTTGGTCTCTGCCCTCTCCCAGTCGCACCTACTCAGGGCTTTCCGGGACGTGTGTGCCTGGCGTCCCAGGTACACTTCTGATGGCTCCAGGTCAGCATCCTTATCTAACCAGACACCTGCCGCCCAACCCCGTGCTCCCCTGCGGCTCCCAGCTCTCCTCCCGGGCTGAGTCACAGGGCAGGTGTGCGAGGTCAATATTTGCGAAGTGAGTGTGGCGTGGGTGACCCGGCGCCCGCCCCTTGGGTGGAGGGTTTCAGAGGCTCTGGCTGCCCGGGGGCATCCGGGGAGCTTCTGGTCTTCGTGGGGAGGGTCAGCTTGTGTAGCTGCTGGCTGAGTCGGTGCAACTGGCTCTGCTGCGCGTCTGCCTGGCGTCTATCTTGCATCTCATCCTTCCGAGGGCAGGCGGTGAGCAGCTGGTCGCACACCAGCTTCTGTCTCTGTGTGTTTAGTGACAGTCTAGGCATAATTTCCATCCGGTGGGGAAGGCAGACTTTGCCTTGAGCAGAGACAAGGGGCGTGGGATGCCAGCCGCTGGAGCCTGGAGCTGCAGTCACGACGTGTCCTGGCTCCAGAGCAGAGTGCGTTCTGAGAGGAAGGGACATGGGGAACCTCAAAACCACAGGAGCTTTGGCTTCAACCAGGAGCAAAAGCAGCTGGTCTTGCTCACCTGAAAGCTGCCGGCCCTCCGACCTCCAGCTCTGGGGGGATGCATGTCTGAGTCCCTCTGCATTCGTCTCCAGGCCAAGCGGGAGAGCTCAGACCCCGAGTTGCCCCGTTCCAGCCTGGCCCTCTGTCTCACAGGCTGTGTGATCTCAGGCCCATGTCTTGACTCCCTCAGTGCCCGTCTACGTGTTTACAAAGTGGAGCAACGACGAGGGAGCCTGGGCCGTGGGTTCTCACATGTGCGGCTACGAAGCAGCCAGAGTTCTAAAGAGCAGCTGCGTGTGTGTGTTCAGTCGTGTCCGACTCTTTGCGTCTCCATGGACGGTAGCCCGCCAGGCCCCTCTGTCCATGCGATTTCCCAGGCAAGAATACTGGAGTGCATTGCCATTTCCTTCTCCAGGGCATCTTTCCGACGCAGGGGTCAAACCCGAGTCTCTTATGTCTCCTGCATGGGCAGCTGGGTTCTTTACCACTAGCGTGACCTGGGAAGCTCAGGGAGCAGGTGCTGGTGCTATGAACTCCTGTCCCCTCTTCTCTGCCGGCTGCGCCCCTGTTCTTTCTGCAGCTCAGCCCCTCCCCAGGCCTCCTGAAGCTTCACCCTATCAGTTTTCACTAGAGAAACATCAATAAGAACGTCTGCTTTGAGGGAGAACTAATAGGCAGAGAAAAACTTATTATTTTCTAAAGGCTCTCCCTGGAAAAGATGTTAAGTAGGTGAGCGTTTCAGATACCATTCTGACAGAGAACAGCTCTGGGGTTTGGGGGGTCTTTTGGAGCATAATTGCTTTATAGTGTTGTGTTGGTTTCTGGGTACAAGGAAGTGAGTCAGCTATATGTATACCTCTGTCCTCTCGCTCTGGAGCCTCCCTCCCACCTCCACATCCTGCTCCTCTAGGTCATCCCAGAGCACCGCGCCGAGCTCCCTGTGCCAACACGGCATCTTCCCGCTAGCTCTCTGGTTTACACATGGTCGTGTATCCACGTCAATCCCAGTCTCCCAGCGCATCCCACCCTCCTTTTCCCCACTCCGCGTCCACAGATCTGCCTTCTACATCTGCGTCTTCACTCCTGCCCTGCAAATAGGTCGATCGGTACCATCTTTCTAGAGTCCACATATATGTGTTCATATACGATATTTGTCTTTTTCTGACTTACCAACTCTGGTTTGAAGGAGATGTTTTGGAGATTTGGGGCTAGTCATCCTTGGCTGGGAGCTAACATGAAAACAAAACTAAGGTCACTGATCATTTCTTCAGTGTGATTTAGTGGACAGGCCCTTGAAACTTCTTATCCTTCCGCACATGCTTTATGAGTAAATAAACAAGAATCCCCCCAGAGCGGCCAAAATCAACAAGACTGCTGCAGAGTCAAGACTGCTGTTCAGTCAATCACGCTGAACTTTTCAACCTGGGTAACGGTCCACTGTGGAGTCTCAGCATGTGATTCTGTGTATTTGGGAAGGAAACAAAGAAGGGAACTTGCAGTTAGACCTTGGCATGTGGGGTTTGGAATATTTGGAACAGTTTTCTTGGCTTTTGGAAATAATTACGAAGTTGGCTTTGTGGAGAAAGTGATGGCAGGAGCAACGTGCCTGCCTTTCAGGAAGTGAACCCCGAGCCTGGCAACAGGGTAAGTGCCAGGGTTTCTGCCAGAGTCTTTCTTCAAGGATTTGAATGACCAGACGGATGGGAACATGGTGGCCTGACTGACACAAAGCATGGAACATCTTTGCAAAGTGCTGAGCACGAATGACGTGGCACACCCACCGATACGACAGGGTCCTGCGGGTCTGGGGACTGGTTGGCTTGGGAATAAGCAGCTGAGCTTGTCCCAGCCCGGGAGAGACAGACAGGGGGCAGAGGACAGCGAGTGACCCTGCTGCCCTGGACTGCTCCCATTAACTGGGGGGCTGCGGTGTCCCTCCAGGCCACTCTTCAGACCCACGGCTCAGCCGAGGCCTCAACAAGGGCAGAGCAAAGCCACAAGCCCTTCCCACGTTAGGAGTGTCTCTGAAATGGAAACCTGGAAAACTGAAAAGGAAGTGTTTGCACCTAATCTCACATTGTTTATCAAACATTTTACAGCAATTTATGACATTCTATGTGCACAGGATTAGCCTTGCTAGTTTTTCTGGGATGTGCTGAAGATTTTATTTTTTTTTCCTTTCCTTTTTGCCCCTTCATGCGCGCTCTCTAGAAAACCTTAAAACAGGGGCATTTTCTAGGATGTTTCAAAGTTCTTGAAAGTTAGTCAGCGAGTCCCTACTTCTTAGCCTTGAACCTTTGGCATCTCACTGGTGTCTCTGGGGACCACCCAGTAGACTCAACACACAACAGAATTCAGCAAGACAAGACTAGCTCAGTACTATAAGACTGAAACTCCGTTTGGAGCAGCGAATGTCAGCGGTGAGAAGAGTCACTCAGAGCCCAGTTTACAGACACACGTTTAGAGCAGGCGTCAGCCTGATTCAGGCACCAGGTCAGATCACCTAACCAGACCAGATGCCTCGGCCTTCCTGTGCCGATTTCCAGTCCAGCCCCATGAGCCCCGAGCCAGCAAAGCCAGCGGCCTTTTTCCCACCTTGGCGCCCATGCAGAGTGGGCTTTCCCACAGAAGGGAGTCCAGAGGAGGTGGGGACACGAAGTGTCAACTTGACTCAGACTGACCTGTGCGGACGGCACGAGAGGAGGAGGATTCCCAGGGGAGCTGCCGGCACAGCCTCAGGTGGGGCTTCCCACAAGCGCCCTGAGCAAGCTGCAGGATGCGGGCTCTTCCAGGCTCGCCCGTGGGGGTGGTACCCCCTCCCACAGGGCCAGCATCTCTCCTGGCCACACAGGCATCACGGAGCAACTGGTGTCTAGCTGGGCCTCATAGCCGAGGGGGATGAGGGCGAGGGCCTTCGGAGGCCAGGACAGCGCAAGCCAGGGTATGGGCAGGGGAGAGGGGAGCGCCGCAGAGAGGAGGCTGGGGCAGAAGGTGAGGCTGGGCGAGCACGCTGGGGCCTGCTTGTAAAGATGCTGCCAGGCCCGGTAAAGGTCTGCGCCCTGCCAGTTGCAGACCAGGAAGAGGGATGCAGGGGACCGGGTTCACAGCATCTTAGCATCATTCTGTTCAACTTGCTCACCTATAAAATAGGAATAAAATCTTATTCCATGGGGTCACTGCGTGGCTCAAAACAAGAGGGGATTAAGGGAATTTTAGAGTTAGAAGGGCCGCAGAGGCTGCAAGCGCTGTACAGAGTACTGACTGAGCCCAGGGACCTGGCGCTCTTAGAGGAGGGCGTGGACTCCATCCGCGTCTCAGGAGTAACGGCGACCCCAGCAGGTGATGCTTCAGGGCACCTGCTGTCACCATGAACTGGGATCGAAGACCGTTAGCCGAGCAGTTACGATGTGCCAGGACTGTGGTCAACTCTTCACCATCATCTCTGCTTCACGGGTGGCGTCTGAGGCTGGAAGGGGTCAGGTGACTGACCCCCCTCCACCCAGCACCCCCTCACCCCCCCCCGCCATGCGGCAGGTTTGCGGCAGAGCCAGGACTTGAGTTTGGAGCCTTCAAGTTTCATCGCTGGGGTGAATACATCAGGCCTTTTAGACACGTGCTCCCAGGGTTCCCAAGGGTACTAGTGGCAGGGCAGGTGTGCAGGGCGGTGACTCCACGTTTCCCACCTTCCTGCACGTCAGGTGTCCTCGGCCTGGGGCGGTTGCCGCTGACAGCAACTGGAACGGGGGTGGGTGAGCTGTCGTCCCACCTCAGCCCACCCCCCTCCCCGCCCCACTGATGGTGATGCCAGCTTGTTCAGAGAGAGTTGTGACTCACCATGGCCCCTGAGAGCGTAGGCGTAGATTGGTATTTATCTTCAAGAAAAACATTTTTGTTAGAAGGTTTAAGAATTATCAAATTCTTTGAATGAACAGTTCAGGGCTGCTGTGTGTTAATGCAGAACACATGTGTGTGCATGTGTGCGTGTGCAAGAGAGGGCAGACAGAGGGAGCAGCTGCGCAGAGGGGAAAGGATGCCCCAGGGAAGGGACGGCCGGTGACTCAGCTCAGCAGGAATCTCGGCAGGATGGTGACCAGCCCCCCAGGGTGGGTGTGGGATGGGGGAGAGGGTTACAGGCAGCTGCTGTCACCAGCCTGGAGGGCCATGCCATAGCCAGGGTGTGAGCAGTCCCTCCCTTGAATGCAGGACGTGGGACTTGGGACAGTGAGCGACCAAATGACCAACAGCCTCACGAGGGTGGAGGCCAAGAGCTGGGCCTCCCTCTGGAGGATCTAGTCAGGACAGGGCGTAGTATCAGATTTAGAGGGAACTTTCTAGTGTCAAGGGGGCTTTCTTGGGGGCTCAGTTGGTAGAGAATCTGGCTGCAATACAGGAGACCCAGGTTTGATCCCTGGGGTCAGGAAGATCCCCTGGAAAGGGAATGGCAACCCACATCAGTATGCTTGCCTGGGAAATCCTATGGACAGAGGAGCCTGGTGGGCTACAGTCCACAGTGGTGCAGAGTCAGCTCAGCACACATGCATGCAGTGTGTGTCAGAATTTCTTTCGTTTTTGAGGCTGTGAATAAGGGTCCATGTTTGTCCATCACTATCTGTCCACTCTGCGATGGACACGTCAGTGGCTTCCGCCTTGGCTTCTGTGAATCTGGGTCTACAGATTCCTGCTTTCAATTCTTCGGGACATGTACCCAGAAGTAGAATTGCTGGGTCATGGGGTAATTCTCTGTTTAATTTTTTGAGGAACTGCCTGTCATACTGTTCTCCATACCAAAAAAAAAAAAATTGTTAAATGCATTTATTCCATAGTCAGCATTACAACAGTGATCACGTGATCCAAACCCCAACTCATCTTTAATTAGGCTGATCACTGTCCTCAGTGGACAGGACTTTAGATGGTTTGTCGACTTTATTCAAATTCTCAAAGACAGAGCTGAACTGTACTCACCTGGGTACATTCATCTGGCCTCCTGGTCCAGCCCGGTGGGAACTCTCCCAGCCGGCGCCCCTCGGCCTGGCCCTCCTGGTCTGTGCCCTTTCTCTGCCCAGCTCACACATCCTCTGGTCTTTGATGTTCAGCTGGTGGCACCTCCTGGACGTATTCTCCCGCCTTCTCCAGGTTGACCCAGGGCCCCCACCCCAGGCTCTGTCTCTGAGCTTCCCGAAGCCCAGCCTCCCTCCCCCGGGAATCACAACCACCCCCTCGCGCCTGGTTGGGTTTGCCCCACGTGCTGTGGCCAGTGGGCCCCCAAGGTCTGTGTGTCCAGGAGAAGCACTGATGAGTTTCATGTGCAGCTTCTCTTTCTTACAGACCATTCCCAGGGAAAGCTACCTGTTTTTCAGAAGCTTCTAAACAGTGCCTTGGAGAGGAGCAAGAGACATACCCCACCCTGACCCGTTCCACCCCTCGAGTTCCGTTTCCCTGCCCCTGGCCCCTCTCACGTGTCCGTCTCTCGGCTCCGGGTCTGCAGGACTTGTCTTACAAGGACCGGCATTGGCACGAGGCCTGTTTCCATTGCTCTCGGTGCCGGGGCTCCCTGGTGGACAAGCCGTTCGCTGCCAAGGAGGACCAGCTGCTCTGCGCTGAGTGCTACTCTCAGGAGTACTCGTCGAGATGCCAGGAGTGCAAGAAGAGCATCATGCCAGGTGGGCGCCAAGTCCCCAAGCCCTAACGCCCCAGTCCCTGCCCACGCCCCCCTCCACCCCTGCACACTCGTGCTGGACCTGGAGCTGGGAGCTGGGTGCTGCGCCCCATGCAGGTGACATCCTGGCAAACTTGACCACAGCTGGGTCTAGTGGCCGGTGATGGATGACCTATCTGTTGATGGGGGAAGATGGGACTGTGTCCCTTGCTTTTGGTGGGGGGTGGGGAATCTTTGCTTTATGGGAGACAGGAATCTTCTTTTAAAGAATAGAATGGACAAAAATGCTATATGAAATTTTTCAACACAGTATTCAAAAAATGCATCTTGTTAGACACGCAAAGCGAGGGCAAGAAGAACCTAAGATCTGGACCCTGGATAGTTCATCGGCCACGTAGGGTCCAGTGACGTCCTCTGTATGACCAGTAAGGGGCGACTGGACAGTAACCTCGCCAGACATAGTGAATAAAATACAGGACTCCCAGGTAAATTGGAATTTCAGCCTATCCCACCTGAGACTTCATTAATCTGGCATCTCTGCCAGAGAGCTGCATAAAATCAAGAGAGGGCTCTGTCCTTTGACTGTCTTCTGGGGTGTGGCCCCCAAACCAGGCTCAGGATGGTGGGAGCAGGGCATAGGTCTAAGGTCCCCAGCTCTTGGGAAGCTGGATGCTGCTGCCTGGGGAGCCCTCAAATTGCTCAAGAAAGTGTCTGTCCTCAAGACAGTGTCTTAGAGGATGTGCTTCCTTCAGTCCTGGGAAGCTTTAGAATTAAGGGCACACTCACTTATCAAGGGAATCCAACCCACAGCAATACTATTGTGTTAAATAATCTGATAAAGCATGAGTGAAGTTTAGGAAAAATATTGGTCTCCAAGAGTAAATTAATTTTTTTATTCTAACTAAAAGTGTGCAATTAAGTGATTTAGGTTTGTGGTTTTATATGGGGATTTTCTTAATCAGTAAATGTTTTTGACATTTAAGATACCTTAGTTTTTGAGGCTGTAAATAACGGTCAATGTTTGTCCATCATTATCTGTCCACTGTATTTATATATTTAGCTCACTTCATCAACAATTACTCAAGAACTTGAGGTCCAGTTTGCCAAAGTCCTCCTTGGCATCGAACTTAGAAGGGATATCAAATACACTACATTTTGTTGTTCAGTCACTAAGTCCTATCTGACTCTTTGCAACCCCATGGACTGCAGCATGCCAGGCTTCTCTGTCCTTTACCATCTCCTGGAGTTTGCCCAGACTCATGTCCATTAACTCGGTGATGCCATCCAAGCATCTCATCCTCTGTCGCCCCCTTCTCTGCTTGCCTGCAATCTTTTCCAGCATCGGGATCATTAAATTCTAAGTGTCCTTTTAAAGGACTTCACTACATTGGTGAATGGAAACAAACATAAAGTCATTCCCCTTGAAAGTGATTTTTTAAATGTGCTGTATCCATGAACAGGCTGATAAGATGTGCAGGATGAAGTTTGAGGGAGGATTTTGAATTTTCAATTTCAGTAGAATGAATGTCAGCTTGTAGAAACCTAGGTGTCCTGCAGAGTCATGCTAGTCCACACAGTGGCTGGGGTTGCGCCGACACATGCAGAGAACTCAGGCTGCAGGGATCATTTAGAGTCAGACTCCTGACTCTGCAAGGAGACTGACCCAGGGGATGCCCAGCTGCTGGGACCCGAGCCAGGGCCATGCGTGTGGGGAAAGACACAGCTTCCCAGGGCAGTGGTCCAGATTGGGAAGAAAAATGTTCACTGCCATTTTGACAAAGACAAATATACCTTAGAGTAAGAGGTGAATTTTTCCTAAAATTCCTGAGGCCACCAAGACAATTCTTGATTCTGGCAGGCTGGTCTCTGAGGACTGCTTCCCTCTCCCTCCGCCCTGCTTTCTCCCCAGGGACACGCATTTCACCATCTCTGCTGTTGGGGTTTTTAGTAGAAGCCTGGGTGGTATCTACTGTGATGGAGGCACTAGGCCAGAGCAGGCCAGCCAGGAAAGGGGCCCTTGGGGACATGACCTTTGAGCAGTCTCAAGGTCGACCTGATTTCAGCGGATGGAGAAGTCAGAAGAGGACAGATCTGGCAGAGGAAATGGACCACGCACCAGAGGCAGTGCAAAAAAAAAGGCCTGCAAAAATAAAACAAGTACTAGACACTTAAAAAAAAAAAAAAAACGCAGAAAAAATCCCACAAAACTAGATCAGAGTGCTAGCTAGCTTCCTTCCTTGGTTTGATTTTCAAAAGTGCTACAACTAAATCAAGATGAGAGCAATGCAGACTGGCACTGCGGCTTCTGCAGTGAACTTGGATAAAGAGGACAGGCGTCCCCAGTTGGCACCCACAGCTGTGAGTCACCAACCCCAGGTACGAGGCTCCCGAGCCCACGCAGGGATGCTGAGCTCTGGCTCGAAGGTGCAGCACGGCCTCCAGGCAGCCTCACGCTGTTGCCAGGCCTTCACCGGTTTTCAGATTCCTCACTTGCTCCTTTGAATCAGAAAGACACCCCTTCTTCCAGGAGGTGTACTCGGGTCTACCGGCTCCTCCTCTGCTGCAGGTCCTTAGGAGGAGCTTTGCCGCCCCCTGCTGGCGACCCTGCACAAGGACCACAAGGTCTGCACCAGGTCTGGGGGTGCCCGACCTGGGACCTGGGACCTAGGACTGGACATCTCCCCGAGCTCCGGGGTGGACAGAAGGCTCATTCTGAACATGCAGAAGGCATGTGTGGTCTGGTTTGGGTGCTTTAGTGAGACTCACAATCGTTGGATATTTATGGACAAATCCTTTGGTGTCTGACCAGAGGGAAGGTCAGAGGTTAAGAGAACCAGTGTCAGAAGTGTACATGAGAAATTAAAACCCCAGAGAACAAAGATTTTGGTTCTAGAATTTACAGCAAAGTCCCTCCACCACTTTTATCTGAAATTTAATTGCTTGATGTAATTTTTCCCATTTTCAGGATTCATTGCCTCACAATTTAATCACATAGTTTTGAAGATCACCATGTGCCCCCTACCTCCTGTTCTTTCTTGAAGGTGGTGCCTGGGTCTTAAAGGCCAGGAAGCTGAGAAAATGATCCTGAGAAAATGATGCCTGCTAAAACAAGCAGGCCATGATTCTGGAGCGATGCTCAGCTCCTTTCCAGCCAGCTACAATTTGGCCCATTGACTGTCATTTCAACTGTGTTATTTCAGTCTTAGTGCTAAAAACTAGTTACCCAATGCCTGCGTCCCAACACGAAACCCCCACACCCTGCCTCCAGCTCCAGAGCCGCCTCCCTCCTTGCTCCGTGATCTGAGTTCAGTCTGACTCATATTAGTCTGTAGGCTCCATCCTTCAGGTGAGCTCAGGGGGTGGCCAGAGTGGAAAGAACCACAAAACAACATCCATGGTTGAGGATGAGCCAGCGGCTGGGTTTCAGCTATGTCTGGGAAGACCTTGGTGATGACCCACGGAGTCCGGCCTGCCCCTGAGCTGCCCAAGTATCAGGAATGCTTCTATTTCTTCATCCAAGAAGCTCCTTCTCCCTAAGTCCTTCCTTGCATGCATGCTAAGTGCTTGCTAAGTCGCTTCAGTCACATCCGACTCTTTGTGACCCCATGGACTGTAGCCCACCAGGCTCCTCTGTCCCTGGGGATTCTCCAGGCAAGAATACTAGAGTGGGTTGCCATTTCCTCCTCTAGGGGATCTTCCTGACCCAAGGATCAAACCCCAGTGTCTCCTGCATTGGGAAGCAGTTCTTGACCACTAGCGCCACCTGGGCGCTAGCCTGCAAATTCTGTAGTACTTCACAAAGGGAGATCACATACACGTTTCTCTTACTTAAACCATCTCTTTCTATAAACAGATACATGCTCTTTTTTTGGCAAATATGGGGAAGAAATCCAAACAAATACAGCTCTCCTTGCTGTAAATCAGGCCTGGTGGTTGGGGAGGGGTGAATCAACAGCGTTTTCTCCAGGATTTCTGGTCTGCTTGAGAAATGATGTAAACCTCTCAGCTGATAGCACTTTTTTCGGAAGGAAATGGAATATCATGAGGTAAGATCAGAAAATTGTTAAATGGAAGTACAAGTGAGGCAGGTGAGTTTTAACCACTAGGATTCATCACAGCTCAGTCTACACAGCCGGCTGCATCATGTGAGAGATACTAAGGCTCCTACCTGAAGCAGACGTTAGACTACAGGTCCACTTACACCCGCCCGTCTCCACCCCACTGGGAACCAGACGGGTGTTCATCCTCTGGTCCCCGTGCTCCAGATGCATATTCCCCAAGGATGAATCTGAGGTGTGCCAGGTGTCTTAGTATTTCACAAGCTGAAAGACAAGGATTTTTTCCACTTAATGCTCATAATCTCCCTGTTCAACACGTTAAGTATTGACCATGTACAGATTCTGTTCCGGGAGCCAGGTGTGTGGCTGTGAACGGACTAAATAGGAAAGCTGCGGGTTGAGAGGCAAGCCTTCTGAGCTGAAGTGACTCTACGCGAGTCCCAGGACTGGAGGGCGGCAGGTTCTCAGCACCGGTCGCTGGGCCTCCCCGGTGGTCAGTAACAACTCAGCTCCTGTCTCCCTGACCCCCGACAGGCACCCGCAAGATGGAGTACAAGGGCAGCAGCTGGCACGAGACCTGCTTCATCTGCCACCGCTGCCAGCAGCCCATCGGAACCAAGAGCTTCATCCCAAAGGACAGCGAGAACTTCTGCGTGCCCTGCTATGAGAGGCAGTACGCCCTGCAGTGCGTGCAGTGCAAGAAGGTACCTCTCACTCACCGGCCTGTGTCTGTCTGGCGTCCCTTCCTCAACAGCCTCCGCCCATCCCCAAGGTCTCCCCGCTCACCGCTCTCCTCGGATAAATGAGAAACCAGCCCTGGACCGGGCCAGGGAGGAGACAAGGAAACTGGAAAGGTCTCCCGGGGGTGGGGGTGGGGTGGGTGGAAGCAGACCCCTCATCATACTGTCCAGGGCCGTGTCCTAACACCACTAGACACGGTAGGGAGGCAGGCCCTGGGCTTTTTTCCACACCTTCCAAGAAGCCGGTTCCAAGCCGGTTCAACGGTGGTGCCAACCCCAGGTGTCTGTTAAGGCTCTTCCTTCTAACGCCCGAGTAGCTGAATAGACTGTTGGAGGAGGTGCCCCTGGAGGTATATGTTCACAGGGACCTGCCCGCAGGTGGGGCTGCCGAGGGGCGTGGCTGCCAAGGGGGCGTGGCTGCCGAGGGGCGGGGCTGCCGAGGGTGGCGGGTGACGCGTCCACGCCGGAGACGCAGTCTCCGGCTTTGCCCTCCTGCCAGCCAGGAGGCGGCGCTTTCCCTGGGCAGATAGCCCTGGTACCCCGGTCACAGGCGGGGAGCCAGGTCTGCGGTGGAGGCCCGGCCGCTGGGGACGGGGGTGGCGGGGGTGCCCTTCCGTCTGGAGAGCGTGTCGGGGGCGAGGGCCGCGCGCCCTGCGGAGGTGTGGGCGCCGCGGGAGCTGAGGCCCCTCTGCCCGCAGCCCATCACCACCGGGGGCGTCACGTACCGGGAGCAGCCCTGGCATCGCGAGTGCTTCGTGTGCACCGCCTGCAAGAAGCCCCTGTCAGGCCAGCGCTTCACGTCCCGCGACGAGTTCGCCTACTGCCTGGGCTGCTTCTGCGACCTGTACGCCAAGAAGTGCGCCGGCTGCGCCAACCCCATCAGCGGTGAGCGTCCTATCCGGGCCTACATCACCCACCACCCCCCCACCCCGCCCCTTCCTGCTGGTGTCCGGTGTTAGCTGAAACGAGGTCCTGTTGTTTCAGTAAAGGATGGTTTTCTCTGCACACGTCCTCCTAATCCGCTCTCGGCTTCCACCACCCTGTGCCTGTGCCGGAGAGTCCATCCCTCCACCCCGGCCCACGCAGCGTCTCCTCCGTGAGGCCATGTTCCACCTCTGTTTTCCCTCATTCTTTGCATCCAGAAATTTTGCGCACCAGACTTGAGGTGCGCAGTGAAGGAGTAACAGAAATCAGTTCCCAGACGCACAGTAGGAAAAATACACACACACACGGCAGGAGTCTCATGATGAGTGATGACCACGTAGTGTTGTCATATTTTTCTGAGGCTCAGGAACTCCCCAGCCTGAGCATGGAATCTGGTTTAAACGCGGAGCCCAGCCCCTCGAGGTTGTAAGCAGCTCACGCTGTCCACAGTGCGGGAGCCAGGCCTCGCGGCTCCCTCCCCATCTTCACCCGGTCTTCCTCCCCATTTTCATCCGACTCCCTCCCCACCTTCACCCGGCTTCCTCCCCATCTTCACCCGGTCTTCCTCCCGCCTCCTCAGGCCTGGGCGGTACCAAGTACATCTCCTTCGAGGAACGGCAGTGGCACAACGACTGCTTCAACTGCAAGAAGTGCTCGCTGTCGCTGGTGGGCCGAGGCTTCCTCACGGAGAGGGACGACATCCTGTGCCCCGACTGCGGGAAGGACATCTGAGCGACCCCGCCTCCGACTCCCCCACCCACCCAGGTCCCTGCTGGCGCTGCACGCAGACGCTCTTTGCTTCCTCCGCCTCCACCGGGCAATGCTGCAACCCGGTGCCCTGGCCACTGCGGGACTTTCCCTCTGCGCTTCTCAGCGATACTCACCTGTTTAAGTCCTTTAATCCACACTCTGTGCTTGGGAAGGAGAAAACTCATGGGAACCTTAGGCGGGAAAGGGCTTTGACTTTTCTGTAATCAAGCGAGACCAATCCGAGTGTAAAAATCCTTTTGAGTGATATCTTTATAAACGTTTCTTTCACGCGTATTTAAGTGCAATCAATTTGTCACAGACTTGTCTGTTTCTGAACTACCATAAGGTAATGAGTTGGTACTTCTGGTGTAACTTCCTGTCCTGTGGGGCTGAAAGCAAGATGACATGGCTTACAATAAAGGTAACCAGGGCAAAATCTTTTGCCAGGCGCAGTGTGTGATCTGGTGATCAAACATGCAGGTTCTGAGTATAAACAACACTTTATGGGACTTCCTGACAGTCCATTGGTTAAGACTGCATGTCCACGTCCCCCTTCCAGGCGCCATCGGTTCAATCCCTGCTCAGGGTGAGATTCCGCAAGCTACGCAGGTTCAATGCCTGGGTCAGGAAGATCCCCTGGAGGAAGAAATGGTAACCCACTCCCATATTATTGCCTAGAAAATCCCATGCATAGGAGCCTGGCAGGCTACAGGGTTGCAAAGCGTTGGACAGGACTTAGCAACCAAACAGCAACAACAAAAGCTTTATTAGCCTTAAAAAAAAATATTATATATATATATATATATATATATATATATATATATATATATATAAGTTCAAATATGCTTTAAAAAGATCAATAATTTTTACTAGAAAAAATGTATAGAGCTATTATGTACTTACTGAACTAGTCTTATTTCTGTCCTTTGATTAAACTGAATGCTTAGTTAAGGCTAGACACAGTTAACAGCTTCCAGTTACTCTTAGAATCAAATCCTAATTCCTACACAGCTGTGTAAATCCTAGGTTATCTGGCCCCTGCCCCCTCCCACCCCACCCCTGGTTTCTGGGTAATTTCATAATAGGCTCCCTGCTCTCACTGATCTAAGCCACAGCGGCCTTTCTGCCACGAGACCCTGTCCACTCTGCAGAACCCCTGGCTGGCGTCTGAGTCATCCATGGCTGGGAGCAAAGAACCCCAGGGCTTTCTGCTCCTCGGGATTCCGAGCCGGCTGCCGGCGCTGGCCTCACTGGCCGTGGGGAAGGGTGACCCACAGTCGGGTCCGGGGCACGCTGACTGCTCGGACACAGCTCTCCAGTGGCTTTTCCCGCAGCTGCAGCATGGGTCCAAGCGCGAGCACGCGATTGGTCCCACACCCAGCAGTGGGACGCAGACTCTTGCCTTTTATGGGCAGAGCAGCAACGACCACACAGTCCTTTGAACCCCACAACAAACAGAACTCTTCTCCTGAAAGCTTTCCAAGCCTCCAACCCTTAAAGTACCATCTCCTCCTGGGGGATCTTCCCTAACGCTCCTCACCACCCGCATCCCTCACTGTTTCACTGCAGAGTCTGAGTTTCTTCCTATTATTACAATTATCTACTATCCACTGAGCAGGAATTTAACTAACTCACATCTTTTATCTTTTCTGCCACAAGGAAGACAACCGAGTTCAGTACAGACAGCACAGAGAACATCAGTCAGCAAAAGGCACTTTGGTAAAACTGATCTAAATGGAAATGACATTTGTTTGGTCTCTTCTGTCCAGACCAAAAAAAAAAAAAAGAAAGATCTATGTTTAAGTTCAAGGTAGAAAGTTACCTGAGGCTTCTCCAAATTAATTAGTTAATTTAGAGCTTCAGTTTCCACACTAAAACATCAGTAAAAAAATTTTAAAAATAACTTTTTCAAGCTTACTCCCAAAACAAATCACCCCTCAGCTGAACCTCTGGTCAGTCCGCGTTTGCCAGGAGAGCTGACGGAGGACACATATGGGGGCTGGTGGCTCCATCCCTGGAAGCGCAGGGGCCACCAGCAGCAGCCCCAAGGACCCCCACTCAGCCCCTCCCGCAGGCCCAAGACGCGGCCAGACTATTGGCACCAGACCTGAGAAGTCAATCCAGGTACAGAAGGCTGTACTATAAGGAATAAACAAGTTTCTATATAGTAAAAAAAAAAAAAAAAAAAAAAATCAAATCACTATAGTGTTTTTACATTTTATTTTTGTTATGAATGATAGACCTATTCAGTAATTTTACTCTTTTTATTTAAATAAAGATAAGGCTACTTAAAAGACCGTTGACATACAAAAATGTACATTACAAGGTTAAACTCTGTACTGAATTACAAAACAAGCATTTAATAAAAGAGCACACTTAAAACATCATGGCCACTCTGGAGCCTCTAAGGATGACAAGTCCCACAGCATCAGCAGAGGAAGGGTGTTCTGACAGACCTGACTTCACCTACGGGCAGTTTCACTTAATGTAAGTTTTAGAAGGTCAGTGCTATCAAATGAGTCTCTAGCTCAGTTTTCGAATCATCTCTCAAAACTTAAGTTAACCAAAATGCTATTTCAAATAATAATTACAATTCTGAAGAATTTTAATACTAGCAGAGATATATATGATGGCCTCATAGTGGTATTTGCAAAGTGCCTGGTCGTGCCCAAAGCGATTCTGGTGAACTGCCCGTCCTCAGCCACTGGGTGACAGACCCTCTCGGACCCCTGCACCAGCGTCTGTGGTCCTCAAGGAGGACGGGGCTCACCTAGCTCTGGCCCCAGTGATCAGCGGGCCAAGCAGTCCGACTTGCAAATAAATGTAAGCCTGGAGCTCAGGATCTATAGGGTGAAGGAGAAGGAGCAGAGAAGGTAGAACTGTGGGAGAGGAGAGTAAGAAAAAGGAAAACAGGGAGCCAAGAGGGAGAAGCATAGGCGCCCACGTGCCCAGGAAGTAGATGTGCCTACATCGGGAGCCACCTGACTTGACCACCCACCCTCCACTCACTCCATCAAGCCACCAGATGGGCCCACATCACAGAGCGAGGCACCATCCACATAAGTGCTGCTCAGGTCAAGGCCTGGACACAAGCCCGTAAAGCGACCCCTGGGACCACTGTCATCGCCATGGAGCCGTGTCCACTCTGTGCTCAGATGTGGCAAACGTGACCCACAGTACTTGGCTGAGGCTTCTCCACTCTTCAAACTCAGAACAGCTCAAAAATATGCTGCTATATGAGCACTGATGCTGAATGTTTATAATATAAACTTCAATTTGAAGCAACAATGTTACACAGTTCAGCTGTTATTACCAACCTACTCTGTAAGTTAAATATACAAATTAAAAATTAACTTTATTGAGTAACTAAAAATAAGTTTCCACTGACGTAAAACTGTCAAATGGCTAACTCTCTCTTAGTTAAGGAGAGAGAGGCAAATGGGAGCGGACACAGCAGAACATAAAATACAATCTGTCATTCTACCCTAACTCTGCACTTTCACAATCTCCCGTAACACAGTGTACAGGATTATGGTTGTCCTTTAACATACCCAGATGTCAGCCCTGCAGATCACAAAGCGTCTCTAACAATTTACTGTAACGTTAACAACGGACACAGCACTTAGTGCTGATCAGTCTGTCTTACGTGTGCGGATTTCTAGTCGGGATAAAGGCAGAAAGGCTGAAAACTGTAGGGTTAAAATTTGGGTATAGTACCTATCTTCAAGGCTGAATGAATGTTTTGTAAGGCGATTCAAGAGCTAAAATGCTTGTTTTAACAAATCAACAAAGGGATGAACTGCTCTAGGAAGGAAAACTCCAACCTGAGGGTCACTCATACAAGGGAAGAACATGAAGTACCCTTGACCTTGGTCAGAAGCACATGGCAGAAAGCAGACCTGGGAACTCGTGAGCAGGAGGCTAGCGTGTCTCCCCGCCGACTTCTGTTAGAGGACCAGAGTAATGCCACTTCACACACCAGGAAACCTCTGGTGCCTCCGTGGGCACTGCCCACTGCCCCGTGCTGCTCTGAGTGACCCCCCAACTCGGCGGCCCCTCTCCTGCCAACTGCGCATGGCACTGAGCACCCCCTGCTGTCTCCCAGGCTTCCTGGATCCTCAGGCTCTGGCCTTCTACCCCCTCTTCCTATCCCGAGTCTCCTGCCGTCAGGTACCAGCTCCAACAGGATCACTCCCCTGAAGAGCTTAAAGTCAGCTTCACTTGGAAAAGATAATGCTCCCAGGAAGGAGTGATTCCTGGCCAAGAGGGAGGTCAGAGCTGCCATGACTACATGTTAGGAGTGTCCAAGGGCTGGGCAGTCTACTCTCCACAAATCAACTCACAATTAAAGGGAAGAAGGAGCAGTAACAAGCACTGGGTTCCCTTTTGGTTTCTAGGAAGAGAGGCAATGTGAGCGTCGAGGACAGCAGTATTATCTGAATATTCTGAGCAGGTAACTGGCAGCACTACAAACATGCTCTCCATGGGGAACCCTGAAGGGGAGTCTGGCAGTATTCACTAAAATACCGCGATGAACTGCTATATTCTTTAGCTTGGGCAAAGAAATAAAAATCGTGAATTTCTAAAGTATTTGAGTTTAAAAAAACCCTCAAATTTCCCCAAAGACCAAAACAGACAATTGAGCATAATTCTTATAAATCATCAAATGTTTTATACCAGACTTGCAGCTAATTATGTGACTAGGGCCAATATAAATGACTTTACTAAATAAACCACTTGTTTAAAAAGAAATTCCTTCCTAATCAGAGCATGAAAGGCAAGATTCCACCCCCCCTCCCACCACAGGAAGGAAAGGAGGGAGAAAGGGAAAGAAAAGGACTTTATTTTTTTGAACCTAATTTAAACCTCTTAAGAAAATTCCACAATAATCAAGATCTCTGTAAATACTGTCAATATATGCGAACTTGCTTGAAAAACTACAGTTACAGTTATATTTACATTTTTGGAAACTTTCCTTCAGGGCCATGTCACATGCTGTATCTTCCTCTTGGCTTCTGGGGGCTTCAGGTTAATCTGCAAACACAGGAGCAGAAGTCAGTGCACACTGCAGAAATGTCGGCGGACACCCCAAAGGCACCTTTTACAGACCGACCCCTGCCACAGGGACGGTGGCGCGCTGCTGCCACCTGGCGGCAGGAAAGGCCAGCCCTGGTCCTGCGCTTACAGCTGTGGCTCTCTGACGTCTGTCGGACAGACTGGCCCAGGGCACAGACAACACGCCCGGGCTTGGACCTCACCCCAGAGCCAACTCAGCCAGCACCCTCAGGAGGTGCTGGGATGCGACCCTGACCCCAGTGGGGTTTCCTGGAAGCCCCCCCAGGTACACTCAGAGCCAAGAACCAGAGCCACTCCAGGCCTGCTTCCTCCCTGCAGGGCCCACAGCACCCCAACCTCACAGTCTAAGATCTGAGTACAAGATTTAAAAGAAAAGTCACACCTCTGAACGAATAAAAGTTTTCTGAGTAGAAAAATGCTTTCCAAGAGATTGGGGAAAAAAAAAATCCTCAGTGCTCACTGGCTCACTGACCGTAATGTTCAAGGTCCTTCCTCACATGCCCGCATCTCCCCTCCCCCCGCCCCTCAGCAGTGACTGAGGACAGAAGCGGTGTGGCATCACTAGAAATGCATGTGCTGGGGTCAAGCAGACCTGAATTCAACTACAGGCTGGTGCCTACTGACTGGAGCCCTAGGCTAGTTGGTTTAAATTATCAAGGCTTCTTCCTCCTCACCTGTGAAATGGGAACAGCTACTGCACCCACTGCAGGGGGTGGCTGAAAGGAGTCTGAACTGATAAACTGAAACGACAACTGTGGGCTGGTCAGGTCACTGCAGCTCTCTCTCCGGGGTCTGCTATTTAGGTCTCAACTACTCAGAGTCTTGATTGCTTTGACACAGAACATGAAATTGACAACAAAGCCGAAGAATATACAGGAATGCTGTGGACTGAATACCCATGTCCCTCAAACTCCCTGTGCTGAATCTTGGCCCCCAAGGTGGCAGTGCTGGAGGGGGGCCTCTGGGAGGTGGTTATGTCATGAAGGGTATGAGCGCCTGCCCCCATAAAACAGATCCCAGGGAGCACCCTGCCCCTTCTGCCAGGAGAGGGCAGAGAGAGCAGCCGACTCTGAACCAGGAAGTGGGCCCTGACCACACACTGAATCTGCCTTGAGTGTGGACTCCAGTCTCCAGGGCTGTCGGAAACGAATATTTACTGTTGAAGCCACCCAGTCAGTGGTGTCTGTCGTTAATGTTGGTCTGAATGAAATAAGACAAGGAGTAAAAACTATAAAACTGCACATATATATATATATATATATAAAATCTCATAATTAAACTCAAAATACATTCTGGCAACTATACACATCTGCCATTTGAAAAGCAAGCATTCAGACAGTAAGTCTAGTGAAGCCTAACAGAGCAGTCTCCCAAACCACCTCCATCCTCCTAAAGACAGGTGCGTGCGACGGGGTGGGGAAGCAAACCTAAAGACTCTGGTGTGATTTTAAGATAAGTGCAAAACAGACAGACTCAAGCTCAAGGTCAATATCTACACTGCCACTTAATAAATGTGTAACCCTGCACAACGGAGTTAACATTCTGAGTCTTGCTAACACAGGACTACTTCTCTCCTTGAGTTCCAAGAGGACACTTGAGGAAAAGTGCCCAAGAGGCACTGCCTTTACATGTTTTAAGCAGAAATAAACGGAGAGCACTTTAAGACGTCAGCTTATCACGGCTCCCAGGGCCACGCACAGGGAGTGAGATGCAGAAACGCGACGTCTCCTGCTGACGGGCAGGAGAGCGGCGTGGGGCAGGGCGGACCCCAGGCACGCAGCTGGCGCAGGGCCCACCAGGCAGCACCCACCGTGGCCTCGGCCTCCTCCTTGGGGGCAGCTCGCTTTAACTTCACGGGAGTGGCTCCCACCGGCGACGGCGGCGGCGACTTCACAGGGCCCGGAGGACCCTTCCTGTGCCTGAAGTCATGGTCCTGTTTAGTGTCATTATTACTGTGCTCCACTTTATTGTTCACAGGCAAGTTGGAAGACAAAACTAGGGGTGAGACACTTGAAGAGGAATTTGACAATTTTCTAAAGGCATTACTGGTAGCGCTCGCCTGGGGCGGGGGCCTGAGCCGGTCATTATCCCCGTTCTCCGTCTTCTTCACTTTTATGCTTGTACTTGTTGAACTTCCATCAAACACAATGAGAGGTCTTTTCCGCAACCCATCTGCAGGGCTACTCCTGAAATCAGAGAGATGTATTCATGAAAAATACTCTGAATGGCAAACTAGTTCCCTGGAACTCAAAGCTAAAATGATCAAAAAAGATTTGACTAATCTAAGCAGGACTACTGGAAATGAAGTTTTCTATGTTTACCCTAAAAGAAATAACTTTCTGCTGCTTTGAACTTAGCATTATACGAACAAAGCTAGTGGAGGTGACGGAATTCCAGTTGAGCTATTGTCAAATCCTAAAAGATAATGCTGTGAAAGTGCTGCACTCAATATGCCAGCAAATTTGGAAAACTCAGCAATGGCCACAAGACTGGAAAAGATCAGTTTTCATTCCAATCCCAAAGAAAGGCAAAGAATGTTCAAACGACTGCACAGTTGCACTCATTTCACATGCTAGCAAGGTAGTGCTTAAAATCCTTCAAAACAGATTTCAACAGTACATGAACTAAGAACTTCCAGATGTACAAGCTGGATTTAGAAAACGCAGAGGAACCAGAGATCAAATTTCCAACATTCGCTGGATCATAGTGAAAGCAAGGGAATTCCAAAAAACACCTGCTTCATTGACTAAGCTAAAGTCTTTGACTGTGTGGATCACAACAAACTGTGGAAAACTCAAAAAGATCAGAATACCACACCACCTTACCTGTCTCCTAAGAAACCTGTATAAAAGACAAGAAGCAAAAGTTAGAACCGGACATGAAATAATGAGCTGGTTCAAAATTGGGAAAGGAGTACATCAAGGCTGTATATTGTCACCCTGCTTATTTAACTTATATGCAGAGTACAACTTGCGAAATGCCAGGCTGGATGACTCACAAGCTGGAATCAAGATTGCCGGGAGAAATATCAACAACCTCAGATATGCAGATGATACCACTCTAATGGCAGAAACTGAAGAGGAGCTACAGAGCCTCTTGATGAAAGTGAAACAGGAAAATGAAAAAGCTGGCTTAAAACTCAACATTCAAAAAACTAAGATCATGGCATCCAGTCCCATCACTTCATGGCAAAGAGACAGGGAAACAATGGAAACAGTGATACACTATTTTCTTGGGCTTCAAAATCACTATGGATGGTAACTGCAGCCATGAAATTGAAAGACTCTTTCTCCTTGGAAGAAAAGCTATGACAAAGCTAGGCAGCATATTAAAAAGCAGAAACATCACTTTGCCAACAAAGGTCCCTATAGTTGAAGCTATGGTTTTTCCAGTAGTCATGTACCAGTGTGAGAACTGGACCATAAATAAGGCTGAATGCTGAAGAACCAATGCTTTCGAACTGTGATGCTGGATAACTCTTGAGAGTCCCTTGGACAGCAAGGAGATCAAACCAGTCAATCCTAAAAGAAATCAACCCAGGATATTCATTGGAAGGACTGAAGCTTCAATACTTCAGCCACCTCATGTAAAGAACTAACTCACTGGAAAAGACCCTGATGCTGGGAAAGATTGAGGGCATGAGAAAGGGGACAACAGAGGATGAGATGGTTGGATGATATCACTGACTCAATGGACGAGTTTGAGCAAACTCGGGGAGATGGTGAAGGACAGGGAAGCCTGGTGTGCTGCAGTCCATGGACAGAGAGTTGGACACAACTCATTGACTGAACAACAAAAAATTTTAACTTTTAAAAATTACCATCCTGTTGACAGAGTTATTCTGCCCACGTATCACTGATTATTTAGAAAGGCTAACAAACTATAAAACTACACTAAACCACCATACTGACAGCTTACAAACAAGGAATTGACAGGACATCCGACTCCACTCATTAAAAGTCCTTAAAGTTCAGGCATTTCCTAAACTAACTGTAACATTTATATAATTTTAAGTTTATAACTAGCAAGTCTTCACTTTTAGTTTCTGAAAACCGAATTTCCACTCTTATTTGTAAGTATAAATAATAAAAGCATTCATTTGTTCAGTATTAATTAGACCTTAAGTGAAACAAACGTCTGGGGCTGGGGTGGGGGGGCGGTGGACGGGACAACTTTCAATTAAACATGTTGAAAGAACTTAACAACCAGTTATTAGGAAAAACACTTCAGCTTTGCTACTGAGAGTGCTACTAGTGACCAGCAGCATCAGCACCATCTCAGGGGCTTCTAAGAAATATGCTCATCCTAAGCTGTGTTCCAGTCAACATTGAGACTGTACACACACCTGTTCGCCAAAAGATTATACGCAGATGACATGGGTGTTATGTTCTTCCGCTGTTCTCAGAAGTGGGAAATAATCACCCATCAGTCAGGAATCTTTCTTCGTCACTAGAGATTAAAACCACTAACTCAGAGCTGAGGTGCTCCTTATGGAGCCCTCTCATTCCATCTTCTCCCACTGTCTGTAGTGCACTGCCTAGGACAGTGAGGCTCTCAAAAAAATATTCAGCAATTAATCAATAGCACCCACATGTGAGGAAATAGACACAGGAAAATAATTAGGCCATTTAGAGATATTAAGATACTTCGTCCTAACTAACTATGCTAATTAAATGTATAAAAGGAAATTCATCTGCTTGTGGTTTTACGAAAATTTTTCTGGAATTAAAAATTTTCTGGACTTTTCTGGGATTTATGGAAGCAATACAACCATCTCTTTATTTCTATTTTATTCACAGATCTCATGGCCTTATCTGACTCCACTGTTTCCTTCTACTTTAATAAACCTTGTTGGCTCTGCCTCCAAAACACAACCAGACCCAAAATGCTTCTTACCAAGTCCAGTACCTCCCCCAGAATCACCACTGTCTACTGCCAGGATTACAGAACACCACCCTCCCCCAACCTTAAACCACGTCTCAGTATAGCAGCCAGAGTAAACCTCTTAAAATGGGCATCCGACGGTATCATCTCTCTGCTCGAAATCCTGCGACGGCTGCTCATCTCAGAGCAGAGCCAAGGTCCTCCCACACTCACCCCTCTGCACCGCCTTCCCTGCTCAGCCCTGCCTGCCTCCAGGCTGCTCATGGCCATCGTGTGGACACAGCCCTGACCTGGCTCTCATGTTTGGCCCAGAACCTGGCTCACCGTCTACTTTCCACAGGTCTCTCCACTGAAATGTCACTTCTCAGTGAGGCTGTCCCTGGCTACTTCACCCAAAGCTGTCATCCCTCTTCCTCTTCCCATTTCTCCTTCGCATTTACCACAGTGTAGCATGCCCTGTATTTGACTTAACTTTTTTATTGTGTTTCTCCCAATTCAAATATGATCAAGGAGTTCGGTCAGTTTTATTTATGCTACAGCACAATGCCTGATGCTCAATAAACAGTAGCTGAGTATTTTTTTACCTAAATTCACATGGGGAAAAAAAGAAAAGCAAGATTGTTCAGTCATATAAGACAATAACCAGAACTGCAGAAAAGTACCTTTTTGTCTCATTTTTTATCTCGTGTTGTTCTCTCTTCTTTTCCATCATTTTTCCCCATCTATTCCTTGGCAAATCTCTCTGAGGCAGTGGTATTGCATGCTGAACATAAAGGTCAGTGAGACTGTCTTTGTTTACTCTCATGTCATTTTCAACAGTTATGTTCTTCTGTGGAAAAGGAAGCAAAAGTAATTTCAAAACAACAGCCTTCATTTTAACTGCCTATCTAACAGGGTAAGACATGAGTGCTTAAATAACAAGTATAAAACCACTTTCATGTTTGGACACATGCCTAACATCCTATATGCTGCTGCAAGAAGCAGTACTATAGAAAGGCTAAGCTCTTCACGTTATCTTTCCAGCTTCATCTTAAAGACAATGGTCATGTGTCCCCACACACTGTGTGGGTCAGTGTGACCCACACAGGAGGCATAAAGGCCATTTTCAGTAGCAGCATCTTAACCTATGAATGCAACTGAAAACGGGGGACTGTATGGGGAGACAGAAAAAAGAAAGCAAACAATGATAACAGTTACTCCATCCTGTCAGAAAGGTATCTAGAGAGTTACTGTCATGAGCAGATGGGCGGGCTGGAGGTCTCACCCGGGATGTTTTTCCCCAAGTTTCCCTACTTCGGAAACTATATTAAACTGGAGCTAATCACTCAGACCTCAAGGCGATTCTCAAACTGTGATTGCTGGACCAGCTGCAAGAAATTGTTAAAAATGGCACTTTTCAGGCACTTCAAAATTACTGAACCAGAAACTCTGTGCATTGAACCCTGCAATCTGTGTTTTCACACACCCTAGGGTGATTGTGAGGGACCTAAAAAGTTTCACAACCACAGGGAAAATAGGTAATTGATATCTCTAAAAAATTCTAGCCAGGTAGGGGGTGGAGGGTGAGGGGGCCAGGTTTGAGGAAATCAGAGAAAGAAGAGTACTGAGGGGAAAAACAAAAAGAAAACAACAAAACATGCCACTTAAAACCCCCCAAAGTTTTCAGCAATTCTCTACCACTTTAAACAAAACTCATCACTTAAAAAAATTTTTTTTTATTTTATACTGGACGATTAACAATGTTGTGATAGTTTCAGGTGGACAGCAAATGGAAGCAGCTGCACATATACACAGATCCATTCTCCCCCAAACTCCCCTCCCATCCAAGCTGCCGCACAACATTGAACACAGTTCCCGGTGCTCTAGAGTACGACAAAACTCATCACTTTTTTTTTTTTTTGGGTCTTATTTTTCGTCTGCTATCATAAACCACAACAGCTGAAGAAGAGCAAACGCTGCTTTGAGAAGCCAGGAGCCCTGAGTTCTCCGGCTGCACCATCTAACGGCGGTGTGAACACAGAAGTCACTCCACCTGTCTGAGACTCAGTTTCCCCGTCTTTGAACTCGGTGAGTGTGGAGAACGGACGACTTCTCCGATGCCCTCCAGGCCGGCAGCCGGGGACCGCCACCCCTTGTTCCCGTTTTTCCACGACCTTCCCCAGCCCCTCTTGGCAGGCCCCTGATCACACCCAGGCCGTGGGGGTCGTCTGGACTTCCCTTTCCCAACCATCGAAACCCCAAATGAGTATTCCTAACTCCCAGGAGTCCCTGGAACTCTGAGGCCTTCTCTCTCTCGGCAGGTGAGTGCGGAGACCCGGCCGGTCCGCGCGGGGCGGAGAGCGGCTCGACCGGGCGGCTGGCACGGCGGCGGCGGGTGTGTCGGGTGCCGCCGAGGACTACTCGGGGCGAGCTCAAGTCCCAGCGCCTCCCCGAAGCAGGCCCGCCCGCAGCAGCGCGCCGCACCTGCTCCAGGGTGAGGAGAAGGAACTCCTGGGACAGCAACTCCGGGTGCAGCAGCAGCTCCGAATCCGTGCAGCTGCGACCACCCACATCCCCCGCCATCGTCGTCGCCAGGAGACCCCGGCCGGCTACCCACAAGTCTCCCGCGAGCAAGCGTCCCGGAAGTGACGTCACGGCAGGCGCGGCGGCCACGGGTGTGTAGTCACTCTGTGTGTGCCGCGCGTCGCGCTCCGCCTCTCCGGGCAGGCTAGGGTGCTGGGCGGGCTCTAACCGGAGAATATCCCCGGGGGCATAAAGAAGTGAAAGCGCTCCCTGCCGGGGACACTGGCGTTTCCAGTCTGGCAGGAAGAGAGGGAAAGGCGAAGTTCACGAGCCACGATTGGCCGCGCCTGGTCGCGCCTCATATGACGTCAGAGACAGAGACCAATGGGAGTCCAAGGGCAGCCTCGCGGGAAGACGGCAAGGGAGGCCGGTGAAAGTTGGTCTAAATATGGTGAGTAGTGTTTGAGAGCTTCTTGGTTTTGTTTTTTGAGCCTTTTTATTGTTTGTTTCCTAATGTTTCTTCAATATGATGTAAGGCCAGAGGCTTTAATTCTCTGGAACCCAGCGCCTGGCACATAGTAGGCACTCAAGTATTTGTTCCCGAAGTAATACTCGGAATGAACCTACTCACACATGAAACTAAGGGCAGCCGAGAAGTGCCGATGACACAGCCGCACATTTGTTTAGTTTCCCCAGCTCTGAGATGGGAATAACGCCCCTCACAGTGTTGTGAAGATGGAGCCAAAGTAGGACAAATCCCTCCCCTGTTACCTCTAGCTACCTGGAAATGTGGCTTCCGGTTCTTGGGTTTTTTTTTTTTCCCCCCTGTGGTTTTCAGGACTTAACCTGATGTCTCAAGCTCTTCATCAGCAAAAACGTTTTATGGCAGGTAAGACCTGTGCAGTTTTTTTTCCTTCTCGTATTTTCCAGTTTAAAACTAGAAGTACTTCCCTGGTTAAAACTAAATCCTTTCAGATAACTCTTGGTGTCTCTGAAACAAACGTTTCAGGATAGAAGGAGTGTCCCCAGAGCAAAAGAATAAAATCAAGAGTCAGAGAGGAGGAAGTGTTGATAAGGTTTCAGCACTCTCCCCACTCCAGGGGAAGGAGAGACAGGGTCTTTGGTAATGCCTGCCCTCACTCCATCCTAGGAAGAGCCTTAGAGAGAGGAGCCTCTGAAAACAGGTGGTCTGCTGTGTTTAAATCAGTTTCTGATGCAGAAGTAGGGTGGGGGATAATTTGCCTTTTTAACGATTTTGAGGTGATGTTTCGAATGTGTACAGGCAGAAGGGCCACCTGAAAGAGATTTCTGCCACATCGAAGCAAGGAAGTGACAGGCCTGTAAGCCAGGCAGACACCATGATTGGAGGCTTCAAGCCAGGCTTGTCAGCACCTAAACAACAAGACTGAAAACCAAACGCCAGAGTGGACAAAGAGCGCCTCTGAATTCGTGCTGGACCAGAGATGTGAGGACCAGACATCTCCTGCTTCTCCTCGTCCTGGCACCTTACACATTCGCTAACCAGACACAGCCCTGGGGAAGGGCGCTGGTCTTCCATGATAAGATTATTGTCCCTGGCAGCTGAGTGGGCCTTAAAGTAAAAATAAAGTTCAGTTACAGAAAAAAAAATTCCCATTGTTCCACATTTGAGTTTGTAGACTGAAGTTTCATTCCTGCTACAACAGTATCACCTGTATTATGACCTGAAACTGAAGTCGCTCAGTCGGGTCCGACTCTTTGCAACCCCATGGACTGTAGCTTACCACGCTCCTCTGTCCTTGGGATTTTCCAGCCAAGAGTACTGGAGTGGGTTGCCATTTCCTTCTCCAGAGGATCTTCCCAACCCAGGGATTGAAACTAGGTCTCCCGTATAGTAGGCAGACGCTTTACCGTCTGAGCCACCAGGGAAGTCATCTGTATTATATAGTAACCGAAAATGCTCAGGTTTTATTATGAGAATTTCCCCTTCCTCAGAGATCATGAGGTTTTCATTAACATTTTTATTTGGAGCCTGTAGTTGACAAGAACAAAGCTGAGGAAAACCAACAAACACTGTCCTGCTTGGCGTCGTCACCTCACTGGTTATGAGCTCCTCTGGAACAGAGTCCAACACCCCACCCTGACCCCTGCCTCGGCCGTAGTAACACAGTGCTTACGCTTAGTAAGTATTCAGTGTCTACTGAATGAATGAATCATGAACAAGATATATAATGAGAACCTGGGGTGTTGATTTCTCTCATTAGCAGTATAATACTAAGAATTCAGTTGTATCTATTCAATGTTTAATCTTCATTAATCTTTGAGGCCATCTTTTTCACACTCTATAGTATAACTTGTTTAGTATGGACCAAAGGGATATTTAATAAGGATAATAAATGACTTCCCTGGTAGTACAGTGGATGGGAATCTGCCTGCCAATGCAGGGTGCATGGGTTTGATCCTTGGTCTGGAAAGATGCCACATGCTGCAAGCAACTAAAGCCTTTGTTCCACAGCTACTAAGCCCACACTCCAGAGCCTGTGGGATGCAACTACTGAGCCCATGTGCTGCAGTTACTGAAGCCCATGAGCTTAGAGCTGGTGCTCCTCAAGAGAAGCCACCGCAATGAGAAGCTCGCACACCACAACTAGAGAAGAGCCTCTGCTTGCTGCAACCAGAGAAAGCCTTTGTGCAGCAAGGAAGACTCAGCACAGCCAAAAATAAATATCATAAATGAAGTTAATTGATAATTCCTTTGAAAATTTTCTTTTGATATTCTTAAATATGACAAATCAAAACAACATGAGGAGTATAGAATTAGCCAGGTGCAGATCTTTGCATGTTTATGGATTAGTTACATACAGCTGCCAGACATGTGAAATAGACTTCTGAAAAACTTCAGGAAGAAGGTTTGTAAGTGGAATAACGTGCACGTGTGGAGTTTGCCATTTTAAGAATCTTATGACAAATTTTTTCAAAAAGGAAATAACTATTTCTGAATTATCTTCTTTTGCTCCTCTTTGTTAACACATTTTCACTCCTAGATTGTTTAAAGCAGAACACAAATATTCCATAAACTATTCAACCAACAGAGCTTAATTTTATGTATAAAAAATCTCACCGTGTTGTTGAGTTCTTACCCCTGCTCACTCTGTGGACTTTAGGGGAAGTCTTTCACTTTGTGTCTGTAAATTCCTGTGTACAATGTAGAAATCAGTAGTGCCTACTTCATAAGGATATTGCTTAAATGAGGTCACCACGGTAAGCCCCTTAGCCCTGTTGTCTGGCTGGCAGTCAGTAGTGTCACCTCTACGTAATCTCATGCCAGTTCATGGCAGAGCGCTGAAACGACACGGCAGAGTGGATTCTAGGCCAAGTGGGCCAGTGATGAGCTGATGACCAGTCACACATTGTCCATGGGCCTGGGCAAAATGAGATGGATGAAAACTCGGGTGGAGCCAGCTCCCTGGCTCCACCAGACCTGCACTTGCCCTTGAAGCACAGGTAGCTGTACACTCTGGAAATCCTTTACCCACCTGGAGGTTGGGCCAGTGATGCTGGATCCACAGGGTCAGAACTGAAACTCTGTCTGGGGCAGGTGGGACGTGTGTGGCAAGAAGGGAAGGACGTAAGAGGTCACAGAAAATTAATTCCTAATGATTTGTTATTTGCTTCATTTGACTCTTTGAGGGGTCATTTGTTTTCCTCCCTTAGAAACAGAAGGCTGCAGAGTAGTAGCTGGTATCTGCCTCTAGATTGGGGACGACATCTTTGTTTTATATTCTCCAGGGGCTGGAGGAAAGCTGAGGTCTTGGGGGCCTCTTAAAGTCAGGAAAATCATTGAGAAAATTGGGCTTTTTATATGCTGATAATTGCGCACTAACGGCCCTAGAGGGAATTTTCTTTTTCTCTGTGGAACTGGAGTTTGACTATATGTTGGAAGACAGGCTCATGGATTCATCCTAACCTAGGACTCTGCGCTGTAGCTTGACCCAAAGGGATAGCTATCGATGGGCGCTCCTGAAGGAGTGGGTAAATTGTCCTGGACTCCCTGCTTCAGTAAGGACACCCTGCGAATTCACCGCCCCTGGGGCTCGGGGCTAGCTGTGGGCCTGGGGCGGGCGGCAGGCGGCTCGTGCCCGGCAGTCCATTTCAGCCCTACGGGGGCCACCAGCCGCCATCCACTCACTCCTCCAGTCCAACTACGTCAGGTGGCCGTGCGGTCCAGCCTTTCCCAGGATGGAGGGATGGGTGGATTCACTTGTTCGTTCAGCAAGTACACTGCCCAGCGCCGTCGCGGTGCGAGAATTAGGGCGGCGAGCGTGTCCAGCAGGCCGGGGGGAGGAGAAAGCGCGGCCCCGGCAGCTGCAGCTTTGCCGCGTTACCGACCCCGCCCAGGGCCCGGCAGGCTCCGCTCGTGCGCCTCGAAGATCGGCGCATCTCCCCGCCCACCGACCCCGCGAGCCCCGAGGCAGGCGCTCCGGGCCCCCCAAACCCGGGGCATCCGAGGCCGGAGGGGCGCCCCCCCCGCGGCCCGGCCCAGGGCGGGGTCTGCAGCCGACGCGGGGCGCAGGCCGGACGGGGACCGGCGCTCCCGCCCCCCGGCCACCCACGTGACGGGAAGCGGCGGGGCCGGGCCGGGCCGGAGCCGAAGCCGGGGCCGGGGCCGGGGCCCAGGAGCGCGCGGCCCGGGGCGCGGGGCCCGGAGCGGCCGGAGCGCGGCCGGTAAGCGCGGGGCGGGCGGGCCCAGGGTCGGGGCGGGGGCGTGAAGGGGGTTAGGGGGCGACGGGTACGAGCAGGTGCGCGCGGGCAGGTGGCGAGGAGGGGACTGCGGCCGAGCGGGGTGGTGGGCGCGCGGCGCGGGAACCCGGCGGGTGTGCAGCGTGCGCGTGTTAGGGTCTGGGAAGACCCGAGACCCCGTCCGGGTTTGAGTGAGCTGTTGTGGGGGGAGGAGCCCAGCGGGACGACGCCCCGCGCCCCTTGCCACTCCAGCCGAGCTTGCGATCATTTCGTCGCTGTGGTTGACATCTGGAGCTCCTGCGATTTGAGAACGCGAATTTCGGGCCACATTCGAGCCCTACTGTCTGGCCTGAACTGGGAGACCGGGCAGGGGTGTGTGATGGGAGGCGGGGATTCCTCGCTGTCGCCGTTCTGCCCTGGGACGCAGGTGCTATGGAAGTTGGCTTCTCCTCTGCCCGCCTTCTGTGTTTTAAGAGGTGGCTCTCAAGACAGAAGCTGCCACCTCTGGTTGCTCGCACCTGCCATCACTCCCGCCAAAGGCTTCGGGTGACCATCACCCCACCTCCCCCAGGCCCTAGCTGGCTGCAGGAAATGGGGTTTCACACAGCTCTTCTTCATGCACATAGGTCATATTGAGTTCAGGGGTCCCAACCTGTCAGATCAGGGTTCCATCCTTGAGCAAGTGCCCGGGGAGGGCAGGCAGCCCTGGAGACAGTGGTGGCAGGTGGAGACCCCGGGAGAACGTGTGTGGAGGGTCCACTGTGGTGTAAGCCGGCAGCCCTGCCCGGGGGCTCACAGCTGGCTGCAGGGAGCCTCGAGGCCACTGCCCCTCCTCTGGCCTCCCTTCTCTGTTGGTCAGCAGGAAACTCCAGCCTTATGATCGGATAGGAAGGAAGAGCTGGAGAGCTGCTTCCTTTTCTTTTTCCTTCCATTTCTGCCAGCCCTGCTGCCTCCGTGATCACTGAAGTGGCCTCTCTGGTATATGGCCTTCCCAGGCCAGGTTCTTCGCTTAACAGGGGCAGAGCTGCTCTGTGGTGGGAGAGGGGGGATGGAGATCTGGGTTCAAATCCTGCCCCTGCCCCTTCTAACTGGGAGCCCTGGGCATCACTGGACGTTCTGAGCCTCAATTTCCTCAATCAAAACCAGGGAAATAAGAGAAAAGATACGTGCAACACATTAAGAGAATGTGCATGTGGCACAGAGCCTGGCACTTAGTAGGTGCTCGATAAATTATGGTCAGTAAACAAAAACGAAGTCATGGGGCCAGAGCTGTCTGGGCTCTGAAGTGGGTGGGCTCGGCTCTGAGTAATTGTTAACCCGGTGAGGGCTTGCCTCTGCAGTTAGACCCCTCCTGGACTCTGAACTCCAGAGTGCACATTTTCTGTGCACATTTTACAAAGACATGGGGGGACAGGTGTGGTGGTAGCCCTCACCTGCAGGTCGGTCCTCTGCCTTTTCTCTTCCACTCGACAGTGAACCTCAGCCCTCTGGTCCTGGAGGCAGCTTGCCCTCAGCTGCAGGCTCCCAGGACACTTCAGCCTCTGCCTAACCCTCCAGCGGCAGAGGTTTGCCTAGGGTCCCTTTCTCCTTCAGGCAGATCCAGTGGACAAGTTTTAAAAGCACAGAGATAAGTGTTTAAAAAACGCTAAACTTTCCAGGCCTGATTTGCAGCTAACCTTTCTGTTCTTACACAAAACATTATGGCTTATTCCTTCATGCTAATATTAAAATTTTGTGATCCTTTAAGAAAACTCAAGGAAATTTTCCTTAATGGGTTAAGCATCTTCATCTTGGCCCGAGCCCAGTTCTCATTAGAAATACATTAAAGTAATCATTTGTGGTGGCCAGGTGTTTGGAGACTGCCCAAAAATTTGGCTGGTACTTTACAACTCATCTCTTCTGTGGCAAACCTGACCCGTTCTTCTTTATTAAAAAACACTGTACTACTAAATGAAGGCAGAAGTAGCAAGCTAATTTGGGGCTACCCTGAGTGAGCTGGAATGCCTCATGCAGAAGGGCAGGAGGAGTCACTGAGCATGCTGTGAAATCTTGCAGGTGATTTGAGGTCAGGATCTTGTCTTGATGGTCAGGTAGCTGCTATTGGGGATTAAACATTCGGGAAAAAGAACATTGTTAAAGGGGACAATTGCCTAGCATCCAGAAGACCCTCGAACAGCCTAACAGCTGTTTGAAAGTCCAAGATTGAGGAAGATGCCCTGGAGACCCAGACCACCCACCTACCCCCCCACCCCCGATCCTGGCCCGCCTACCCTGCCCTCCCCAGATCCCTACTTCACTTGTAACTGTTGCTGTCGCTTTTATAGGATTCATAGGATAGGTGCATAGACACACACTATGTGCATATATGTGCATACAGGTGGTGTGTATAAATGATGTATATATGTATGTATACATACACCTGCGTGTGTGCTCAATTGCTCAGTCCTGTCCGACTTTGTGATCCCATGGACTGTAGCCTGCCAGGCTTCTCTGTCCATGGAATTTCCCAGGGAAGAATATTGGAGCGGGTTGCCATTTCCTCCTCCAGGGGATCTTCCCGACCCAGGGATCCAACTTGTATCTCCTGTATTGGCAGACAGGTTCTTTACCACAGAGCCACCTGGGAAGCCCAACTTTAGGTAGAGGGTCCTTTTTAAAATGCAGGTAAGAAAAATAAAATAAAATGCAGGTAAGAAATCATCTTTAGTGGATTCATAGGAAGAGCCTCCTGTTACAGGGCTGTGGTACCCATCCATGCGTCTTTACCTCTAAAGTGGTGCCTCTCTGGTGCACACACAGCTGTGCGGGGCTCTGAAGGGTTTGTTTCATTTTAAAGTGTTGGTGTAATTCTCACGTGTGCGATTCTTTGCAGACACACAGGACGCCACACCCAGCTTGAGGCTGTCCTCATATCATGTGCACATTGTATGGCAGGAGGTGACTGTCCTTTAGTTCAGGGAAAAATAATAATTGCTATTATTTTTGGCTGTACCTCTCAGCAAATGTATGTGGGATCTTAGTTCTCTGGCCAGGGATCAAACCCATGTCCCCGGCGTTGACAGCTCAGCATCTTATTCGCTGGACCACCAGGGAAGTCCTCCAAAAAATAAACATTGGTGAGGCTCCCATTTCAATCAATGGCACTTTGTCATAGCATTATTTTAGGATATATTTATTTCTGTCTCAGATTAGGAGTCTCTCTCTATATATATATTTTTTTCCTTTCTTTATAATTTTATTTTTATTTTTGGCTATGCTGGGTCTTTGTTGCTTCATGGGCTTTTCTCTAGTTGTGGCAAGTGGGCTTCTCATGGTGCGGACTTCTCTTGTTGTGGAGCACAGGCTCTCGGGCACGCAGGCTTCAGTAGTTGAGGCTCCAGGTCTCTAGATCCCAGGCTCAGCAGCTGTGGCACACGGGCTTAGTTGCTCTGCGTCATGTGGGGTCCTCCCAGACCAGGAATTGAACTCGAATCTCCGGCATTGGCAGGCAGATTCTTTGCCACTGAACCACCAGGGAAGTCCTTTCCCTTTCTTTAATCTTGTGACCTTGAGTCTGTTAGCCAGTTTCTGCATCTAGATACGGAGAAGGCAATGGCATCCCACTCCAGTACTCTTGCCTGGAAAATCCCATGGATGGAGGAGCCTGGTAGGCTGCAGTCCTTGGGGTTACTAAGAGTTGGACACGACTGAGCAACTTCACTTTCACTTTTCACTTTCATGCTTTGGAGAAGGACATGGCAACCCACTCCAGTGTTCTTGCCTGGAGAATCCCAGGGACGGGGGAGCCTGGTGGGCTGCCGTCTATGGGGTCGCACAGAGTCAGACACAACTGAAGTGGCTTAGCAGCAGCAGCAGCAGCATCTAGATAATCTGTCTACTTCAAACATTGCCTTTATTCCGTATTTATTCTTTGCGTGGTGACCTTTAATGCAGCCTGGCCTTGGTGAGACTTAGTTCAGAGAGAATGCAGAGGGAAGCCAGGCCCGGAATAACACAACATGCAGCTCCAGCTGGCTGTGGATAGAAGTGGAGGCATTTGTGTGGCCAGGGTAGCAGAGGCTGAGCAGAGGTCGGGAAGAGGCTGGGACCCTGAGAGGTGCCCACACTGCCCCTTGCAGGGCTTCTGACCCTGCTGGACCATCTCCCATCTTCCAGTAACCTGGGATATGTGGACATATTCAGACTTTGTAAATACGGATTCAGATAAACTAAGCTCAGGATTTAGATGAACTAAGAAATGACAAGTAAATCATTCACATGGGTTGTAAATGTTTCCGTGAAGTGAGATTGTAAACAAGGAACATGCATTTTATGACTCCTGCCAGGCGTATTAAGGGCGTCCCCAGTGGCTCAGCGGTAAAGAACCCGCCTGCAATGCAGTTGGCAAAGGTTTGATCCCTGGGTCGGGAAGATCCCCTGGAGAAGGGAATAGCAACTCGCTGCACTACTCTTGCCTGGGAAACCCCATGAACAGAGGAGCCTGGTAGGCTACAGTTCATGGGGTTGGAAAGAGTTGGACACGACTGAGCATGCGTGCACATCAAGCTTATTTAACAGAGGCTGTGTATCTATTATGTTTCCAGGGTAAGCTGGTTTGGGGAAATGAGTAGGGTTTTTTATAAATGTTTTTAAATTAATATTTTATATATTGAAAAGAACATTTACAATTCACATGAGATGTAGAGAGTAGTAATAAAAGCAACTCAGTGTAGGGAAGCAGACATGACTAATAGCCTTGAGATCAGCTTCTGCCCACTCACATCCTATCCTCCTTGGGTTTCTGTTCTTTATTCCCTTACTTTTCTTTATGATCTCACTATGTAGGGCTGAAACTCTGAATATTACATTAGTTGGGACTTCCATGTTTCTGCATCTCACAAGGCCTGAGGTATCAGGCCAAATATAGCATCTGCAGCTCCCCTTTCCAGGGAAGTTTACCGAGTCATGGGTGGGCCTCAGTGCATCCCCTCACTGCTGTGTGGTGCTCCATCCATCCATCCTTGTGGAGTTTCCATTTCCTCCCAGCTGCAAACAGAACTGCTGCTAGCTTCCTTGTTCATGTCCTGCTGAACATCAGTGAGGCCAAAAGGAGAATCCCTGGCTCCCCAGTTGCCAAGGGCTTCCTCCATCACCCACATGGTCTGGCCAGCCCAGAAGCCTCCATCAGCAGCAGGGACATGCCCATGGATCCAGATTCTTGCAAACCCCCAGCGTCATCAGACTTGGGAGGTATTGTCTATTTGATGGGAATGAAATGAAGTCTGCTTGTAGCTACAGTTTGCAATTACACGTGGTTCTGCAGGTTGATCTCTCCCCCATGGCTGTTGACCATCGTGTTTTCTCTTCTGAATGTGAGCCCTTTGTCTGAGATAGCTATCACAGATTTTTATCCCAGTCTGGGCCTTGCCTATTCATTTCCCTAGTGGTGTCTTTCAGTGGACACACTTTTTAAATTTCTATAAAATCCTGTTTACCAGCTTTTTCTCTTTTATGGTTAGTGCTTTTTGTAACCTAAGAAATCTTTATGTACCCCAAGATCTCAAAGATGTTCTCCTATCTTTTCTTCTAGAAGATTTGTAGTTTTAGCTTTTTTTAAAAAATAACTTGATGCATCTCAAATTAATTTTTATATTAAGAGATGGTATGAGGTAGGGATAACTGAAGTTAATTGGAAGATCCCCTGGAGAAGGGAATGGCTCCCCACCCCAGTATTCCTACCTGGAGAATTCCATGAACAGGGGAGCCTATCGGGCTACAGTCTATTGGATCGCAGAGTCAAACCCGACTGAGCTGCTAATACTTTGACTTTTCACTTTCAAGGTTAACCACATGTTCCAGCACCCATTGATTGAAATGACTTTCTCTTTCCCCACTGACTTGCACTGGTGCCTTCGTTTCTGCTGCTTCTAATTTGTGAAACCAGAGTCCTTTCCAGAGGAAGAAGTAAGAAGCCCAGGCTTCAAGTTTGGGACAGTGTGTCTTCCAGTGGGAGTAATCCATTAACTGACCTTCTCACAAATTTGCTAAGTACCTCAACTCGCCACCTGCAAGCCTTGGAGATTTGAGGCACATCTTTCCTGCTCCACGCCAACAGATTTATTCTGGGAGCCAAAGAACGTGCTAGGACAATGTGCACGCCTCAGTGAGAAGAATGCGAGGGAGTTGGGGGTGTGGTCCCTGCTTCTGTGACTCCTGTGAGATCCAAGGGGCAGGAGTGAACCCCACCATGGAGCAGTGCCCCACTGTTCACTTAGACATGAGTCAGGTGGCTGGTGGGGTTTGGGGGAACATCAGTGATGATCATTTTTCTCTTTTTCCAAAATGTTTGTCTTGTGTTGTCTGTGGATGAGTAGACATGCCCATCTTCTACCTAGAGGTTTGTTTCTGAAGAACAATGTAGGGAGACTCCGTGTATAATGAATCTCAGCTCTGTTGAGAGTTGAATATCCATTGGAAGGACTGCTGCTGAAGCTCCAATACTTTGGCCACCTGATGTGAGGAGCCGACGCATTGGGAAAGACCCTGATACTGGGAAAGATTAAAGGCAACAGAAGTGGGCAGCAGAGGATGAGATAGTTAGAAAGCATCACTAACCCAATGAACATGAGAGTGAGCCAACTCAGATAGTGGAGGACAGGGGAGCCTGGCATGCTGCAGTCCTTGGGTTCAAAAAGAGTCAGACTTGACTTAGCAGCTGAATGACTGTTGAAGAGAGTTGGCAGTTACTTACAGGCACGTGTGTGCTCTCCTGGCAGGGTCTCTTTTGCCTGCGGGAGGAGGCCAAGTCAGAAGTCTTTCTTGCAGTATTTTTCACAAGTGTCAAATGATTTCCTTTCTCTGAAGTTACAACTGGGAATTGATGTTTATTTGTCACGCCCGGAATGGTTCTATCCATCGCTCGTTCCTCTAACCTCCCTTTCCTTTCCCATCCCTCAGAGCCGCCGCCAGCATGATGAGCACCAAGGCCTTCACCCTGGTCCCCGCCATCGAGCGGGAGCAGCTGCTGGGCGACCGGGACCGGGGGTCGCTGGAGTGTGTGGAGTGCTGCGGCCGGAACCTCTACGTGGGCACCAGCGACTGCTTCGTGTACCACTTCCTGCTGGAGGAGAAGCCCTTGCCCGGCGGGTCGGCCACGTTCACGGCCACCAGGCAGCTGCACAGACACCTGGGTTTCAAGAAGGCGGTGAGCGAGCTGCGGGCCGCGTCGGCGCTCAGCCGGCTGCTGGTGTTGTGTGACGGCTGCATCAGCCTGGTCCACATGCTGAGCCTGGAACCCGTGCCCTCGGGCGCCCGCATCAAGGGAGCTATAGCCTTCGCCTTGAACGAGAACCCGGTGAGCGGGGACCCCTTCTGCGTGGAGGTGTGCATCATCTCGGTCAAGCGCAGGACCATCCAGGTCTTCCTGGTGTACGAGGACCGCGTCCAGATTGTCAAGGAGGTGTCCACACCGGAGCAGCCCCTGGCCGTGGCCGTGGATGGCCAATTCCTGTGCCTGGCCCTCACCACCCAGTACATCATCCTCAACTACAGCACGGGCACCGCCCAGGACCTGTTCCCGTTCTGCAGCGAGGAGCGGCGGCCCATCGTCAAGAGGATCGGGAGACAGGAGTTCCTCCTGGCGGGCCCTGGGGGACTGGGTGAGCAGGGCGCCCAGGTGCCTCCACTAACCTTGCCACTCTCTGCCCAGTCTCTCCACCTCTGTCCCTGCATTCACACTGAGGTTGGAGAGCGAGGTTGTGGTTGTGAAAAGCAGATACTCGTGGACTGTGTTTGCCGACGTTGAGGCAAGAGGCAAACAACCGCATGCCCAGTGTTTGCTCAGTTTTCATTAGATCGTTTTGTGAGTGTGGGTTTCATGGCACAAGAATAGGCCAATCATAGCATCACCTATTTTGTGCTAAAGTAGAGCCTGAGGGACTGACTGCTCAAGTGGCTCAGTGGTGAAGAACCTGCCTGCCATACAGGAGCCCCAGGATATGCAGGTTCGATCCCTGGGTCGGGAAGACCCTGGAGAGGGAAGTGGCAACCCGCTCCAGTGTTCTTGCTTGGGAAGTCCCATGGACAGAGGAGCCTGGTGGGCTACAGGCCTTGGGGTCGCGAAGAGTCGGACACGACTGAACACAGTATAAAGTAGAGCCTGAAGATGGCTCCAGAGAGAATTCCTGTAAGGGGATAAGTGCAAAAATGAGAATCTGTAAGACTTCCTTATAGGATTTTCTACTGTGTATGGGTTTCCACCTGGTCTATGTTTATTCTCCATTCTAAAAAGGAGTTGAGGGAGCTTACTTCTAGATATTTTGAAGTGTGGAGGTTCCAAGGTCATGTCCCTTATTTTCTCTTATTGACTGTAGTTTCATCCCACCAAAAGCATCTAGTTTAGCCACTAGCTTCTTGGAAGGGCTTTCTTTGTTTCCTGTGGCCTTTCTAGTTCTCACCATCACCCCCTGAGAGTCGTAGCTGGAAGCATCACTGGTGGTCGTAGTCATGGATGACACGTGTAGTGTCAGGCAGGGCTTTGTTTCCTGCAAACGGGGAATTAGTATGATAGGTTTTCCAAATCAACTGTTTTTTGTTTGCTTTGTAGATATCCCCACACCTGATTCAGGAGTCAGAAAACTCAGACACCACTTAAGGCAGTTAGTGCTTTAAGTACAAAGTAGATAAACCATCAGTGAATGTGGATGTTATCATTGACAAACACTCAACAGCAGACTGTCTTGAATTGCAAAGTTAGCTGTACCCCTGTATCAGAGAGAACCAGAATTACACCTGACCTCTCAGTGGTGGCAGGGGGGCGGGGTGGGGCAGGCGGTGCGGGACGACACTTACACACGGGACATCTTGTCGAGTGGCCTGTGTACAGTAGGTGCTCAATAAGTATCTGAACGAATGCGTTCAGTGTGGAGTGAATGTCTAGGGAAAAGCTGGTACTTAGAGACGCAAACCTATGGGAGGACTGGATGTGGCAGAAAGCTTGTGAAGCTTCTTAAATTGTGTGGAATTCTCTCTTCCCCATTTTTGAGGACATGAGCCGTGTACACCTTCATGTGGGTGCATGTACACTTTTTTTTATATGGCTATGCTGGGTTTTCATTGCTGCAAAGGCTTTTCTTGTTGCAGTGAGCAGGGGCGGCTCTTTAATTGTGGTTTGCAGGCTTCTCACTGCGGTGGCTTCTCTTGTTGCAGAGCATGTGCTCTAGAGCGTGTGGGTTTCGGTAGTGAGAGCTTGCGAGCTTAGTTGCTCCAAGGCATGTGGGATCTTCCCAGATTGGGGATGAAACCCTGTCTCTTGCCGTGGCAGGTGGATTTTTTACCACCTGAGTCACCAGGGAAGACCCATGTGCATGTTTTTTAACCTTATGTTTAATTCACTTCAGCTCAGTCACTCAGTCGTGTCCAACTCTTTGCGACCCCACGGACTGCAGCACACCAGGCTTCCCTGTCCATCACCAACTCCCGGAGCTTGCTCAAATTCACGTCCATCGAGTTGGTGATGCCATCCAACCATCTCATCCCCTGTCGTTCTCTTTTCCTCCTGCCTTCAATCTTTCCCAGCATCATGGTCTTTTCCATTGAGTCAGTTCTTCATGTCAGGTGGCCAAAGTATTGGAGCTTCAGCTTCAGCATCAGTCCTTCCAGTGAATATTCAGGACTGATCTCCTTTAGGATGGACTGGTTGGATCTCCTTGCAGTCCAAGGGACTCTCAAGAGTCTTCTCCAACACCACAGTTCAAAAGCATCAATTCTTTGGCGCTCAGCTTTCCTTATAGTCCAACTCTCACATCCATACATGACCACTGGGAAAACCATAGCCTTGACTAGATGGACCTTTGTTGGCAAAGTAATGTCTCTGCTTGTTAATATGCTGTCTAGGTTGTTCATAGCTTTTCTTCCAAGGAATAAGCATCTTTTAATTTTATGTTTAATTAGAAGGAGGTATAAGGTGGACATTCTGGGGAGAGAGGTTCCCTTCATGAGAACAGATATGAGGGTCTTCTGTCCATACAGCCTGGTATATCATCTCTCCCACCCTGAAATGTGATGAAGGGGACAGGTATTCACCTCTGCAGAAAACAGGCAAGCAAACCACAGCTCTCTGAAGCCCCCCGACGCTTCCTGTTTTCCCAGGCATGTTTGCCACGGTGGCTGGGATCTCTCAACGTGCACCTGTTCGCTGGTCGGAGAATGTGATCGGAGCGGCCGTCTGCTTCCCGTACGTCGTCGCCTTGGATGACGAGTTCATCACCGTGCATAGCATGCTGGATCAGCAGCAGAAGCAGACCCTGCCCTTTAAGGAAGGCCACATCCTCCAGGATTTTGAAGGTATGAGTTTCCACCGAATTTTCAGGTGTTTTGTGATGGTATGTCTTCACTAAATGCTATAAGGAACCCCTGGGAACGTGGCCTCTTGCCAAGCACAGAAAATCCATAGGCAATGTGTGATACAGTCTTTGAGCTTCAGGGGCATGGAGATTAAAGGGAAACAGGCATTTAAACAAATAGCTACAGCATGTGAGAGCTTGACAGCAACAAATAAGGCCAGCTAGGAGAACAGATTAGGAAGTAGTTCTTAACCATACCAGGGAAGGCTTCTTGCAGGAGGTGGCATTTGAGCCAAACTTTTGAGGATGAGCTGGATTCAGCCAAGCACGTATGGTATGAAAGAACCTTTAGGCAGACAGAAAGGCACATGTGAGTCTGCACAGGAGGGAACCCCCAGGTTCCAGATTGTGTAGGTCATTCAGCGTGACTGTGGTGCCCAGTATGTGAGGAGGGCCAGCAGGGGATGACGCCTCAGCAGATCAGGGCAGCCAGGGAGCGAACCACATGAGGGACCTATTGTGGCTCAGTGGTAAAGAAACAGCCTGCCAAGCAGGAGATGCAGCTTCCATCCCTGGGTCTGGAAGATCCCCTGAAGAAGGAAATGGCAACCCACTACAATATTCTTGCCTGGGAAAGCCCGTAGACAGAGGAACCCAGTGGGCTGTAGTCCATGGGGTCTCAGAAGAGTCATATATGACTTAGTGACTAAATAACAAGAAGAACAGTTTTATCATGAGCATCTTCACATGTACTGAAAAGTTGAAGGAGAAACAAAGTGACTTCCCATCCCCTGTTCACCTGGATTTGGCACTGGTTCACATTCAGCTGAGCCGTCTGGAAGTATGCAGAGGAGGTCGTGACACTGAATCCAGAGCCCTCCAGCAGGCATTTTCCCACATAACCCCAGAGCCCTTTCCACACCTTGGAAATGCACTCTCAGCCCTGCCCCTGGCCACATTTCCCGGTTCCCTAAGAACACTGCTCGTGGTGTTGTCTTGAAGCCAAGAGCTCATGTGTATCTGTGCATTCATTGCCTTTGCCCCCAGGGCTCCCCACACACTGCCCTTCCTCTGTTAGGTGCTAGGGACACAGCCTGCTGAGACTTGTCACCCCACATGAGCGTGTCAGCACTCAGCTTGGGCTCAACACGCACACGCACCGGAGAGCTTATTCACAACAATGTTACGTGCTCTGTGGGCTGAGGGTGGAGGCAGGCATGTGGGTCACTGGCACAGGGAGGCTGGTGACTTAACTGCCCCAGGTGGGAACATGGGAAGCCTCCTGGAAGGAGGACCCAACGCAGAGTAGGGGCCAAATCTCGCAAGTGTGGGGGGATGGTGCTGGTTGTCATGGAGACAGAGGACACAGAGAAGACCACCAGGCAGGGAGCCCAGGAAGGGGGGTGCAGGGGCATCCAGTAGGAGAGACCAGGTGGTGGGCCTGGGCTGAAGGTGATGGGTCTTAAGGAGCGGGAAGCAGAAGGAGCAGGAAGATGTGGCTGACCCTGAACAACCTTCAGACAGAAAGACAAGGTCATTCCACTGCTTCCTGGGAACAGGCATTAGTTTAGTTTGAAACGCATCTCCAGAGAGAGCAGAACTCGCTCTCAGTGCTTGGCAGGAGGAGTTCTCTTGTGCGCAGTCCTGACTCTCCTTTGGGTTGTGCAGGACCTCATGGTGCTGAGGGTCAGGGTCTCTCGTGGGAGGGAGGCGGTAACCCGGGACTCGGTGATCTGGGATAGTGGGCAAGTGCGAGATGTTAGCTTATGGTTCAGAATGGCGCCTTGTAATCTTAGTTCCTTATAAACTGACTCAACCTGGAGAGAAGAGTTTTAAACAGCTTTATTTGAAAAAGTGAAAGTGTTCGTTGCTCAGTCACGTCCAACACTTTTGTGACCCATGGGCTGTAGCCCACCAGGCTCCTCTGTCCATGGGATTTGCCAGACAAGAACACTGGCATGGGTTGCCATGACCTCCTCCCAGGGCATCTTTTAGACTGAGGGGTCAAACCCAGGTCTCCCGCTTTGCACGTCTTTTCCATCTGAGCCACCAGGGAAGCCCCAGCTTTATATGAGGAGTAGCATAATTCTTATTGCTCATTTTCCGTGATGGAGCTGTATAGCCTCATATGGATCTATTCAACTGGCTTTAAATTTATCAGCATTGTAGAATAAAAAAAGGCAAAGCATCTTTATGTCTTATACTTCAGAAATGTGGTGTTAAGAGTTTGCCTTCTTCTTATGATGGAAAGGAGATAGGAGCAGCATTAATTCCTGATTGCTGTGGCAGTTCTGTGTTGGGAGAGCTGTGAGGACACTGTTCAGACGTCAGCTCCTGCTCCTGTGCGGTGAACGCGGGGTGTTTTCTTGCCAGCACAATGCCCATTTGCCCTCCAACAGTGTTCCATTTCTTCCCAGGAAGAGTGATCGTTGCCACGAGTAAAGGTGTTTACATCTTGGTTCCGCTACCTCTGGAAAAACAAATACAGGACCTGCTAGCCAGCCGCCGAGTGGAGGAGGCTCTGGTTCTTGCAAAAGGCGCCCGGAGGAACATCCCAAAGGAAAAATTTCAGGTTTGTAGTCAGCAAGCCGTAAGGAAGCATGCCTCCAAGCTGCTGATTAGAAAATGTTAGGATCTAAGGGCGCCGGGCCCTGCAGACCGCTTTGTGTCTGTCATTCAAGTTTCTCTGTGCATCCACGTTGTACAGATAAGGATGCAGGCTGCAGGAGGGGGTCACGATGCCGGCAGAGGCCAAGTCGGGATTTGAGCCTCTGACATGATTCCCATGCTTAATACACCACATTGTATTTCCAATCATGTTCTTCCAGAGTAGACTAAGGGTACTGTGATTACAAATGAAAAGATCCTCAGTGTAATTTGTTTCCCAATGTAGAATTTATATTTGTTGGGATGGGGTTGAATTTTTTAAGTTTCTATTATCTGTAGGAAAAGCTTTGTGAACCATACTCGTAAATCGTCTAGTACTGCCGGAATCCATCTAATTAATTCCCTTAGGAGAAAGCCTGTAATGCATTTAAGAAATGCTAGCTTTAATATCGTTGGTATGATCAATATAGTTGATGAAACAATCGTGAATTATTCTCACATCTAAAGAAATCAGGTTTCCTAAAATTTGCTTCTTGATTGGTTGCAAGGTGAGTTCAGGTCATTCTATGTATTTGAGAATGATAAAGTGTAATATTGGTGCATGCACGCTTCTTACGAACATCTAAGTCACTCATGAAAGATTCTCATGAAATCAGAGTGATCCCCCTCTTGTTGGCCAGATTTTCAGGACTATGTGGTTTGTGGGATGAAGCTGTGCTTTCTGGCCTCCATGGCTTTTTGCTGCAGAAGGTAGATTAAAGGTGGAAAAAGTCAGAACCTGTCATTTATGGTCACAGGATAAATACTGATAAACTTTTCGTCTTTATTCCTTATTTTAAAATTTTTTATTTAATTTTTTTGAAAATTTTATTGAATCAAAATAATTGATTTACAGTGTTGTGTTAATTACTGTTGTACAGCAGAGTGACTCAATTATAAATATATATACATTCTTATTCATATTCTTTTCCGTTATTGTTATTGCAGGATATTGACTATAGTTCCTAGGTTGTGCTAGTGGTAAAGAACCTGCCCGTCAATGCAGAAGACATAAGAGGTGTGGGTTCGATTCCTGGGTCTGGAAGATCCCCTGGAGAAGGAAATGGCAACCCACTCCAATATTCTTGCCTAGAGAATCCCACGGACAGAGAGAGAAGCCTGGTGGGCTACCGTCCATGCAGTCGCAAAGACTTGGACACAACTGAGTGATTTAGCATACATGCACCCTGTGCTATGCAGTAGGACCTTGTTTATCTGTCCTGTATGCTGGCATCTGCTAATCCCAAACTCCCGATCCTCCCCTCACCGCAGCCCTGTTCCTCACGTTTTTCAAGTGAGACGATCTGCGAACTTTCAGCAGGGGGCAGCAAAGCACAGAGAAGAACGCTGTCAGTTCAGGGCGTGTTTCTGAGCTGAGAGCGCCTGTTTCTGCCTCCTGCATCACATTGTTTCCTGTTTGTCGCATCCTGGTGGGAAGGCCAGTGGGGCTCTAGTGGCCTCTGCTCTCAGCTCCTCTCCCCCTGGCAGTGGCCTCAGGGGCTCTGGGGTGTCTGGACGGGCACATATCAGGGATCCCCTCTTGGACACACCCAGGGACACACCTCAAATGTGTCGCATTTTCTTAAAGAGGCTTCCCGTGTTCTTGAATTTTTGCTCCCCTCTTATTTTCCCACTAGCAGCCGAACAGTGGGCACTGGCTAGTGTTGGCCCTTATCCTGCCCTCCTGTGTGATGTCCCTACTGGGGTGTGTCCATCTGGCACACCCCTGTCTCCCCTCCCCCGGTTGTTTCAGACTCCTATTTGGGCCCAGGAGATGCAGCCTCAGTGACCTTGAACTTGGCCCTGGTTCTCATGCCTACATGACCACTGGGAACCCTCCTCCGTTTTGCTGGAATTGTGTTCACAGCCCCTTCCTGCCTGTCTGCAGCCCATCCTCCACGCTGCCGCCAAAGGAGCTTTCTGGCGTGTCCACAGCCCTTTGCTGTAGATCCTACAGTGGGCACCTCCTGGCCAGAGTCAGGTCCACCTCAGATGGCCCTGGTGGCTGCACCCTGCCCGCATCCCCAGCCTCTCCCACCGCCTCTGTCCCCCTGTGACGTGGCCTCAGCCACCTGCCACCTGTGTGCTGGGCAGGCACTCCAGAAGCCTCCTGAGAACAGGTCAGAAATAACCAGCGTCACCGACCAAAGACAAGGGGGTCCTGGGGCAGACAGCTGCCTCTGGGCACCCCTGGGGAGTCTGGGCTGGCCTCCCACCCCTGCCCCATTGCTTTCTTCCCTTGTTATTTGTGCTGGTTTTTGTCAGTGGGGAGAACATCCATCATCCAGCAAATACAGGGTTTTTTGTTTTTTAGATTTTTTTTTTTAACATGGGCCATTTAAAAAATCTTTATTGAATTTGTTACAGTATTGTTTCTGTTTTTTGGCTGCAAAGCTTGTGGGATCTTAGTTCCCCAACCAGGGATCGAACCCACACCCCTTGCCTTGGAAGGTGAAGTCTTAACCACTGGACCACCAGGGAAGTCACCTAAAATATGGTTTCTATTCTGTGCTTACATGTCTCTTCTCTGAATCTGCCCCATCCTTCCAGGCAGCACTGACTCCTCTGAGCTCCCACAGTAATCCCTGTTAACCTATAACACACAGCCGTTTACTCCCCAGCTCCAGCTCACTCCTTCCCGAGTCCTGGGCAGACACTCGCCTCCGTTTCCCTCGGCCCCTGCTTGCGCCTGGGGCTGAACAACGAGGAATGAGTGATGAGTGATTCAGAGCTTTGAACTGGTCTTCAAACAGCTAGGCTCTGTGGATCTGGGAGCAGAAGAGTTTTTGTTTAAAATAGAACCATGAAGGAAAAGAAGACAGTATTGACAAAAGAGTTCAGAGATAACGTCGCATTCATATTAATGTGTTTTTAAGGGTTGACTGTGACTCTTACAAGGATTAGATATGTTACTTATTTTAACTTTAGGAGGCTTGCAAACAAATGCCAGACCCTGGGCTCAGGAAAACCAGAAAGTGGGGCGGGAAAGAAATCAGAAGTTGAGGGGACTGGCTTTTCACAGTTCACCTGTCTCTCCATTAAAGCGAGTGTTGGTTTTGCTTCACTGAGTTCTGAACTAGGGAGGGATTTATGGAGAAGTTTAACTGTGGGACTCGGATTAAAGGAATATTCCTTCCAGAGATCCAAAAGGTGAGAAGGCTTAGATCTTTAAGAAGCCAAGCTTAAATTATATTAAGGTTTGGGATGCTGTAAAGAAAGAGGCAATAAGGGGATATTTACAGACATAGGTGTGTGTCTTACAGAAAGCTTGCTTGATGTGTATCATGTAGTATGGATAGTGTCATATTTAAGCTTGAGCTTTGATACCTGTTTTTTTTTTTCCTATTTTATCTAAAACTATTTCACTATGTATCTTCAAAAGACAAGAAAGCCCCCCTTTGAAATGTAAGCATCACATACATCTCTGAAATAAACACTGATTCCTTCCTGGGTTGGGGTGTCCCATCTGCCCGAGAGTCCCCAGTTGTCCTGTAAATGTTAGCATCTTGCATCCTTTTTATCCTGGAGGGAAATCCTGCTAGGGCTGCACCGAAAGATTTCTCTGTTTCAGAGTCATGGGGCCCAGTTCTCCGAGCTGGTCTGCCACCTACTCTTTCCTGTAGATACTTAGGTTCCTTCATTTCATTTGACTTTTGCTTTATAAAGTTTGCTTTATTTATTTATTTTTGGCTGTCCTGGGCCTTTGTTGCTATGCATGGGCTTTCTCTAGTTCCGCCAAGCAGGGGATACTCTCTAGCTGGGGTGTGCGGGCTTCTCATTGCAGTGGTTTCTCTCGTTGTGCAGCACTGGCTCCAGGCTTGCGGGCTTCAGTAGTTGTGGTTCCCTGGCTTCTGAGCTCAAGCTCAGTAGCTGTGGCACACAGACTTCGTTGCTTCGCAGCATGTGGGGTCTTAGCTCCCTGACCAGGGATCCAACCCACGTCCCCTGCATGGCAAGGTGGCTTCTTAACCACTGGACCACCAGGGGAGTCCTCAAAGTGGAGTTTCATAAAAAGTGATCGGGTCAGCAGGTGATTACAGAACAGCAGGTACTATGCCAGGGTGTGAGGATGCTAAGATGAGTAATGGAGTGGCTTCAAGGAGTTGATAGCTTCTTGAGCAGCAGAGTGTTCTGGAAAGGGGAGGGTTCTAAACGTGAATAGAGTCTTCAGTTGTGAGGCGGTGCAGGTGTGAGCTGAGGTGCTGGAGCCAGTGAGGACATAGCAGAGATGGCTCCACAAAGCCTTTCAGACAAAGGTGGACAGAGCTCACAGCTGATCAGCTGGGCAGTGATGGGGTCGGAGTGAAATTGAAGACACCACAGGGCATCTTATTTTTTTTCTTTTGAATTTTTGATTTTGTATTGGAGAATAGCCAATGAATAACATTGTGATAGTTTCAGGTGAACGAGGAAGGGACTCAGCCACACATATACATGTATCGGTTCACCATAGGGCATCTTCTCTGAGTGTGCTACTATTTCTGGAAGTTTCTAGAATGAAGGGCTCCGCGGTCCAGGAAATCTGGGCAGGACCAGATGAGACAAAGATAGATGGTGCTTGTACTACAGAAATCCTCAGACTGTGACTTGTGGGCTTGGCTGTGCGTCCCCAGTTGGGGAGGGGACGGAAGGCACAGCATCTCCCCAGCTTCAGCAGGAAAGCCTGCTTATTGATCTATGGTTAAATGAGATGAACCCCGTGCTCTAAGGGATGCTCCAAAATGCCGCTGTGAAGAGAGTTCCGCAAGAGTGAGGAGGGGTGGGCAGCTTCTAGGCTGCCGGGAACACTGGCCTTGTTGACATCTGTCTGAGCACTCGAGGTAGCAGCAATCAAGAAAGCCAGGGAGGGTGGGAGGAGGAATACGGACCAGTGGGAAAAAGTGAAAATGTTCGTCGCTCAGTCGTGTCTGACTCTTTGTGACCCCATGGACTGTAGCCTGCCAGGCTACTCTGACCATGGGATTCTCCAGCAAGAATACTGGAGTGGGTTGCCATTTCCTTCTCCAGGGGATCCTCCTGACAGGGATCAAACCCTGAGTCTGCAGGTGGATGCTTTACGACAGAGCCATCAGGGAAGCTCAAAGTATGTTAGTGACTCTTTGTGATACAGACCAGGATGGATGGGAAGTCATGAAGAAGAAGGAGCAATGATTATTCAGAGAACAACTTGATCTCGGGAACAGGGGGTGGATTGATATATGTGTGTATACTAACGTGTTGAGAATAGTTTCGTGTAAGCCTTGTTTCTTCCTTACCATAGAACTTCAGGATTCCCTGTAATAATTAACGTGTAGTCTGGGTTGTGACCAGGACCTCAGTTTCCGTCCCTTGGTGAGTGACTCCAGCTGGTCTGAGCGACGACGCCTGTGTCCCCTGCAGGTCATGTACCGGCGGATCCTGCTGCAGGCGGGCTTCATACAGTTTGCACAGCTCCAGTTCCTAGAGGCTAAAGAACTCTTCAGGTAACTCGAGGTGTCGGCAGCAAGCCCTCCTGTGTCCCTGCGGTTGGGCCTCGGTCGTCACTGGGGTGCTGTGACGGGGAGTCATGCGGGCGCAGCGCTCTGGGGGGAGTGGGGAGGCCCCCGCCCCCCGTAGCCCAAGGGTCACTGCCGTGGGTCTTGAGGGTGGGGCTGATGAGAGGCGTACAGAGTGGTCCTGGGAGAGAGGAGAAGGCAGTTCTAAAGCACCTGTGATGACCTGTGGGTTCCCTGAGGGCTTGGCTTCCCTTTGCTCCAGGGATTTTAACTAACTAAAGGCTGTGAGTCTAGAGAGAGAGCAGGTGGGTTTAAGAGGACTGTTCTTGTTCCAGAGACACTGTGAACCATGTGATCCTGACTCAGTGTCTTAGGAAGCCATGGGCCCTTCTGTATGTCATGAATCCTGCACACGGGGGCCCCCTCCCACCACCCCCACTCCCTACATGGCCCAGCAGCCCTTCTTCTGGTGGCGGGGGCAAAGGAGGTGGTCAGGGGTGTGCTCTGGGGTCAGCACCTGTTTATGTTCGTTCCGCACTCATGCCGAAGATCAAATTGCACCTGCTTTGATAGCCCTTAAACGTCCCACGAAGGTGTGGTCTGCAGAGTAAGTTTTCTAAACGTCCAAGCAGAACAGACTGTGCACTTCGAAGCCGTGAAGGAGGAGGTGTGCACAGAGCCTCTGAATCCGCCTTTGGTCAGAGGTGCGCTGCCGCTGCCGTTCCTTCCTGCCATGGCCCCGCTCAGCCCTGGGCGTGTGATGTCCTCGGCGGCCGAGCCCGCTCTTCCATCGTGGGGCCCGAGGCTGGCGGAGCGCGGTGCTGGGCTCTTGCGCCCTCCCGTCTCTCCGCTTCACACAGTCCGCCCCTGTGATTGCAGGAGCGGCCAGCTCGACGTGCGGGAGCTCATCTCCCTATACCCGCTCCTGCTGCCCACGTCCTCCTCGTTCACCCGCTCCCACCCGCCCCTGCACGAGTTCGCAGACCTCAACCAGCTGACCCAGGGTGACCAGGACAAGGTGGCCAAATGCAAGCGCTTCCTCATGAGTTACCTGAACGAGGTCCGCAGCACGGAGGTGGCCAACGGCTACAAGGAGGACATCGACACGGCCCTGCTCAAGCTGTACGCCGAGGCCGACCACGACAGCCTGCTGGACCTGCTGGTCACCGAGAACTTTTGTCTGCTGCCCGACAGCGCTGCCTGGCTGGAGAAGCACAAAAAGTGAGTGTCTTTCCATCCCCACCCCAGACGCTCCCAAGGGGCTCCCCGCCTGGCCCTTCCCCACCCCCCACCCTCACATGCTGTTGTGCTGCTGAGGAACCAGAGGGACTTCTGAGTCCCACACCTTCCTCCAGGGACCACCTGTCACCCTTGGGTTCATCAGCCCCATCATGGTCTGCAGACCAACCAAAGGGGTCTCAGAGACCACTCCGCTCTCATGTCAGTCACTCAGATGGGTCTAGTTCTTGGCGACCCCATGGACTGTAGCCCGGCAGGCTCCTCTGTCCATGGGATTTCCCAGGCAAGAATACTGGAGTGGGTTGCCATTTCCTTCTCCAGGGGATCTTCCTGACCCAGGGACTGAACCCGCGTCTCCTGCACTGCAGGCAGATTCTTCCCTGTCTGAGCCACCAGGAAGCCCTCCATACTAACCCTTAATGACAGAACATGCAGTCATGGACCTCGTGAGTCCATGCACTGTCCAGTCTCCGCCACGCTCCTTCTCGATGGGATGGGCCTGTGCTAGCTGCCACACCTGTGTTGGTCAAATGATAGCTCACTTCAGCCACTGATGACCAGATTGAATGGAGAGGCGGATACCTGGATAAGTAGATAGAAAGGTGGGCTTCCTGATCCTGTGGACAAAAGGGATCAAACTTTGCCTTCATTACAGGCATGAGCTGGTCGGTGCCCATCCCCTTGCCAACCGACTGCCGGGTACCATGGGGGCCTGTTTACAGTGATGACCCGGCTAGACCAGCTTCATCCTGGGGGCAGTGGCCTAAGCCTTCTGGGCCTGGGCTGGGGGTTTCTTTAAAAATGAGGGGTGTTGGGTGCTCCCTGTAAGATTCTCTGTCTGTGACCTTTGTTAAGCATGTGACGTGGCAGAGGTGCTGGTCAAATCCTGCGGGGACAGGGGCTCACAACCCAAACCCTGTTCAGGTGCGGGACGTCACGGGCCGGTGACTGGCCTCCACGCAGGCAGTGTCTTCTTCAGCCGTTTCCCTGAGTTTCCAGAATGCACTGTGGAGCAGAGTGATTTATGAAGGAACCAGACAATGCCCTGACCTCTGGTGGCAGCGATGCTGTGACTTGGGACGGGAGGGTCTGGCAAGTCAGTGTAGCTCTCTAAAAGCTTCCTAGAGAAGAGAAAGGTTCCAGGGGATAGTTCAGTGTCTTTGCTCTTTGAGGGGAGAAGTCTGACAGTCCCTGGGGTAGCTTGCCGGGAGAGGAGGGGGACCAGGAGGGGACACCCCTAAGAGCTGAGGAGGTGGGAACAGCTCACGATCCAGGCAGTTCTGTGCTATCCCTGATCCTGTCCACTTAGAAATGAGAACACAAGGGCCACAGAGGGGGACCTTGTTCAAGGTCATAGAGTCCATGAGTGATGAAGCCTGGCTTGAAACTCAGGGCCCAGGACTCTGGGTGCCCCCCCAACCCCCGCCACCCCGACTCTCCCTGACCTCCTGTTCTCTGCCATGCCTGCATGCTGTTGGCCTTTCTTGCTGTTCAGAATCCTCCCTTCCAGAAGAGCTCACACAGCCTCCCTTCCAAATAGTTTTCATTCCCCGTGATGATTTTAATGGTGACCTGAAGAGATGGGAAATCATACTAGTGTTGAAAGTAAATTGTAAAGCAATTCCAAATGCCAGTTTCCATCGTATAACTGTAGTTTTTTTACTTTTCAGTTTATCTTAGATTTGAATATGGTCTTTTTGGGAAGTTGATAGGGAATACATTTTCATATAATAAGTAAATAAACAGAGATGGGGGTCTTTTTGCTGCTTGAAATGTGTTGTTGATCTGAGTTGAGCAGATCATGTGGGGCTGGGGAGAGGGCCGGGGGCATCGCTCTAGGGGTGCCGCCTCCAGCCTGTGGCCAGGAGAGGGTCGGGGGCTTCACTGTAGTGGTGCCGCCTCCAGCCTGTGGCCAGGAGAGGGCTGGGGGCATCACTGTAGGGGTCCCGCCTCCAGCCTGTGGCCAGGAGAGGGCCGGCGGCATCGCTGTAGGGGTCCCGCCTCCAGCCTGTGGCCAGGAGAGGGCCGGCGGCATCACTGTAGGGGTGCCGCCTCCAGCCCGTGGCCAGGAGAGGGTGCGGCATCACTGTAGGGGTCCCGCCTCCAGCCCGTGGCCAGGAGAGGGCGCGGCATCACTGTAGGGGTGCCGCCTCCAGCCCTTGACCAGGAGAGGGCGCGGCATCGCTGTAGGGTGCCGCCTCCAGCCTGTGGCCAGGAGAGGCTGCGCTGACCCGGTGCTGTCTTTCAGGTACTTTGCTCTGGGCCTGCTCTATCATTACAACCACCAAGATGCCGCTGCGGTTCAGGTGAGTTCAGAGACTTCTAAGTTCTAAGGCTTCTAACGTTGTTGTAAAACCACGTTTAACTCTGAATTACTTGAAAAAAGAAATCACAGACGGATAGAGACCACTCTTGCCTGATCACAGCCCTTTTTACAGAACAAAAGTGACACCGTTTTAGAAAGTGAACTCCCTGAGAAACACTGGCCAGGGATTTTCTTTTCTTTGCCTTTCCGTCTCTCTAAAGAACATTGTTAATATTGAGTTTTTTTTAAATGTGAGAAAAATAGGATTTCATACTGAGCCACAAGGCCTGCGACATCATTGCCTTATGAGAAATTAAGACTGTGAGTAGTAGTTTGTCATTTCTACCATTAATGACAGCAAGTTTTCACAGGCAGCTGAGTTATCTGTCATCTGTGACAAAACTAAAGCTGATTAAGGCCAGTCGCTTGCCTGTGGGACCCCACTGGTCAGGGGGTAGCTAGGGTCTGAGCCAGTGCTCTGGGCCCTGGCAGGGGCTCTGTGCTCGAATGTCTCGGCCTGTCTCTTGTGTCTTTTGTGAGTGGCTGGGAACACCAGCAGTGCTCACAAACTCACCAAACATACCTGGTTGCTTTGACAAACTTCCATGATAACGTGATTGTGGAATAGGTTAAAAAAAAAAAATTTCCCATCAACATGTACCCCCATGGCTAAGACCAGATTTGGGGGTCTAAGATAGCATTTTCATTTTTTTAAACACCAAGTTGTAAGAATTATAGTTTGCTTTAAATGTATTAATAACATTAGCAGAGCTACATAGAGAGGAATTTACAAAATTGAAATAATTAGGAATAAATCTCCATCTATGGCAGAATTTTTTTAATGACACATTTTAATGATTGTGTGAATAGTTGGGTTTAGGGAATTCAGCACTGAAGAAATTAGTAATATAGAAAACATTCATACACTGGTATCAGAATTGCAGCGTTTACACTGCCCACCTGTTTCTTGGACTTCTTGCTGGGGGTGTGGTTCAAAGGTCAGTGTGGACAGGTGGGTGAGGTCTGCGGCACAGGGATGATGCAAGACAGGCTCCTAGGCTGTGCGCATCTCTTCCACCCCTCGTGATGCCAATTCATTCTGAGTCTCAAAGTAAGATTCCATCAACACGGCAGGGAAGTGTCTGAGTGAAATAGCAAAGGCCTTTATTATGAGGATCTGCCCTGGGCCCCGTGCCAATGGGAGTGGGAATGCCAGGGCACAGAGTCACTGAAGTGTTGGAAAGCACCTCCGAGGATGGCAGCCCAGAAGGGTCTTTAAAATCAGGGATTCCTGTGATGAAGAAGATGGAAATGCCTAGCTGATGGATACAGGTGAATTTCCTCTCTGGCCAAAAGTTGTCAATGATGATTTTATTTCAGGAAAAGACATTTTATAATGCATCCACGTTGCCCCATATTTTATATTTACCATTTGTATTACTGAGATCTCATTAGAAAGGAAAGAAAGAGAACTTGATGCTTTATGTTCTTGACTTCTTGGGCTGTGTCCTCTATATATTTTTTTTTATTTGTTAGAAAAAATTAGCATGGACTTAAGCCTTTAAAGTTTGTGTTACCACTCTGAAATATTACAAGGCCAGGTAAGCACACGCACACCATCCCTAAGCTAGTTCTAAGCGGTCTGTGTCCTTCCACCCCACCCCTCCCACTCCCCCTCTCCAGCTCTGGGTGAGCATCGTGAACGGGGACGTTCAGGACTCCACGCGCTCAGACCTGTATGAGTACATCGTGGACTTCCTCACCTACAGCACTGACCCCGACCTCGTGTGGCGGCATGCCGACTGGGTCCTGCAGAGAAGTCAGGAGGTTTGTGCTTCAACAGTGCCTTCCTTGCAGGCGGGCGGTGTGTTCAGATGAGCTGGGGAAGGGTCCCAGGCTGGTCACATGGTGGAACTGAGACGTGGGTCCTGGCTTATAGAACTCGGAGTCCGTCCTCATCAGAGCTGTGCTGTGTTTTGGGGGTGTGTGGGGTGTGTGTGTGTGTGTGTGTGTGTGAGACAGCGTGCATCTGTATATCCAGGGACACGCTCCTCCCCCCTCCCCCCACCGACCTCTGTAGCATTTCTTGGAAGATAGTGTTCTACTACAAGCTCCGGTTGACTGTCGGGAGGCAGCCTGGAGATGCTGGGGTCCCTGGCAGGTCATGCACACAGTTTGTCTGGGCGTCTGGAGAACCAAGTTGACTGAATCTTCAGCCGTTTATATCTTCTTTCACTTACTATCCAGCAAGTGACCGTCCTTGTTTTGCTTGATCTGAGTGTAACAAAGCTGTTGCTTCACAGATTGTGGAAACCTGCTACCTATAAATGTTTGGTTTCTTAGTTTCCAACCCTTTTATTTATTTAGTTTTAAGATTTTTTTTTTTAATGTGAACCATTTTCACAATCTTTATTGAATTTGCTACAATATTGCTTCTGCCTGATGTTTGGGGTTTTTTGCCCCTGAGGTGTGTGGGATCTTCACCCCCTGGCCAGGGGTTGAACCTGCACACCCTGCCTTGAAAGGCGAAGCCTGAACCACTAGACCGCCAGGGAAGTCCACTCCGACTTTTTTAGAAGGCCCAGCTGGAGCTCTGGGTCATTTCCTGTCTGTGTCAGCACTCCACACTGCTCTGGTTTTCTGAACCATCACGATTTTGACAATGCTTTTACCCAAAGCATGCAGCACTCACAGTAAAGATAAGATGGGGTCTTTGAAAAGCACGATGACCAAATGGCTACTCTTCTTTCAGGTTGGAGTTCAGGTTTTCACCAAGAGACAACTGGACAAACAGCAGAGTGGTTTTAACCCAGATGATATCATCAGTTGCCTTAAGAAATACCCTCAAGCCCTGGTTAAGTACCTGGAGCATCTCGTCACAGACAGGAGACTGCAGGTGAGGCCCGGCTCTCAGGCCAATATTGTGGGTTTTCGGGGGCCCCACGGGGACCTGAACTTGGCCAATGGGTCTAACTGAAAGTCTCATGTTCCTAGCACTCAATCTATACTTGTGGGAGGTCAGAGAGGGAACCAGACATTTGTGAAAGAGACCGGAGGCCCAAGTGGGATTTGCTGGGATTTCACCAGCAAGTGGGATTTCACCCTCTACCTCCTGTCCCTTCCACTTACATTTTTCTTCTTTTTTTTTTTTCTTCCTTGTTATTATTCTTAAAGGAAATGAGCAAAGCTTCCCTTCTTTGGGGGCAGCTAAATCTTGTGGGCCTTACCTAAATCCTGTGGCCCTTACTTCTCAGAGTGAGATATTTTCCCCTCGATTCTATTTCATTCTATGTATTACTTATTTGGCTGCATTGGGTCTCATTTGTGGCACATGGGATCTTCCTTGTGGCATGCGGGATCTTTTTTGCATCCTGTGGGCTTAGTTGCCCCCCCCAGCATGTGGGATCCTAGCTCCCCAGCTAGGGATCAAGCCTGCGTCCCCTGCATTGGAAGGTGAAGCCTTAACCGCCGGATCCCAGGGCAGTCTCCCAGTTTATATTCAGCTCCTCTGTCATGCTTTCTGAAAGCTTTCTCTCCACTACTTGCCTTCTGTTGGCCTGGAGGCCCTGCTCACTCACACATCCGGTCTCCTGCACATCCTGTCTGGGGTGGGGGTGGGGGGTCTCCGTGCTCCCTGTGCACATGCTCTCCGTCTCCTCGCCCCCTGTCCTGCAGAAGGAGGAGTACCACACGCACCTGGCCGTCCTCTACCTGGACGAGGTGCTGCAGCAGAGGCCCGGCACCCCTGACAAGGGTGCAGAAGTGACCGAGACGCAGGCGAAGCTGCGACGCCTGCTCCAGGAATCTGATCTCTACCGAGTCCACTTTCTGATGGGTAAGTGGATCCATTTAGCCTCTGTGGATAAACGTCAGAGGGTGGTGGGGGGCAAGGGGCAGTCTCTGAGCCTCTGTGGCACCAAGTCAGCCTCCTGGAGGCCAGGGGAGCCTTCTATCTGTCCTCTGCCCTCTGGACATGGACAGGGCCCTTTAGCCAGTGACCCAGAGGCTGCCCAGGGTGCTGGGAGGTCTGTGTGTTCGCTGAGCAGAGCTGCTTTGAGCTTGCTCACTTGGCTTTGAAGCCCTCAGAGCAGTTCCTTCTGAGGCTCCGGCTATGACCGTGACTTTGTTGGCTGGCACTGCCCCCAGCAGCCCGCTTGGCCACTCCAGACTGGGAGGAAGGCATCCTTCCTGGATGGGGTCTGGTTTTCACTTCCTCCAGGGCAGGGACCGCAGTGTCCATGTTGTCTGGCAGAGTGAACTGTCTCCTGCTTTATGGGCACCGTGGGATTTCCACATTGCCCTTACTGGTTTAAAATATTTCTCTTTAGTAGCATTTAACTCCAGTTTTTGCTGTTAGCTACAATCCTCTCTCATGGTTCATGGGAGGTGTGTCCTGTATAGCCCCCAGAATGGAACTCACAGACACTACACCATCACGTCTGGCAAACCACTGGTCACAGTGTTTCCATCAGCTGGTCCATACAGAACCTTGTTTATGTTTGTTCTGTTGAAAGAGACTTTATTTAATGTATATTGTTGATTCACTGACACTGACCTCATGGCCAGAAAGAAGCACGTGACTCAGGCCTGCATGATGTTCCCATGAAGAACTCTGTCCTAAGGCACCTGGTAGTCCTCCTGTATCTACATATCCCCAAACTGCAACCCAAGCCGGGTGTCCAGGTAGCCAGAGTGGCAGTGTTTAGGGGTGTCTGGGTAGCCTGGGGTATTTCCCAGGTGGCTCAGCAGTAAAGAATCTGCCTGCCAATGCGGGAGACAGAGGTTTGATCCCTGGGTCGGGAAGATCCCCTGGCAGAGGAAATGGCAACCCACTCTAGAATTCTTGCCCAGCAAATCCCATGGACAGAGGACCCTGGTGGGCTACAGTCTGTGGGGTCGCTGGGAGTCGGACACACCTGAGCAGCTGAGCACAGGCAGCCTGGGGGGTAGTCTCGGGGTTTCCACATAGCCGGAGTTGCCTTGGGCACTCTCAAGCTCACGGCACCGGCGGGCAGGTGCAAGGTTGGATGTCCCCCGCCTGGCACGGGTGCGCCAGACCCTCACCGGCAGATCCCACCCCGCAGACAGGACCCGGGGCGCCGGGCTGCCCCTGGAGAGTGCCATCCTGCACGGGAAGCTGGAGCAGCACGAGGAGGCATTGCGCATCCTGGTCCACGAGCTGGCAGACTTCCCGGCGGCAGAGGACTACTGCCTGTGGCGCTCGGAGGGCCGGGACCCGCCCTACCGCCAGCGGCTGTTCCACCTGCTGCTGGCTGTCTACCTGGGCCCCGGCCCTGCCGCGCCCGAGCGGGCCGTGGCTGCCGTGGACCTGCTGAACCGCCACACCGTGGAGTTCGACGCGGCCCAGGTGCTGCAGCTGCTGCCGGGCACGTGGTCGGTGCAGCTGCTGCGCCCCTTCCTGACGGGTGCCATGCGGGACAGCATCCATGCGCGGAGGACCACGCAGGTGGCCGTGGGCCTGGCCAGGTCTGAAAACCTCATCTACAAATACGACAAGGTGAGCACGCGGCCCTCCTGGGGAGACGTTTAGCGGTGACGTTAGCCCTGGAAAAACAGTCCTGGTCCAGTTTCTTCTCTATGACTTCGACACGCGGCGTGTGTGAGTCACTCACGCAGACACAGGGGTGGGAGCCAGGCTGGCAGGGGTGAGGCTGGGGCGGTCTCCCGCCCTGCAGACGCCAGCGATGAGGAGAGCGGAGGGAGGTGGTGGCCAGGCCCCAGTCCACACCGCAGGGCACGGTGTCACTCTGTCCATCCGGCATGTCCTTACAGAGTTGGCTTTCACAGAAGGGGGAGCAGGGACATGGGGTGTCACACAGAGCACGCGGGAGCCAGGTGTGGACCGCAGGTCGGTTCAGAGCCCCGCGTTCTGCATCCTGTCTTCATCTTCCAGGGCTGCTGTAACAGATAAGAGTGAACCCCACAGGCCAGCGGCTCAGATGACTCACAAACAGTTCTCCCTGTCTGGAGGCTGGAAGCCTGGCGATGCCGACTGATTCAGTGCCCTGTGAGGCCCCATCCTTGCTGTGTGCGCAGGGCCGGGCATGGGCCCCAGTCTCCTCTAAGGGCCCTGCCGCCATCGTGGGGGCCCCGCCGCCAGACACCATCCCACTGGGGATCAGGGCATCCACGTGGGGAGAGACACAGGCATTCAGTCCATAGCGGCCCCAGCTCATCAGAGGCTTCTGTCTGGTGAGGCCCGTGTGCCCTGCGCCCAGCAGGATGTCCCTCCAGAACAGGAATCTGCAGGTTTCTCCCCCTGGGAAGGCATCCTTGACCTCCCCCAGTGGAGAAGCCGAGGTCTGGAGGATCTGGCCTCCCTCCTCTGACCCGTCCTTGCCAGCCTCACTGTTTCCAGGACACATGGAAGGAGCGATGGGCCTGCCATTCCACACACACAGCCTTAGTATCCACCGGTTCCTCTGCCTATGTCTCATCTCTTCTTTGTGTGCCTGGTGAATGGCTCCTTGAAACCCAGGCTCACCTCTGTCCCCTGTGAAGCCTTCCCATCCCTCCACGCAGACTAGCACCCCAGTGCTCACCCAGTGCTGCGCCTGTGGTTCCCTCCCCTGTGAGGCTTCGGGTACTCAGGGCGGGAGCTTCCTTGACTGATCTCCGTATTCCTGAGCCAAGGCTGGTGTTGTCTTGAAGGCGTCAAATGTTTGTTGAATGACTAAAGAAACTAACAAGTATGATGATTCCCCAAGCCACCAACAGGCTGACTTGCTGGGCTTACTCACGTGAATTGTGCAGAAAGGCTTTTAACTTACAGAACTCAAGTCCTGTGTTTCAGACAGGAAATAATAAAGTTGTATTAGTTTCATTAGTTGCCTTTAAAGAAAGGAAATTATATGTCCTGGGACAGGTCATGAATGTGCTACAGATAGACCACGTGGCTTTGACCATGTCTCTTATCTGGCTTCACTTTTCTGGTTTGCAGACAGGGGTAGCAGGAATTAGATGACTTTCTTGGCCTCGTCAGCACTAACGCACCATGACTGCATAATGACTTTTTTGAATGCATCAGGGCTCAGAGAACATTTGAGAGAGGATCTTGGTGAGAAATGCCTCAACCAGAGAAGAAGCAATTACTTTTGTAAAATAAGAAGGCGGTTTTGTAGCTTTTGTGACTCTTCTAGTTCCTGAGGATAGTTTTGTTTATTTTCACTGCGAGATTCTGTTTCTAGAAATTGATGTTCAATCTGCCCCACCAGGGATGACATTATTAACTACCCAGGGGGCGATGCTCGTCAGCTCTGAAAACTGGTCACAGACGTCTCTGTCTTTTCTTTCCTTCTGCAGATGAAGCTCAAAGGAAGCTCCGTTCGACTCTCAGACAAAAAGCTTTGCCAGATGTGCCACAACCCCTTCCTCGAGCCCGTGTTCGTTAGGTACCCCAATGGCGGTCTCGTCCACACCCACTGCGCGGCTGGCAGACACACGGAGCCCAGCTCCCCCAGCGCCGGGGCTCGGACTTGAAGAGGCAGGACCGTGGGTCCTCACCTAGCCTGCTGGCTGCACAGACAGGAGGCTGTGACTGCTCTGCCAGTCATCACTGGGTGCTGGGGAATTCGGTCCACGGGAAACAGGCTGCGGCCAGCCCCTGCCTCGGATGGAAACGGACAGTCTCTCCAATAGAGATATCCAGGTTTCCCCGTCCAGGGACATCGCTGCCCACAACAGACGTCTGCTCCCTGAAGAAGTGAGCCTTCCCGTACAGCCCAAATGAATCAGACCCCCACCCCTCGCCCTGATCTGTAGACACATGGGATCGTCTGCTCCAGGGTAACAGCGGGGACCTCGTCCGGGTGGGTGAGTGGCCGGGGCACCCAGCTCTCCATCCTGATTGCCCGCCCACCGGCCACACCCGAGCCCTGCAGGACAGCTGACCTTGGCGAGGGATTTTTGTTCCTTCCCACTTCCCATCTGGTTCCCAGCCCCTAAAAGATCTGCCTGGGTGCCCCACCCTTCCTTTTGGGATTCCCTTCTGGCTGTCTCGAGAGTGAGGCTCTGAGAAGCCGTGGACGTGCCTGGAAGAGCTGCTCTTGGGTCTGGAGTCGTCGGCGGGGATGGGAACCCATAGCGTGTGGCCTGCTGGTTTGAAACTCCACGATTCACATGGTTGAGCAGAACCTTTTATTTGAAGTTCTGTCCTCTTCGTGGTTTTTCTCTAGTTTGGAAATTCACCCATCATGTTCGCTAGGGACGGTTTTCCTTATGAAAACATATCCACCCTTGATCACTTGGGAAATTAAAAGGGAAAGGTTGTGAGCACAAGCCGAGTGTGTTTGCTGGGGCGGCTGGTGGTCACCTCCACGCTGGGCAGGGTGGGCTGTGGGTGACAGCTCCTTCTGCACTGGGGGTCGTCACCCTTCCCGGGGGAGCACCGCCCCCGACAAGGAAGCCCAGGCAGGCTGCCTTACCTCCCAGCACTTTACATGCCTGCCCTGCGGCTTCCCAGACGCACAGGACAGAAGTCTCCCGCAACCTCGGCATCACAGGCCCGCATCCACTCTTGCCTCTCTGTCCAGCATCTCGGGGAAGCTGACGCTGTGGTTACTTCACTGCCCTCCTCTGAATTTCTTCCTGCTGATGACTGACCGACCATCAGGGACTAAGAAGAAAGATGCCATGACCCCTGCTGTGAAGCTTGGCAGATACGCATCAGACACCTATGTGTGTGACGGGAGGACCCCCAGACCTGGCCTGTGTCCTCAGCCCAGGCCGTACGGACCAGGTGTAGAGCTCACCCACCTGCAGAAATGCTCTGTACTGACAACCGTCCTGTTCTCGTCCCTCTTGTGATTCGAAGGGGCCGGGAAGCACAGGCGCCCACGCACCTTCTCAGCTGCATCTCAGTCTCTATACAGAGTCAGTGATGAAGAAATTCTTGCAGCTCAGCCGTGTGCTGTGTGCAATACTGGGAATCAAAGCCGGGTCGCGAATCTTGCCCTGTAGGTGGCCGTGAAGGCATGGTCATGTTCCTGGGGACGTTATCCTTACAGCTTGCTTGTGAGTTTGGGTTTATTCCTCAGAGAACAAGCAACTAGGACATGGAATTCTACACTTCTGAAAGCACTGTTTCTCTCCACGAGATGGGTACAATCCTGCAAAAGCTTCCTGGTTCCTAACTCGGGGGCACAGGTCTTTCTTTGCTCCACACTTTGATCGATATTTTGATGTTTGTTATCCTTTAGAATAATGGAACTAAAGTTGAACAGTTTTCTATCTCTACTGAGCCCTCAAATGCAGCAGGATTCTGTGACCCTGTGCAGAACTGTAAAAACCTTGCCTCTCTAATCAACTCCCCCACCGACCAGGCCCCTTTCTCAAATTATATTTTTAAAAGTTGATGGTTCTTTCCAGAGCCCTGCTCTTTTGTGATCCTGCCGTTGATTAGAGGAATTAGAACCGTCACTCGCCCCTTACCTCCCTGGGTCGATTCGGTGTCACCTACCTAGTTAAAACAGCACGAAGTGGACACAGCTGACATTAATATTCTCTGGGCAAGACTTTAATTTCATGAGCTGTTAATCTGCTGTCGCTTATCAGGCATCCCCGTGGGAGGGTCGCGTGGGCTGTGGAGCCTTGGGCCTGCGCTCTGAGCTGGAAGGACCCCGGGGTGTGTGTGCAGGGGATCCGGGGGCCTTGGGTCCCACCCTCAAGTCCCTGCCCATCACACAGCCGGGGTGGCCTGGGCTTCCTGCTCGCCCTCCCATGGAGACCTGGCCCTTTACCCTTTAACCCCTGGGTGGGTCCGAAGTACACAAGATGTACAAATGTAAACTTGTTGATTTTATTAAAAATCCTTTTAATTCTTTGTTCCTCCTGTAGTTGTTTTTTAAATAAAAGTTATCTTGGTGAGAGGATGGTTTCCACTCCCAGGGCATCCAGCCTAAGGGGGTCCTAGAACTTAATCCTCAGCCCTGGTGGCCCCTCCCAGCTCCATCAAGGACTTGTATTGGCCGCCTCACAAATCTTTAGGTGTTACTTCACTAAATTGTAAACAATGCACTTGTGTCTCCTGCAAAGTCTTTAGGTGCTCCTGGACACTTTAAGGCCTTTGGATTCATCCTGCCTGCAAAGTCCAACAGAGGAGATTTCTGGTTACTTCTCTGACAGGTCACCTTTAGCCAAATACTCCTAAGGAAACTTTCTGCCCTTCAGTTTCTAGCCCTGAACTTATTCAGAGGATATTTGTGTGTGTGTTATCACTAAGTCCTGTCCAGCTCTTTGCCACCCCAAGGACTACAACACGCCAGGCTTCCCTGTCTTTAACTATCTTCCACTGTTTGCTCAAATTATGTCCATCGCGTCAGTGATGCTACCTAACCGTCTCATCCTCTGTCACCCCCTTCTCCTCCTGCCCTCAATCTTCCCCAACATCAGGGTCTTTTCCAGCAAGTTGGCTGTTCACATCAGGTGCCCAAAGTACTGGAGCTTCAGCTTCAGCCCCAGTCCTTCCAATGAATATTCATCATAAGGAAGCCCCAAGATCAATTTCTAGATTCTTTTTCAATACAGTGCTGTTGAAGTTGTTGTTTGGTTGCTAAGTAGTGTCTGACTCTGCAACTCCATGGACTGTAGCCTGCCAGGCTCCTCTGTCCATGGGATTACCCAGGGAAGAATACTGGAGTGGGTTGCCATTTCTTTCTCTAGGGGAACTTCCAGACCCAGGGATAGAACCTGCGTTGCCTGCCTTGGCAGGCAGATTCTTTACCACTAAACCACCTGGGAAGCCCAATTTGTGGAATAGTATGATCTAAATTTTGCAAAAAATATATCTTCTTTTAATGTAATTTTTTTAAAACTAGAGAATCTTTAACTTTGGGAAGAGGTTTCATTCTACAAGGAGGAAATCACCTCTATAATAAAAAAAAATCAGTAGGTATTATTTTTAAAACTTGTCTTAAACCTAGGGAACATTCATTCATAAGGATGGCAAGTATACCATTCTCTTACAGAATCTAAATCTAAAGTATAGCATCACCTTGTGTCTAGTTAAGAACCTGCCCATACCTGCTTATTGCATTGTTTGAGAAGGGAAAACTCAAGGAAAACAGAGAAGGGGGCCAGGGAGTGACGAGGATCTGAGGGCAGGAGAGGGCCTGTAGGTTCACACAAAGGTATAATGGAGACTTAGACGCTGGTGGACAAAAGTAGGGCGGAACATCATCATAGCAGAGCAAGGGAGACCCCATGAGTGACACGGGGTGTGGCCTGGGCGGATGCACCTCAGCTGCCCACTCCCCGGGACGCCCCGCAAACCCGAGCCGGTGGCAGCCTTGGGGAGTCAGAGCCTCCTGCCTCCCACACTGTTTCTCCCTTACCTCTCTGCACGCCTTGAAAGCAAATTACGGCTTTGCACTTTTCCATGTGCCTTTCTAAAATTATTCAGTCCTGTTTGTCTTTTATGGAGAGGTGCCTGACCCTCTCTTCCTGGTTTAATAAAACATTCGAAGTCGTCATGACACCACAGCCAAACACCGTCAGCAGGGGAGACGATGGCAGCATTTCAATGAGGGAGGAAATGAGAAATGAGTCCCGAGAGGACACTTCATAAGGAGCAGCAAACCTGTCTTTTCAAACATGCTTCTGGAAACGAGCTTGGCTATTTCTTTTCCAGCTGGGATGGTTGGTGAAGGGACAGCGGCTGCCAGACCAGAGGCAGCAGGAGGGAGCCAGGGAAGCTGGCCCACGCGGATCCCGGGAAAGGAATCCTCCTTACCACCCCAGCCTTGGGGGTCGTTAGGGGTTTACCCGGACACGTCCAGCCTGAGCTGGCGTATTGGCACTGTCGGATTCCTGATGCAGAAGGTAACGTTCCAGTCACACCTGAGTGTTTCTCATTTGGACGAGTTCTTTCTGTTCCCATCGGACTAAGGAGGAAAATGCCGTGTGAGCTGCAGTCTCTCCCTGGTTCCCTCGGAGCTAGGCACGCTCCAGCACCTCTCCTAATCCTAGAACACCTTATCCCCGCTCCTCCGGGACCGAAGGGCAGACAGCGGAAGGTGAACTAGGACTGCCTGGTGCAGTGAGTGACCTTGGATGCCCACTCCAAATAATGCATACATGTGCATGCAAGTGCACGCTCACAGACACACACACACACACACACACACACACCACGCTCTTGTGTTCCCATGTCTTTCACCAGGTCAGTGCACTCAAACTGCTCAAGAAAAGGGAGGCGTAGGGGCCCTGGGGGAGGCTACATCCAGATCGTGTAAGGGTGAAGAAGCAGAGGTCACCCTGCGGGCGGCAGGGAAGGAAACCAGAACTTTCTATGTACGTAGGATTTTAAGACAAAGTTCACCGAAGGCTCAGCAAGGCTGGAGGGAATTATGAAGGCGGCAAAGTGAAAGTCAGAGGTGAGGGACTTCCCTGGAGGTCCAGGGGTTCAGAATCTGCCTTCCAAGGGAGAGGATGCAGGTTCGATCCCTGGTCGGGGAACTAAGATCCCACGAGCCACAACTACTGAGCCCGTGTGCTGCAGAGCCTGTGCTCCACAACAAGAGAAGCCCGCTGCCACAGGGAGGACCCACCACAGCCCAGAAAAAAGTCAGAGGTGAAACTAACTGGCTGGAATTATTGAGCAGGGTGGAGAGTTTTATTAAAACCGTGAGTGCTGCCTTGTGACCCCTACTGCAGAATCTCTCATGGGTCATCTAATCAGTAATGTCCTTCAGTCGCTGCAGCTCCGTTAATGGCTTACAGGTTCTAGGAAGTGACTGTGTCTTAGGAGATGTTTGACTCCAGATTCCCGGCTTGCTATCATGGCCCTGGCGCTAATTTTGGCAAGAACACAGCCTTCCACACCGAAAGAGCAATAATACTTTATTTAAAATATATACAAAATTATTACTTTGAGACATATATATTACTGTCCAACACACATCATATAACACTGATTGATGTAAATTTTGGTACCTTCATTCATTAAGTTTGGGGATTTCTCTTTTACTCAAGGCTCCTGAAGAACATTCTCTTAAACGACCACCGGAGGGGAGGTGCCTAGAGGCTCGGTCCCTGTGGCGGGCAGGCTGTGCTCTCGGACACCACCAAGGCCATGCAACTCTGCCTCATGGGGACTCAGGGCAAACCCTGACCTTGCCGGGGGCTCAGAGGACACAGAGGTGAGGGACACACCTCGATCGATCACACACCAACTGCCCATCTTCAGTCAACCTCTCTCTCTCATCTCTGTGTCACCTCTCTCTCCCTCTCTGAGTATAAAAGCGTCTAGGGGCTCTGGGTCTGTGTATAAAAGAAGGGTGGGGTTGGTGAGAAAAGTGCCAATTATTTTCTGGAAAAGAACTCCTCTGGGCTTAGAGGAGGGTAAACTGTGTTATCTTTCTTTTTTGCTTCTGTCACAGGAGGAGAATGAGGAGCAAGTCTGGCGATACAACCTTGGAAAGGAAATGAGAAGGGGAGCGTCTGTGTTCTTGCGCCAAATGTGAGTTCTGATTATCCTGAGATAACTCTGACATCTGCCTCTGGGCCCAGGCCCTGCCTCATTCACCAGCCCCTCCCACCCCCCCACCCACACAGTGCCTTGCACCTCTTAGGCATTTAATTAATGATAGATAAATGCAGGAGGGGGATGTGGTGTCTACGAGTGGAAAACATATTCATTTTAGAATCAGAGTCTTTGAGAGGTGGCGGGGACCTTGGAGACCTTCTAGACCTGTTTCCTCAGGGATGGGGAAACCAAAGCCCAGAGAAACTGGGGAGAAACCAGCAAGGTCACATGACTAGTTTCTAACTGAGTTGGGCTTAGAATCATGTTTTCTACATTGCTTTTTTAATCTCCCACTCTCTTCAGATCTGAAAGTGTAAGGACAATCCGCAGAACCAACCGTGTGGCCCAAACTCAGGAAAGTCACTCCCAGCCCCGGAAGCTCCTGGTGGTAACAGTGGCCCAGGGAGGAGAGGCCCACCCAGTACCCAGGACAGGCAGAAGGGTCCCCTCCAAGCATCTGTCCTCTGGATCGCGGTCCTGCCTGGGCTGGGGGACTGGGGTCCCAGGGTCCTGGGGAGGTGGCCCAGGCTACAGCAGTCAGACTCCTGCAGCCCTGAGTGAGGTAGAGGAACACAGAGGTCGTGGGGGCAGCCCAGTGGTGGGGGTGGGACTCCCGCCGCTGTGACGGGGTGATGTGGCGGGCCTCAGGGCATCACGAGAAACATGTAAACAAAGCCCCCAGCCACTTCTGAGACTGAAAGCAAGTCAACACAAGTACTTACTGAAAAGATGAACCAACAGGACAAGGCATGTGGTACCCGCTCATCGGTCAGCTGGAAGGAGGGCCAGGTGGGGCGGGACAGGAAGCAGGAAGAAGAGAGGGGCAGGGCTGTCACCGCTGGCCCAGAGGCGGCTTCAGGTGAGGGGCCACGGCGGGATGAGCACTGGGGTGGGCTTCTGCTCTCAGCTGAGCTGCCCTCGAACATTCCCTGGGCTTCGAGCCACCAAGGTCTCCCCTGTGTCACGCGGGAGGTGAAAAGCCCAGGGCCCCTCTGCTTCCCATGTGACTTTGGTTTCCAGAAAGAATGGTTTGGCATCACCCCAAATGCACATCTGACCAACACAGAGAACTCTGCATGCTTCCACCACACGCACACAGACACAAACGCCTGAGAAGGATGCTGGTGCCCCAGACAATGCCTGACCACCCAGAGATGGACGCACTGGGGTTTCTCACATCAGAACAGGGCACCCGGGTGTCTCCAAGGCAGGCCTGGAGAGGGCTCTTTAGACACAGCCTTCCTCCTGCCGCTCAGCCAACCTCCCTCCCGCTCCCCCTCCTCCCTAACTTTCAGCCCAACTCCTGCATCACTCATAGCTCAGTAGGTAAGGAATCTGCCCTCAATGCAGGAGGCCTGGGTTCGATCCCTGGGTCAGGAAGATTCCTTGGAGAAGGAAATGGCAACCCACTCCAGCATTCTTGCCTGGAAAATCCCATGGACAGAGGAGCCTGGCAGGCTACAGTCCATGGGGTCGAAATAGTCCGACACGACTTAGCGACTAAACCGCCACCACCTGCATCACTGCACGCATCTCCCCTTTGGTCTTGATTGCCTTCGGGTTTCCAGCAGACCCGCACTGCTGTTCTGCAGCAAGAAACAGAAATAATTCATCGTGCAAACGCGGGCGCCCCAGTTTCCCTGGTGGCCAGCGAGTCCCCTTGTGCTGAGTGCTGACTGCTCGGGAGTCCCAGGAAGTCAAGTGGGGGGCAGATGGGGGCTACGGCTCGCCCCTCCCCTACACCGCGGACTGGTTCTCCGTGCACGCGTACACGGTGCTCGGCTGGATTCGCCTCCGGATCCGCTCAGGCACTTTGGGGAGGATCTGGAAGGTGGGGGGCAGCAGCTCCAGACAGGCCTCGCGGAACTTCTTGATCCGCCAGCAGTAGACGATGGGGTTGAAGACGGACTTGAGGTAGCTGAGTCCCAGCACGCAGGAGCTGGTGGCGTAGAAAGAGGGGCCGCAGTAGAAGCGCCGGCTGAACACGGACAGCAGGCTGTACACCGAGTGCGGCAGCCAGCACAGCGAGAAGCCCACGAAGAGGATCAAGATGGTGGTGAAGGCCTTGGTCTTGAAACTCAGGTCCAGGCTGGCCTGCTGCTGCTGCCGCCGGAGCCGCCGCAGGCAGGCGCGGGGCAGCCGGCGCAGGTCCAGGCGGTCGGACTGGTTGTGCACGCGCACCGCGTTCTTGCGCACCGCGTGCAGGACGCCCAGGTGGGCGCCGAGCATCACCGCGAAGGGAACGAAGAAGGCGGCGCCCACCAGAGTCAGCACGTAGGCGCGGCCGGCCGGCAGCTCGGTGAAGCCCAGCACGCACTGCGGGGCCCGCGCCGGCACCTCCACCAGCGTCCAGCCGGCCAGCGCCGGCGCCGAGACGCAGAAGGACAGCACCCAGGACGCGGCGATGATCACTTTGGCCCGGCGGGGATTCAACCGGTCCTGGCGCTGCGCGATGATGAGGAAGCGGTCCACGCTGACGATGAGCAGGATGGACACACCCTCCAGGACGAAGAACCAGTAGAGCGCGGCTGAGAGCCGGCAGAAGGAGTCCCCGAAGTGCCAGTGGACAGTGATGAGGGTGACGGCCGTGAAGGGCATGCAGCACAAACAGAGCATGATGTCCGAGAAGGCCAGCGTGGCCAGCAGCAGGTTGATGGCGGAGCGCATGGTCGGCCTCTGGTACACGATGATGCAGACCACCGCGTTGCCTAGGAACCCCACCACGACCGTCAGCATCATGAGGACCGCCAGGGACATCCTGAGCGGGGCGGGCGGTGGGGGCGCCCTGGAGTCCCCCTCGTGGCTCCCGTTGGGCAGCAGGTACGCGTAGGTCTCGATGGACGACTGGTTACAGGCCATCGTGGAGGAGGTCCTGGCGGTGAGGCAGAAAGGGGGTAGGCGGGGCCTCAGCGATTCGGGGGCTGCATGTTCCTCCTGCTGGCTTGGGTCTCTGGGGCGCTGGAAGGGCTGGGAGGAGCCTGTCTTTGGGAGCAACTGGCTGGGACGTACGAGTCATCAATCACAGCCTCATCGTCTCCGTGACAACTGGCTGTGCAACCTCCTGGGCCCTGGACGGCCTGGAGCAAAGAAGCAGGGAAGAAAAGGGGGTTAGACCTTCCAAGCACGTGTGGAGCAGAACAGTTTTTTTTACCTTTTACAGGTATTTTAAGCATCAGAGTGGAGATGACTCACTTATTTACCACTTGGAACAAGGCTGGGTCTTCACAAGCATGACAAGCCTTGTCACATCACCTGGGAAACCTAATCAGACCCACCTTGAGTGGGACCAAAGTTTGTCATCAACATTTCCATAATCAACATTTATTTAATACTACATCCTAAATACATCCTAAAGGAAATCCATCCTGAATACTCATTGGAAGGACTGATGCTGAAGCTGAAGCTCCAATACTTTGGCCACCTGATGTGAAGAGCCAGCATATTGGAAAAGACCCTGATGCTGGGAAAGATTGAGAGTAGGAGGAGAAGAGGGTGGCAGAGGATGAGATGGTTGGATGGCATCACTCAATGGACATGAGTTTGAGCAAACTCCAGGAGATGGTGGAGGACAGGGAAGCCTGGTGAGCCATCCATAGGGTTGCAAAGAGTCAGACATGACTGAGCAACTGAACAGCATTTATTAACTTGAATTATAAGTACCCTGATCCAGTGAAGCTTTGCATGAGGCAACTGCTGGAGGAAAGCCAGCTCCATGAGGGCGGGACTTTGTGTTGTTTGCTGTGTCCCCAGCAGAGAAGATGCTCAACAGAAGCTTTGTTGAGTAAATAAACGTTAGTTGATGCCACCTCTCTATGTTTAGCCTTTTTGTTGCTTAGTCACTCAGTCATGTCTGTCTCTCTTGAGACGCTATAGCCTATAGCCTGTCAGACTCCTCTGTCCATGGGATTCTCCAGGCAAGAATACTGGAATGGGTTGCCATTTCTTCCTCTGGGGGATCTTCCTGACCTAGGGATTGAACCTGCATCTCCTGCATTGGCAGGCGGGTTCTTTACTGTGGAGCCACCTGGGAAGCTTGTTTGACCTTAAGCAGTTGTAAGAAATAATCCAGCAGGATCGCATGTCTTCTTCCCCGTTTATGCTGTGGTAACACTCCAGATAACTGTGGTGCTGCTAGAGTGTTGGGCTTCCCTGCTGGCTCAGATGGTGAAGAATCTGCCTGATTGCAGGAGATGCAGGTTCAATCCCTGGGTTGGGAAAAATCCCCTGGAGGAGGGCATGGCAACCCACTCCAGTATTCTTAAAGTCTGGGAAATCCCATGGACAGAGGAGCCTGGAGGGCTACAGTGCATGAGGTCACAGAAAAGTCGGACACAACTGAGTGACTGATCACACCACACACACACACACACACACACACACACACACACACAGAAGTATATAGTAGTTGGGGTAAGAACCCAGCCTGGGATTCAGATAGATCCTACCAACTGGGTTGATTTTGTTTCTTAATTTCTCTAAGTCTTTGTTTCTTTGCCTGTGAAGTGCCCCCCAGGGAGGGCTGTTACTGGGAGCACAGGAGGGGACTGGCCCTCAGTGCTGGGAGCAAGGCAAGCAGATCACTGCCCTAGCTGCTCATTTGTTTTCTTCTTGTACCTGAGCTTTTATTGAGAGATTGTTGACATATCACATGTGTCAGTTTAAGGTGATGATGTGATACATGTATATACTGTGAAATGATGCCCACACTAAAGTTAGTTAACAGCTCCATCTCTTCATGTAATTATCAACTTTGGGGTGTGTGTGTGTGTGTGGTCATGAAATTATGATTTACACTCTTCACAACAAATTTCAAGTGTATAATACAATCTTGTGAATTGTACTCACAATGCTGAACGTTATTCACAATATCCAAGGTATGGGTACAAGTTAAATGTCCATTGATGGATGAATAAAGATATTTTTGTATATATGTGTGTGTGTGTGTGTGTGTGTTGTGTGTATAAAATGGAAGCACTTTTGAATTATTAACAAGATATCATTTATTATATACTTTGTTTAAAAATTACCTAAAAGGATAATGCAATTTAAAATATATAAGACTTAAGGAGCCAACAATTTGACTCAATTTTTTTTTATAGGCCCAATCTTTGTTTCCCCTGAGAAATAAATGTTTCATAATTTCAGTAAAAAGACTGTTGCAGGGAGCATGTAGGTGACTGAGGTGGCCATGGAACCCGGAGGGGAAGCAGCATCAGCTCTGGGTCCCCCAGGCTCCCCCAGGCTCCCCCAGGGGAAGCCCCACTGGCCGTGGGGAGGGCTCACATGAGCAGTCCCTCACTTGGGCTGGTGCAGGCAGGGCCCACAAGGAGCCAGAAGAACACACTTGACCGACTAGAGCCCCCTGCCTTCAGCGGTCCAGGAATGAAAACATTCGAAGGAGAATTGAATTGTTTCTTTTTTCCACTATCTTCTGCCAGAAACAAAATGCATGAGCCAGGTGCGAATCAGACCTGTAGACGCTTCCAGACACCTTAGGGATATGTCAGCTTCTCTCCTTTGGAAGTCCTTCTCCGGCTTTCCACTTATTTGCGCCCACTTCTTCCTCTGTGCTGGTGAGAAGCATCTTTTTTTCCAGGTTCCTTAGAGTCAATATCATAGAGATCTCAAGTTGAAGGGCTGGGGGTGGTGAAGGAATTCAGGAGGTCTCACACCATGTAGTCTAAAGCCTCTGCCAGTGACAATGTCTTGGTGATGCTACTTCAGCTCAGGTTCACCTGGTCCGCGATGCTCCAGGGTAGACCCACGGTCTGAGCTCCAGTTCTGAGCATGGCCAGAACAGGCTTATCTCAGTGGTGGGAGCAGTTATCCAAACCTGTGGAGGCTGAGCTATGTAAGCAGAGATCTGCTGTGTTATTCTGTAAGTGAGAAATAGCTCTCTGCGGATCACAGATGCTTGTGTTAGCACGAAACAATACTTCTGTGCCTCTGTCTTCCAATCTATGAAATGGAGCCAACCATATGTCTACCCCCAGAGTTCTAAGAACACGTGCAAGGCTTGGTACAAAGAAGGGCATTAGTTAATAACTCACCAACTCGTAATTAGTAAGTTAGTTCCACATCCCTCTTTGTTTTGAGTTCATGGATTTCTGTCTCTTGAATTAAAGAACAGGAACCATGACAGGCATGCTTGAAGCCCTGGTGGATCAAGTCCCTCCTGGAGCACAGAATAAGGGCCACTGAGAAAAAGACAAACCCATGTGTCTATCAATCCTGGCTGAGCCTTTCACCTGCCCCCGTCTCCACGCTGTAAGAATGGATCTTCCCTACAACATAATTATAGGGAGCGATTTCATGCTTAACCAAAGGAACAGATGGTGCAAGGAATTTTTTTTTTTAATATGTGTCTTGAGGTTGAATCAGATTAAAATTGTGTGGGCTTCTGGGCAACAACTTGTCTCAGATATTTTAATTCAGCGTTTTGGTCACAGTCCTGTTGTTCATCCCCAGATCGACAGCACTTTTCTTACTAAGTGCTCGGGCACATTAAAGATCAAAGTAAGAGGTAACAGGCGAACGGGAGATGTTCTGGGGCCTACTTCAGCCTGAAGCAGCTCTCAGCATCTCTCCGGCAGCTTGTATGTGGAAGAGAAGGGTCGTGATGGGAATTGTAAGCCCAGGAAGCATCGAGCTGGGAACGGAACCATTTCAAGGCACTGACTGTAGTTCCCATGCAATCGATCCCACCCTGGGGCCAAGTAGGCGTGCAGGTGTTGCAGATAAATAAGCATCTCGGTCTCAGAGACCCGAGCAGAGCTCCCTGTGCTATATACAGCAACTTGCCACTAGCTGTGTGTTTTACATACGGTCATGTATTTATGTCACTCCTACTCTCCGAATTCATCCCACCCTCCCTTCCCCTACTGGGTCCACATGTCCATTTTCTATCGACCCAGAGGGGAGGGGTGGGATGTGGGAGGTGAGAGGGAGCTTCAAGGTGGAGGGGATATATGTACACACATGTGCTATGCCAAGTTGCTCAGTCATGTCCGACTCTTTGCAACCCCATGGACGTTAGCTTGCCAGGCTCCTCTGTCCATGGGATTCTCCAGGCAAGAATACTGGAGTGGGTTGCCATTTCCTCCTCCATGAGATCTTCCTGACCCAGGGATCAAACCTGTGTCTCTTATGTTTCCTGCATTGGCAGGTGGGTTCCTTACCACTGGTACCACCTGGGAAGCCCCTATGTATACATATATAGCTGATTCATTTCGTTGTATAGTAGAAACGAACACAACATGGTACAACTGTACTCTAATTAAAAATTTGTTGACATATTTTAAAGAATAAAGAAAAAGATGAGAAAAAATAATCAGCATTGTGAACTGGGGTTTCATTTACGAAGGGAAGGTGACAGCCTGCGCTCTGCTGTGAGCAGGGGTCCACTGGCATGCTCAGGAAGCTGCGTCTACGCCCAGGATGGAAGGAGCCACTGGCAGTGAGCAGAGAGGAGACGCTGAACTGAGCACAGCGTTCGCTGTCCGAAGCTCCTTCAATTATGGCTCACAGGGTCGCAAAGAGTCCGACATGACTTAAGCAACTTAGCATGCACAAAGGGTTTTCAACGGAGGCTCATGCCTCCTTTCTTGTCATGACTAAAGCAGAATTGTCCAAAGGTGGGTCTGCATGGAGGCAGCAGATCGTCTGATTACACGAGTTAACTGGAAAAAAAAAGAAATGCGCAACCTAAAAGTTGAGAGTTACGTTTTATTCGGAGGACAAAACCAAGGTCTTACGCTCAGGAGACTACCTCTCTGATTGATAGCTCAGAGGGACTGCTCTGAAGAGGTGCTGGGGATGGAGGGGGGTGGGGACAGACGGCAGGGAGCCAGGATATGTAGGAGTTTTTGCAACAGAGACCAGGTAGTCAGAACACCCAGAGATTACTGTTAATTAAAGAAAACCAGACATCTCAAGTTAAGGAATCTGCCATTTTTCTATGTGTGAGAAGGTGCAAGAGGCTGGGCTCATTGAAATCACTCCTTTGCTGTGCACCTCCGCTCTCCAAGGCCATCTCCATCTCCATCCTGTGTTTGAACATCCTGAGCCCACTCAGGGTGCATTGCCAAGGGGGCTGTAATGTGATGGCTTGATGGCTGCAGCATCCTTTGTTTACTGATATGGCTGGTGGCATTGGCAGTTCACACAAGTCTCAGGTTGGTCCAGCCCAGAAAGCCCGAATCACCACTGGGTGTTCAGAAAAATGACTGACCCTCCCCACACGATGGCAACAGCAGCTGCCCACTAGTCCCGGAATCTTCAGAACCCGCTGCTGTCTGTGGCTGCCCCCATAGACGCTGCTTCCCTACGTCCTTCAAGCAAAGGTGGGCGCTGGCCTTCTTGAAGGCCCTGGCTGTCTGGAGAGTGTCCCTGGGGTGGGGCCACCATCCACTTTGAAGAATAAACTCTCAAAGCACTGGGTTGGGGAGCAAGCACTTCTTAGGGAACTATTTTTCCAGAAATACTAAAAATAAGCCTAATAGTCACTTCACACTGGCACATCTACATTTTAATTCACAGACTTAGAAATATGTATATAATCTCTGGGGCTTCCTTGGTGGCTCAGTGGTAAAGAATCTGCCTGCAATCCAGGAGACGTGGGTTCGATCCCTGGGTCAGGAATATCTACCTGGAGAAGGGAATGGCAGTCCACTCCAGTATTCTTGCCTGGAGAACCTCCTGGACAGAGGAGCCTGGCAGGCTGAAGAGAGTCGGGCATGGTAATCTCCAGTAGAACTTGCCGTCTCTGCTGGTGGGGAATTGGTGAGTTCTTTCTCTGAAGCTGTGGTTATTGCTTCCAGTAACCAATCACATTTGTGATATAGGACTTTTCATCCTTTCCTCCAGGAAAACGCTGGTTCACAAACGCCAGATCTAAGGAGTGATGTCAGCTTGGGCAGATGGGGAAGTCTACCGTGGAAACAGCTTGACTCTGTCTTTACCTGCAGCCGCGTCACCTGTCTTTTTGATACAAACTCTCAAACAGATGGTATATCCCAATTTCAATAACTTTATTGGCAGTGAAAAACTATGCAAGAGCTGCCAGAAGTAATTCATCAATAGCTTTGCTTAGAAACAGGTGTTAGGCTACATGTCTCAGCTTCTAAGAAAAGTGAGCTGAGAGAGACCAGATTTTTTATTTCTCAGCTCAGGGAAGACTCTTGGGAGGAAATTTTTCAAACAGAACAAAATCGGAGGGACTTCCCTGGCGTCCCAGTGGTTAAGACTTTGTGCTTCCGCTTCAAGGCGTGCCGGTTCCATCCCTGGGTTGGGAACTTAAGATCCTGCATGCCCCATAGTGTGGCCAGAAAAAAAAGGGGGAGGGGGAGAGAACAGAATCAGGGAGGCTTTTAATGAAGCACAGCCTTACTGAAGATTCTTAGGAACATCTGAAACATACGTATTGTGTGCGTATTACTTCCAGGCTTAGCCCTCTGATAGCTCACGGGTTCTCTGAACCTGCATTGGCCATGGTATAGAAATTTGTTAAAGATGCAGGTTATCAGGGCCACCAGACCTGCTGAATCACAACCCCAGGGGTGGGGGCCCAGCAAGCCGTCTGTTAACTATCGCTCTAGGGAATTTAAAGTTCTCAATCCTCAATCGTGGGAGCTGCTGATAGCCTACCTTGTAGAACCCGGCCACTGATGCAGTTTTATAGACTGCAGTCCTTCACCTAGAAAGTGGTGGCAAGAGACGCCCGCATTAGGACCCAGGAGGGCTGGCTTAAGCCTGAGCTGGGCCACTTCCATGAGATTTAAGTGGGAGTTCACATACATGGGTTTTTTTTTTTTTTCTTAATTCTTTATTTATTTTTGGCTGCGCTGGGTCTTGATTGCTGCTTGCAGGCTTTCTCTAGCTTCCATGCCGAGCTTCCCATTGCAGCGGCTTCTCTTGTTGTAGCACATGGGCGCAGTAGTGGCAGCTCCTGGGCCCTAGAGCATAGGCTCAGTATTTGTGGCTCACGGGCTTGTTGCCCCTTGGCATGTGGGATCCTCCCAGACCAGGGATTGAAGCAGGGTCCCCTGCATTGCAAGGATTCCTAGCCACTGGACCACTAGAGAAGCCACACGGGTCTTTTATATTAGCTGTGAGTTAGTATTTGGGGACAAGAGCAGTGAAGTCTTTCAGCGGGAATAGGAGGAAGCAGGAACAAAGTAGCTTGGAAGCTCTGTGGGAACAGAGGGGCATGGGCGTGCGGGGCCACGGCAGCCATGGACGGACCCCAGGACCCTGGCTGCCCTCGGGCACGTAGGCCACGCATAGATGCGCTCTCCCGGGTGCTTCAGGAGAGAAATGGGTGAGAACTCCATGTCCCCCTGGAGTTAACTCTGCTGGTTGCAGAGAATGTAGGATGATTGCCACGTCCACGGGAGACACAGGGAAGCACCAGGATTCGGATGCTATCTGGTCTGTTCAGTCCCCAGTGCCACCCCAAGGATATGTGCAGAAAGCATTCGTATGGCCCCGTGGAGTGACCAGGCTTGGGCCTGAGAGGGCTAAAGCCGGGACACAGCGGCAGCCTGGGCGTTGCTTTGGGGCCAGGCACCGAGTTGGGAAATTCTAGTCTGTGGAACCAGGCTGCTAGACTCTGTGTGAACACGGGGGTCTAAGACAGACTGAATTTTGGCTCAGACCAAAGAAACAATAATAATACCTACGGTGTGGATAAGATTTAAAATGCACAAAATGGGACTTCCCTGGTGGCTCAGTGGATACGAATCTGACTGTCAATGCAGGAGACACAGGTTCGATCCCTGGTCCCGGAAGATCCCGTGTGCTGTGGAGCAGCTAAGCCCGTGCTCCACAGCTACTGAACCTGTGCTGAAGCCCACGAGCCTAGAGCCCATGCTCTGAAACAAGAGAAGCCACAGCAGTGAGAAGCCCTCGAACCTCAACGAGAGAGGCCCCGCTCACCACACTAGGGAAAAACCCCAGTGCAGCAACAGCCAAAAATAAACAAATTTTTTTTCATAGAGAATAACTTTATTTTTAAAATTTTTATTTACTTTTTAATCGAAGGATAATTGCTTTACAGAATTTTGTTGTTTTCTGTTAAACCTCAACATGAATCAGCCATAGGTATACATATATCCCCTTCCTCTCGAACCTCCCTCCTATCTCCAAAATAAATAAATTTTTAAAAACAAAATTTAAAAAATATACAAAATGTTCGCAGCCACTCAGTTATGTTAATATTGCCATTTACAGATAAGAAAACAGTCAAGTGGACAGAGGGCCTCCGGTCACTTCCGCCTCCTCTCAGGCCCGGATCCCTGCTCTGTTCTGGGGCCTCGTTAGCGGTGCTCACTCAGGGTGCAGGTGGGTTTCATTGTGCAGATGGATCCCTTTCTACAGACTCAGATGCCGACTTGGATCCACTGACTGCCCACACTTGCTCTAGTTATGACATAGAACAGTTGGTATTATACGTCCTTCTGAGAAGTCCAAATAGCCCACCCAACCTTTACCAACTGCCCATTTTTTTCATCTTTATGTTCAGTTGCTCAGTCATGTCTGACTGCTTTCGATCCCAGGGACTGTAGCCCGCCAGGCTCCACTGTCCATGGGATTCTCCAGGCAAGAATACTGGAGTGGGTTGCCATTCCCTTCTCCAGGGGATCTTCCAGACCCAGAGATTGAACCCACATCTCTTGTGTTTCTCTTGCATTAGCAGGCAGATTCTTTACCGCTAGTGCCACCTGAGAAGCCTTTTGTATCTTTATATCACCCTTAAAGCATATGGCTCACTTAGGGACCTTAGGTTCCAAGTAATCCTTGAAAATTGTATTTATGCATTTCACTGTGAAAAGCCAACTTTCCCCTTCTCTGAACTAGTTTAGAAGTGTTGCGTCTCAGGGGTGGTGTTTAAAGTCTCTGAACCAGGTATAAAGATTTCGCTAGAGGCACAAAGCGTATGGTGCTTGTTTAAAAATAGATATAGTTTGATGTTTTAATGAAATCTGAGATGCTTAGCACTTTTTCAAGATGCTAAAAAATAAGATCTGTCAATGTCGAGTTCCTCCATGTAGAACAGGTGATGTCCCAAGCCACTTGCCACCTACCCACCCCCCGCCCCCCCACCAGGCTCCCAGCGCAGCTGCGGCTCCTGTAAATTCTAGAAACCCTGATGCATGTGGGCTCCTCAGACTTCTCAGCCTTGCAGCCTGGCTGCTTGGCAAAACTTTTTTCCGTCTCCAAAATCACATCTGCAGGTGCCCGTCCTTCCCGTGAACCTGACTTCTTCAGAAACTATTTTTAAACTCTTTTGGGTACCTTTGCCATTTTTCTAACATTTTATGCCCCTATTCTGAAAAAAGAAAACCCTGACTCTGATTTTTAAAAAAAATATGGTTTTTCATTAGTAATAAAGAAAACACAGCTGATAAATTCGATTAAAATGATTTTTTATAACATTTTAATGTTTTAACAGCTTTACTGAAGCACGATTTACATATCATAAAACCTGCCCATTGTAAGTTTACAATTCAATGATTTTTAGTCAATTTATAATGTTAGGCAACTGTCACGACAGTCCACTTCTAGAACACTTCCGTCACCCCAAAAAAGACCCCTTGTGTCTGTCTGCAGGCGACTGATTGCGTTTCATTTAATTTTATTTTTGGCCATGCTGGGTCTCTGCTGCTGCATGGGCTTTTCTCTGGTTGTGGCAAGCAGGAGCTACTCTCTAGCTGTGGTGTGTGGGCTTCTCACTGCGGTGGCGTCTTGTTGCAGAGTGTGGGCTCTAGGGCGCTTGGGCGTCAGACTTTCGGCACATGTCTCAGCAGTTGCGGCTCCCAGGCCCTGGAGCACTGGCTCCGTAGCTGTGGCTCATGGGCTTAGTTGCTCCACAGCATGTGGGATCTTCCTGGCCCAGGGATCGAACGCTTGTCTCCATCATTGACAGGTGGAGTCTTTATGTCAGAACCACCAGGAAAGCCCTAGGGTTTTAAATTTATTTTCCAAAACAGGGTCCCTAACACTGCCCAGGAACTTGACAGTTGTCCGGAGGGCTGTTAATCTGGTAGCCCCGCCCTGACAATCCCAGCTGGGCCCACCCGTGAGGGAAGTGGTATCGAAGGGACCATCTTTGTGATAAAGATGAAACAGCACTGGAACCATGTCAATCCTGCAGCCTCGGCCCATGTGGATATTCATGACCCTTGAGTGAACAAGTATCAGTTGGGCAGGGAGCTTAACTCCTTCGCCCCTGCCTCCACCAAACCACCACCCAACCATCACCGAGTTGAGATGGACCAGTGACATACAGGAGGCTTTGGCGCTGGTCCAGTCAGGGAACTCCAGACCTAAAGCATCGTCCTGCCTCTGCTTCTCAGCCTGGGAAACTGGACCCAGAGATCACCACACTGAACGAAGGCAGTCAGACAGAGAGAGTGCATTGGTCTCTGCATTACATATTGCCCAAACTTCCTCCATCAGCAGGAATACCTGCTCAACCATGCTGTTGTTCAGTCGCTCAATCGTGTCTGACTCTTTGCAACCCCATGGACTGCAGGACGCCAGGCTTCTCTGTCCTTCACTATCTCCCAGAGTTTGCTCAGACTCATGTCCATTGAGTCGGTGATGCTATCTAACCATCTCATCTTCTGTCACCCCCTTCTCCTCCTGCCTTCAATCTTTCCCAGCATCAGGGTCTTTTCCAGTGAGTTGGCTCTTCATATCAGGTGGCCAAAGTATTGGAGCTTCAGCTTCAGCATCAGTCCTTCCAATGAATATTCCAGGTTGATCTCCTTTAGGATGGACTGGTTTGACCTCCTTGCTGTCCAAGGGACTCTCAAGAGTCTTCTCCTTGCTCAACCATAAATAGCAACATTTTCTTAGTAGTAAGACAACTCCTTAAAAGATAGCATTCCTTCTTGAAGAGAAATGTCGTATGATATCCCTTATGAAGTGAAGTGTTGGTCGCTCAGTTGTGTCCGACTCTTTGAGACCCCATGGACTGTAGCCCACCAAACTCCTCTGTCCATGGAATCCTCCAGGCAAGAAAACCGGAGTGGGTAGCCATTCCCCTCTCCAGGGGATTGGTCTAGGCTTGTCATAGCTTTTCTTCCAAGGAGCAAGTATCTTTTAATTTCATGACTGCAATCACTGTCCACAGTGATTCTGGAGCCCAAGAAAATAAAGTCTGTCACTGTTTCCATGTTTTCCCCATCTATTTGCCATGAAGTGATGGGTCTGGATGCCATGACCTTAGTTTTTTGAATGTTGAGTTTTAAGCCAGCTTTCTCACTCCCCTTCTGCCTTAGTTTCCTGCAAGTGCTTCTTCAAAAGCCCATCTCGGTGTGTCCTTTGCAGCCCCCTGATGTTGACAACATCCCACCGGGAGTGCAGTCTGCACCTCCGCTCGGCAGGGACCCTGCCCCCACATCTCCAGCAACTCAGGCAGCTTAGAAGCTGTCCTTCAACATTCATCCAGTGGGGCTTCCCTGGTGGTCCAGAGGTTAAGAATCCATGTCGCAGTGCAGGGGATGCCCATTTCATCCCAGGTCCGGGAAGATCCCACCTGCTGTGGGGCAACTAAGCCCGTGAGCCACAACTACTGAGTCCCCGCCCTAGAGCCTGTGCTCCGAGACCAGAGAAGCAACTGCAGCGGGAAGCCCACGAACCAACTAGACGGTAGCCCCAGCTCGCTGCAAGTAGAGAAAGCCAGCATGCGGAACAAAGATCCAGTGCAACCAAAAATAAAATAATTTCAAAAAACAAACATTCATTGAGTGAATGACTTTACTTCTCTTCCACTGCAAATCTATATATTCTAAACTTTCTGCAGGTAACAGGTCACATTTTTTTTTCCATAAAAGGTTAATTTTTTTTAAATGTATAGCATTTATGGGCTTCCCTGGTAGCTCAGACTGTAAAGAATCTGCAATGCAGGAGATGCGGGTTCAGCCCCTGGGTCAGGAAGATCCCCTGGAGAAGGGAATGGCTACCTACTCCAGTATTCTTTCCTGGAGAATTCCATGGACAGCGGAGCCTGGTGGGCTACAGTCTATGGGGTTACAAAGAGTCGGACATGATTGAGTGACCAGCACTTCATTTCACAGCATTTTATCTGTATGTTTCAATTTTACATGATGTATGTTTTGAACTCAAGAATCATGGATATGATGGGCATGGTATTGGGGGGAGCAGACAGTGAGAGGGAGGCAGGGAGAGGGGACAGGCACAGTCTGCGATTTCTGGCCATTTCCTAGACAGCAAGCAAATCCTTTACTAAATCAAAGGCCTGGAATTTAATACGACTTCTTATCAAGAAAGGCAACTCACTAATTTGAACCCAGGGCCAAAAGATTTCAATACCAGCTGCTCCAACTTCTAATAATTCCCAACATCTTTTTATTGTTTAGGATGGTAATAACATCAAACACGTCCTCCCCTGCATGAGGAACACATTTAGTTCAAAACCAGCCAAGATGGAAAACATTCGAAACACAAAGCCAGAGGGTGATTGGGCCCACAGGTCATCGAGTTCCACCCGGGGTTCCCCCAGAATCAGCCTGGAGAAAAGGTCCATTTGCCTTAAGGGAGGCTCAGGTTCAGGTTTCTTGAGATGATGTTTAACAGTCCGCTCAGACACACAGGCCTGTTCTGCGTTAACCTCCTCAGGTAATATTATCCAGAGGTCTCCAGTGTGTGAAGGTAAGGGCTGGCTTCTCACTTGGTGACAAAGCTGGTGCTCGAGCAGGAGCCGTGAGGGTCCCGGGGTCTGCCCTGGCGTTTCTCACACACTCACCTGAAGAGATCCCTTCCCTTCCAAGACTCCAAACGTCCCAAGAAACTGCTCAGGTCCGATTCTAGAAGCCACATCCAGCCCCCTTTCTTGACTCCCAGGGTTCTTGGAACATCAACTCTTCGTCTGTTTTCTGCCCAGCCTGCCCAAATCAGAACTTAGCATCTTCACCCCAAACAGGGCTGTCCCCTCATCACTCCACATCTCAATAACCAGCCCCACCAGCCCCCCAGAGTCATCTTTGACCCCTGCTTCCCCCCTACTCCATGCCACCATCTAGTCTCTGTCTTAAGAATTGCAGGGTCTTTCCTGGAGGCGCAATGGTTAGGAATCCACCTGCTCACGCAGGACACATGGGTTTGATCCCTGACCTGGGAAGATCCCACATGCCACTGAGCGGCATGAGCTGCAATTACTGAACCCAGGTGCCCCTAGAGCCCATGCTCCGCAACAAGAGAAGCCACCACCACAAGAAACGCATGCACCGCAACGGACAGTGACCCCATGGGCCACAACGACAGAAAAGCCTGAACAGCAATGAAGACCTAGAGCAGCCCAAAATAAATAAATAAAATTAAGAGGAAAAAAAAACCACAGACCTGAACCCACTTCTCTCCACCCACTCTGCTGCTGCTCCAGTCTGGGGGGCTGCCGCCTCTCAACAAGGTCACGGCCACCGACCAGCCCTGAGAAGGAGGCGAGACCCAGCCGCTTCCGGCTGAAAGCCCATGGACAGCTCCCTACCGACCTTGGGATGAAGGGCAGCCTCCCTGCCTGAACATCCAGGGGTGTGCACAGACACCCCATGAAGGTAATGAGATCAAGTCTGGGGTCACATCCAGTGCTGACGAAAGTAGAATAAGATGGACGTGGAGGTCTCTGTGCGGGTGAGGACGGCTGGTGATGGCTGAGGCCTACCTCCCTGGGTGTCCTGAGCTATGACGTAAGTGCATTTCTCACTGTGGGCTGTAGTGAAGACGAGTTTGAGACACTAGTGGATGAGAGCTTTGGTGAGTTGGCCCCGGCCCGACTCTCCAGGCCCCTCCTCGTCGCCTGCTGCGAGGTTCTCTAGTTGCCTCCAGACCCAGTTGCCCACTGCCCCCGGCCCTTTGCACAAGCTCTTCTTTTTGCTTGCCCCACCCTGGACTTGCACGTCTAATTCTCACTCCTCAAATCTCAGCTGAAATGTCCTTCCCTTGTGGAAGCCTTCCTTGGCCCCCAGGCGGGGTGGGTCCCCCACCCCCGTCACCTTCCCTTCCCCACTGTTGTCCACATCACAGTGCAGAGCAGTGATTTGTGTCTGCTTTCCCGCTGTTGACTCCACTAGGACAGGATTATGTGTGTCTTTCCCCTCTGTGATGCCCTGGTGGCTCAGAGGGTAAAGAGTCTGCCTGCAATGATGGAGGCCTGGGTTCAATCCCTGGGTTGGGAAGATTCCCCAGGAGAAGGAAATGGCAACCTACTCCAGTATTCTTGCCTGGAGAATCCCACAGACAGAGGAACCTGGTGGGCTACAGTCCATGGGGTCACAGAGTCAGACGTGACTGAGTGGCTTTCACTTTCACTTCTCCTTCTCTGTTCCTGGCACGTAGTACATGGAGCGGGTACTCAGTGACCACGTGCTGAATGAACAGACACTTGAGCCTGTTCATTAATTCAAGCCTTACGTGTTGCCTGAGCCCCTCTGCTGCGCTGGCCCTGTGGACACACAGAAACACACAAGGCAGCATCACTGCCCGGAATTCAGAGGTAACATCTTCTAGACCTCTGCATCAGGACCACTGCTCCCCAGGGAAGAGCAAGTTCAGGAGCACAGCTTCCTCTGGGTGATGCTAGGTGCTTAAGGAAAACTCTTTCGGACCCAAAATAAATCAAACAAACCTCCTCCAGCCCAAATGTGGGACTCGAGCATTGATATCCAGCATGGAAATCTTATATTTCATAAGACATTGTTATATGAAAATTATGCTTACATGTCATATAAAATTTCATGAAATAGATATGAAGTCCTCGGTTTGCTCAGAATTTTAATATTCTGGGGCAACAACAGGGTGCCTTGAGGACCTTACAAGCCTGACATTGTGTTCAAAAATAGCTCAACGAAAGCATTTAGTTCTTATGCTGGATTCCTGAGTTCTAGTTGTACTTTATGGGAAGGGTCGAAGTCTCAGACAGGTTGGGGTAACAGGAGATGTTGGCTCTGGAGTCCAGGACTGGCTCATGGCACCAGGGTTCCCCAGAGGACCTCAGATCAGTTTGGGGTCCCTCCTTATTCCTGAGTCTGCAGAACAATAGTCTCCCTTGAGTTCAAAGTCTCCTCTGTTCTGTCATCTCTTGCATCTCTCAAAGGCAGAGCAAGTAAGGGAATACCATTAGCCTTCTCAAACCTTGTTCATTCTCTTCCCCACGAAACAAGAGCCCTCAGCAAGTGCCCCCACCGCCCACTGACTGCATGAGCCAAACACCCTTGGGGTCAGGCTGGACACTGTCCTTCCCGACAGTTCATCACCAGTGCCTGCTGCTTTTATTCTTGTCTCTTGCACCATCCTTCTCTCTCTAGACCAGCCGTCCCCAACCTTTCTGACACCAGGGACTGGTTTCCTGGAAAACAACTTTTCCATGGACCAGGGCGGGGTGAGGGCAGTGTGGATGGCAGCGGGGGGATGGCTCGGGGATGATTCAAGCACATTGCATTTATTGTGCTCTTTGCTGTTGTTATTTAATCACTCAGTCGTGTCCGACTCTTTGTGACCCCCATGGACTGTAGCCCACCAGGCGTCTCTGTCCATGGGATTTCCCAGAGGAGACTACTGGAATTGGGTACTTTATTTCTAATCTAATGCCACTGCTGATGTGACAGGAGGTACTGGTCCATGGCTTGGAGGTTGGGGACCCTGCTCTATACCACAACCCCAGCATGAGTTTTGACCTGAATTAACACATAAAGGCCCTGAGAAGTCCTGCAAGAAAGAAAGCTTTGGCACAGTTAACCCAGCCTTTCCAAATCCTATGTGGTCCTGGAATACTCAGACCCTCCACCACATCTCCCAAGACTATGCCTCATGGGATACTCTTTGGGAAACACCTCTGACCTCCTTGGGGGGTCCCCAGCATGTCCACTCTGTCCTCATTGCAAGCTGCTTCCTGGGTTTAGCCGATACCAGCTTCCTTCTCTAAAACCCCGGGCACCTCCATCAGTCCCAGCGATGACCTGGGGGCACCTCTCCCCATCAGGAGAGGGTCCTCACAGTCAGATGCTAAAGCAGGAGCCAGAGCATAGGTACCAAAGGCCAGTGAGGAGACATCACTTCAGTCTCTCAGTTCTCCTGGTTTTCCAACCATTCGTTTAAGAAAAAGCTCTAGGACTGAGTAACTTCCCTAAAGTAACACTTACCAGCTGGCTGACCACAGAATCACCAGCCTCATTCACTAAGCAGGATTCTACACTTGGAGTTGGAAATACTGAGTTCGGCCTACTTTTTATATACATATTTTTTAAAAAACTTTCCTCAAGGAATGACACCATGAATGGAAAGAACCCTAAAAATATAAATTCTCTACAATTGAGCAAATTCAGGGACAATGAAAAGTCTAATAATAAACTTGAGACAGACTAAACACCACATAATTAGCACACTTGAACTGAAGGCAGAAGAAAAACATGTAATTAAATCTGAATCTTTTAGGAGGAAATAAAAATGGTCCAATAATACTAAATCAACCAGAATGAGAAAAGTTATAAAAAGCAACCTCCAACTGATTTCCCCAAGAAGAAGATGATATAGGACCAAACAGCAAAGGCTGGAAGAAGGGGAGAAATTCTCTACGGATACAGAAAAGTGAGATGAGATGGTTGGGTAGCATTACCGAATCAATGGACATGAGTTTGAGCGAACTCTGGGAGTTGCTGATGGACAGGGAAGCCTGGCGTGAAGCAGTCCATGGATTGTAGAGAGTTGGACATGACTCAAGTGACTGAACAACACAGAAGAGTGAAGCTGATGTAATTTCCAAGAGCAAATGATTGCTTTTCCAGAAGCACCCCGAAGGCTGAGTTCGCTTACAGTTGGTGAGAACAAAAACCAGAAGTTTACAAAATTCAGTTCACAGGTGAGTATTCATGATGCAAAAACCTGTGGTTCCTGGAACAGCCTAGAGCATTTCCACCCCCGGGCCTTTGCACTGTGGTTCCCTGCCTCAAGACGTCTCCAAATGACGCCAGGGCTCCCTTCTCGTTCTCAGCTCTGCTCAGACACCCTGGCTGACAAAGAATCCCCAGGCGCTCTCTGGGCTTCTACTGGGCTTTATTTTTCTTCAGACAAAGCATAACCTGACTCAGCATTGTACCATGTGTTCGTGCTCCGAACAGTCGTGTCCGACTCTTTGAGACCTCACTGACTGCAGCCCGCCAGGCTCCTCTGTCCATGGGATTCTCTAGGCAAGAATACTGGTGTGGGTTGCCATTTCCTTCTCCAGGGGATCTTCCCAACCCATGGACTGATCACGCCAAAGGCGTGAATAGATGCATCTGGGGAGTTTGTTGACTCAGCTAAAGGAAAGCACATCTTCACCCTCGACGTCGCTGTTATAGATGTTATTGAGTGGTGCTGGTAACTACAGCTGCCCTCAGCCCATTCCTGGCGCTGAGTGGTCCTGGCATTGAGTTTGTTTCTCATGAGCACCTTTGTGGGGACGTTCAGGTCTCTGGGGAGAAGGGATGCTTAGGGAGCAGCCACTGAGGAGCAGACTCAGGACTGCCCAAGCTGGCAGGGGAGCCAAGGGAGCTGGCTTGCAGCCCACACACACAGGAGGCTCTGGGGGAACCAGCCGATCTGGGATGGACAGGACCATTCCGAGCACGTTGGCTTCTCTCCAGTTTCTGTGCAGAAAAGAGTCCAATTACTTGCTTCTTCCTCTCTCTGCTAAGAGAAGCCACAGAGGGGGGACAGCTGGCTTTCCAGGTACCCTCCAGATGCCCGCAGACATGGTGACAGCCAGCCCCGGGCCCGGGAGAACCACCTAGGGAGTTTGAGCGGTCAGATGCTCAGGCCCCACCCCCTCGCATTCTGTTTGCACTGGTCCGGGGCTGTGTCCTGGTATCTGCAATTTTTTTTTTTTTAATTATTGATTGACTGATTGATTTTCTTTTTGGCTGTGCTGAGTCTGTCTCTAATTGCAGAGAGTAGGGGGCTACTCTCTAGGTGTGGCGCATGGGCTCTAGGAAGCGTGGGCAGTAACTGTGGCTCCCAGGCTCCAGAGCACAGGCTCAGTAGCTGTGTACACTGGCCTAGATGCTCTGTGGCATGTGGGATCTTCCTGAATCAGGGATCGAACGCACGGTTCCTGCATTGGCAGGCAGATTATTTACCACTGAGCCACCGGCGAAGCCCAAGGCACTTGCGTTCTTAAAAAGTACAACAACTGTTTGCACCGTGCAGGGGGTTGAGAGCCGCTGGGCCCCAGAAGAGGTGCAAGGGGTGGAGGATGGGGCAAGGGTGGGGGGAGAGAGGGGCCTCACTTTCTAAATAAATAGAAGATGATAGCAAACCATTTTTCCTTTTGTTTCACGCTCTGATATGGCTCCACAACACTGATGATTCTGTCTTTATTTAAACATTTTGCTATTTTGCTCATCATGGGTTTCTTTGCATTCATTTTTATTTTTAAAAAATCACATTGAAATATGATGTTTATTGGGCTTCCCTGGTGGCTCAGATAGTAAAAAATCTGCTTGTAATGTGGGAGATGCTGGTTCAATCCCTGCGTTGGGAAGATCCCCTGGAGGAGGGCATGGCAACCCACTCCAGTATTCTTGCCTGGAGAATCCCATGGACAGAAGAGCCTGGCAGGCTACAGTTCATAGGGCTGCACAAGAGTTGGACACCACTTAACGACTTAGCATGCATGCATAAGATAGAAAATGTTCCCATTATTTTACTGTATCGCATGTCCAAGTCTTTAATCTTCATATAGCCCTACGCGGAAGATACTATCTCCATTTACAGATGAGGAAACTGAGGCTCAGAGAAATTAGGCTCCTCATCCCAAAGCACACACATCATAAATGTCAGAAGCAGGGTTGCCAAGCTCCACACCCTGTGTTTGCTCCCCACAGCAGGCTGCCTTGGGCAGTGCCGCTGCCTGCAGCCTATAATGTTTTAAAAATATTTTCATTCCTCCAGCTTCTGTTGTCCATTTATATCTCTTCTCTTCAAAAGAATCTCATGCAGTGCACACCTTTACTTTCCCTGTCTCACCTGCACTGCTCCGCCCACTTGCCCAGGTTCTGGCATCTACACTAGGCTGTGATGGAGAGACATCTCGGCTGGAAAATCTGGAACAGCAGCTGAAGCCTCTGGGATTAGACAGTAGAGATGGGCAGTGGCCTTCTGTCAGCAGCCAGGCTCTGGCTGGATGGACCTCAATGGATGCTTCACCTCGGGGCAGCTGGTCACCACAGGTTTCCATGGAGACCCTCCTTCTCCCCATCTCACTCACCAGACCCTCTGCATAGATGGGGACCACTGTTCTGAGGACCCCAGGCTCGCCCACAACAGGCCCCCAGCAAGATGCCCCTTGCGTGGGGTGGGGATAAAATGGGGGCCAGCCCCACATTTTTTTTTCATTTATTTTTATTAGGTGGAGGCTAATTACTTTAAAATATTGTAGTGGTTTTTGCCATACATTGACATGAATCAGCCATGGATTTACATATGTTCCCCATCCTGAACCCCACCTCCCACCTCCCTCCCCATCCCATCCCTCTGGGTCTTCCCAGTGCACCAGCCCCGAGCACTTGTCTCATGCATCCAACCTGGACTGGCAACCTGTTTCACACTTGATAATATACATGTTTCGATGCTGTTCTCTCAGATCATCCCACCCTCGCCTTCTCCCATAGAGTCCAAAAGTCTGTTCTATACATCTGTGTCTCTTTTTCTGTCTTGCATATAGGGTTATCGTTACCATCTTTCTAAATTCCATATATATGCGTTAGTATACTGTATTGGTGTTTATCTTTCTGGCTTACTTCACTCTGTCTAATGGGCTCCAGTTTCATCCACCTCATTAGAACTGATTCACATGTGTTCTTTTTAATGGCTGAGTAATATTCCATTGTGTATATGTACCACAGCTTTCTTATCCATTCGTCTGCTGATGGGCATCTAGGTTGCTTCCATGTCCTGGCTATTATAAACAGTGCTGTGATGAACACTGGGGTGCACGTGTCTCTTTCAGTTCTGGTTTCCTCCGTGTGTATGCCCAGGAGTGGGATTGCTGCCAGTCCCACATTTTTTTAAAGATCTTTATTTCTGGCTGTGCTGGCTCTTCACTGCTGCGGGGGCTACTCTCCAGCTGTGCGCGGACTTCTCACTGCAGTGATTTCTCTTGCCGCAGAGCACAAGCTCTAGATACTACCCGTGTCTTCTGTATTGTAAGGTGAATTCTTAACCACTGGATCACCAGGGAAGCCCCGGCCCCACATTTTGTCCAGGGAATTTCCCAGAAGTGGTTTGTAAAGCAGATTATCCTAAAGCTAGTCTTCTTTTCCGTAGAAATAAAGCTGTTGTTATTGTGGTGATCCCAGCCAGAGCTGTCTCAAGAAGCCATGGGTGTGACCATGTCACCAACGTGGGAGCTGAACGCCTGCCCCTCTCCCCCAGCACTGGGCATCTCTCCTCTTCTCCTGCCAACAGAACTTGGGTCTGGTCCAGGTAACTGGGCATCCATGCAGGTGGGTGGGGTCTGGTTAGAGATGTGTGGGGACCTGCGGTCGGGGTGGAATGTCCTGCCAGGACCCCCTGACTGGTTGCAGAAGAGCCACTGTGAAGGTTTGGGGTGCCAGGACCACTCACTTCCAATCTCACAACCCATCCCCAAAGTTCTGTGCTTCAGCCACCTCCACCACACCCTAGAGGCCTCCAGGGACGCACTGTCTGAACGGACCCCTCCTTCTGGCTCCCTGGGTGCTCTCAATCCCGTCCTACAGGGCGGGACTCCAATAAACTAGTTCTTGCTAGAGTGGTGGGGACTTCCTGAGTTACCATGCGTGAGTGCTAAATCTCTTCAGTCATGTCCGATTCTTTGAGAACCTAGAAACCTTTGCCCGCCAGGCTCCTCTGTCCATGGCATTCTCAGGCAAGAATACCCTCCTCCAGGGGATCTTCCCAACCTAGGGATTGAACCTGCGGCTCCTGCATTACAGGCAAATTCTTTACCACTGAGCCACCAGGAAAGCTCTCCTGAGTTACCACCAATAATTTTAGCAAGTATAAAGCCCAGAATAAAAGAAATAACTTTCTGAAAGATGCAAGTGCAAAAGCAGAAATGCTATTTGGGAAGTCCCTCTGCTGCCTGAAATGAATTTCCAATTAATGTAAAAGTTTTGCATGCACTTTGGAGGCAGAAAAAAAAGGCAGATAAAAAGAAGCTGACTAGGAAAGGATGTCTTTCCACCATCATATATTGTAGAAAATAAACATTACTATCAAGAGTCTGGGAAACCCAAGTACTGTTTTATTATACCTTGCAGCCTGTAATTTAATTCTCTTTGCATATCATCTTTCACCTCTGGGGGCTGTAAATATTTGCCAATATATTTATATTTATTCAGTTGCCATAATAAAGAACAAAGATTTTACTCTTTTTTTTTTTCAGCCAAGCAGGGGGAGGTGGTCTGAGAGGGCAGAAAATGGGGTGCAGGAGAGGAGTGGGGGATCTGCCACCTGGGGAGTGTCTAAGCGCTTGTCAGGGGCTGGAAGGATGGGGGTGGTGTCAAGGTGGGGGGTTACTGGTGCAACCCCCAGGCATTTCCTATGTCTCCAGCCACACTACAGGGTCACCCTCTCTGCTCCCTGAGGTTGAGTGTGGCAAATGGCCCTCCTTGGCCAGTAAGCGTGAGGGGTGCCCTCCGACTGATGCTGAATAGCAGGTGAGCCCCTGACTCCCTCCCCACTCCAAGCCCTTGATGCTGGAGCCTTCCCTGCATGAAGGCGACAAAGAGGAGAGCCCAGCCACCCTCGGCAGTCACGCAGCACAAAGGACAAGCAGTGACCGCATGACCTCGTCCTCCTGACAAGGACTCGGGGTTCAGGTCACATCTCTGCCACTCCCTGGGGGTTTGGACAAGCGAGTTGCCTTCATTGAGTACAACACACATATTAATGCTTCCATCAACCTACAGAAAGTACTTCTGAGGCTTAAGTGAAGAACACAGCACCGGGCCGCAGAGTGGCCAGCTCAGCGCCAGCCCATCTAGGTGCTCAGTGAAGCTCAGTCTCTGATCTTCGGGTTCCCTCCAAGGCTTCGGTTTCCTGTCATGAAATGAGGCTGTGAGGTTGGAGGGGACAGTCCTTGAGGGCCCTGCCTGCCTTGTCTATGATCCACTTGCAGCCGTTTACGCTGTCACGTTGCAGAGTCTGAGCCTGGAGCGTTTGCCTCTGTCTCAACAGTGAAGGATGACTGAAGGCAGGCGCGGACTACCCAGCTGTGCCTTCTTCCTTCCTGGAAGAGACGAACGATCGTTCCCTGCCCTGAGGATCATTTATGATGCTCACAGAGCCCTGGGCGCTACCCTGCCGTAAGTCAGTGGCGGGAGTCGCTGGATGTGACGTGAGATTCGGGCGTGTGCCTGGGAGGGGCCAGGAGACCCTGGGGAGAGCCACACGCCTCCCCCCAGCTTCTGATCAGCTGTTCCAGACTCTGGTTGTTTATTTTTCACTTGCTTATGTGATTAGATCTGCTTGGCTGACAGTCTTTCAAGGCTCCATTCTCAGGAAAACCGTTTTGCCATTTATTAAGCCCAAGTGGACCGTGGCAGGGTGGACTGCAGGGAGCCAGATCAAGGCTTACCATCCCCAGCCCCTCAGCCCTCACCTTCAGAGTCTCTGTTACATTTTCCTCTCCATCAGGTGACCTTTCAGGGCAACCCAAATATTTGCAGACACCTCCTCCCCCAGCAAATTTTCCTTCCCAACCAGATTCCTGCAAACAACAAGTAATCACAGCACAGCACCTACTGTATGCGGGGCCCTGTGCTGGGTGCTGGGATGCAGCTAGGGGCCTGCCTCATGGAGTCCAGTGGGAAACAGACTTAATGGAACCACCAGGCGACTCATGGAAAATGGCAGGGCTGGATGGAGCTGAGGAAGTGATGTCCACGTTGCCGAGACCACGGCTATGCTGGAGGTGGGGTGGGGGGCCCCCTTCCACATGCATGCTCCCCAAGGGGGCCTCCTGCCTCCACCTCTCCCCTGCCCAGCTGAAACACCCCACCTTGCTGCAAGGACTCCCCACTCGTCTCCAGCCCCTTGTCTGAGCTTTTGGCTGTATTTCTAGCCACCAGTCATACAGCTTAGTATTAGCTATTATAGTAATAAAATAAAAAAAAAAAAACCAGCATTTATTATGTGTGTGTTTGACAACATGCATGCCATCCTTCTTTTGTTGTTGTTTAGTCACGAAGTTGTGTCTGACTCTGTGACCCCATGGACTGTACCTACCAGGCTCCTCTGTCCATGGGATTCTCCAGGCAAGAATACTGGAGTGGGTTGCCATTTCCTTCTCCAGGGGATTTTCCTGACCCAGGGCTCAAACCCATGTCTCCTGCAGCCCCTGCATTGACAGTCGGATTCTTTATCACTGAGCCACCAGGAAACCCATATGGTCCTTCTCAGGAGTCCTTTATTCTTATTTTGGGGGGTAGTGGCGTGCGGAGGTGGCATACACTTGATCAAGGTCACACGGCTTAGAAGCTTCGGGACCCAGATTTGAACTCTGAGCTCTGACGCCAAGCCTGAGCCTTCTCCACCATCCACTCCACCCACTGCCAGTCGGGGGACCCTCGGCACCTCGTACTTAAACATCTAAAACCAAGCCCCCGCCCCTCTCCACCCAGCCCCTTATCCACTCACCCTGTGAGAGGTCTGTCCCTCCTCCTGCCTTGTCTAGAAATGGCCTCGTCACTCTCAAGCTCTTAGATGGTCACCTGAGTCATCCATGACTCTCCCCTCTGCCTCTTTCCTCCCATCCAATCAGCTTCTGAGTCCGTAAGACAGCTTATGGCTCCGTCCTCTGCCAAGTCTTCTGGGTCAGTATAACAGCTCCTAAATGATCCCATTTCAGCATCACCTCTCTCCAGCTGACCCCCAAGATAACATGTGATGCTTGTTCCCCTAAACCCTGGGTCTTTTGGTTCCTCCCTTGATCAAATACCTGATGGCTTCCTAACGAAACTCATGACTCCTAAGTCCGGCATCCACCCAAGACCTCACTTCTGGTTTGCATGTATGTCCCCTGAAATTCGCCCATGACACCTGAAGCTCAACACACCTCACCTCCGAATGGGAGAAATTATTTGCAAGTGACATGACAGACAAAGGGTTAATATCCAAACTATATAAGCAACACATAAAACTCAATATAAAAAAAAAAAAACCCAATCAAAAGATGGGCAGAAGATCTGAATAGACATTTCTCCAAAGAAGGCATAAAGGTGAACAATGGGAACGTGAAAGGATGCTGAACAGCGCTAATTATTAGAGAGGATGCAAAGCAGACACAGCGCTGCCCCCAGGCCCCTGCCTCTGCAGCCCTGACTGGGTGCAAACACCCTCAGACCTACCCGAAGAGCTCTCTGCCCACCTGCTGTCTCTGTGAGCCGCTGTCTCCGCTGGGCTCTGTGTGCCTCTCCCTGACCTGTCCCCACGTCGCTCCCCAATATCCTCTCCCCCAGGACGTCCCAACGTCCCTCCAAACGGTTCTGAGTCATCTGGGATCTTCCCAGATCAGGGAGTGAACCTGTGTCTCCTGCATTGGCAGGCGGATTCTTTCCCACTGAGCCACCAGGGAAGCCCTTGTATGTTTTTTAAAAGTGAGAACAGACCATGGAAATGTCTCTGCTGGGAATCTGCTTTCCCAAAGTGAAGACTAGAAACGTCCCCTCCTGCCTGAAGCCCCGGCTGGCGCTGGGCCTTGCGGCATGCCCACCCTCCTGGACTGGTCAGGGCCTCCACTCTGTTCTGTTCGCAGAAGACAGCTCTGAGGCATCCACCAGAGGCCAGAGGCATCCACCCTCCGGAGACTGAACTGAAACTATCTCTGGAGACAGATTCCTCCACAGGGAATAAAAATGGAAATGTTTGTGATAAAAAGAAATAGGGGAGAGCCTTGTGTCTCTTTGGGGAACAGGATTCCAATTATCTCCACTTGCCTTCAGACTCCACAGTATAGTCTGTTTACAGTTTCTTAGAAACCCTTTAACTCTACAAAGTTCTTCCCAAATATGCTGCCGTGTCTCTCTGCTCTTTCATGAAGGTAAAAATAGGACCTTGAGGAGGGCATGACACCCACTTCCTGCCCCAGTGACATGAAAGGGACTTGAGACAGAGGAAAGTATACTGAATTATATAAGGCAAAAAAATGTTCTCTGCTGGATGTGGGTCAGTGGTCAGCAGTGATGCCGAGGGTTCTCTTGATTGGCAGCTGGGCGCCAGAATGCAGCGTAGAACGACACCCTTGGAGCCCATCCTTGGGGCGCACAGTAAAGCAGGGGCTCACACACTGACCACTGCAGCCCCAACAGCTCCCCCAGACCAACCAAATATCGAGGGACAAGTTGGAATCAGTCGTGGCAGAAAAAGCAAACGGCAAATCAGGTCAAGTTTCCAGGGACAAGCTCAGTTTTTAAACCTTCACTACCACCAGCTCCTTTCTCAAGCCAGACACGAATGTTTGATGAAAGAACGAGTGGATAAAAGAGATGATATCTTGTTAGAAAAAAATACCATTTTCTCATCCTCAGGGTCTTGGTCATCTGATCTACCACTAGACTACGATTTTTACTACTTAAAAAAAAAAAAAAACTTTTTATTTTGCATTGGGGTAGAGCCAGTTAACAATGCTGTGATAGTTTCTGGTGGACAGCAAAGCGACTCAGCCATGCATATACGTGTATCCTTTCTCCCCCAAGCCCCCTCCCATCCAGGTTGCCACGTGACATTGGGCAGAGTTCCCTGTGCAGTGCAGCAGGTCCTTGTTCGTGATCCATTTTAAATACAGCAGTGTGTACATGTCCATCCCAAACTCCGTAACTATCCCTTCCCCACACCCTTCTCCCCTGGTAATCGTAAGATTGTTCTCTAAGAGTCTACCACTTTTTAAATTAGTAATCACCTAACAAGTAACTCCATCCTCAATGGCTGTACTCACAACAAAAGCCTCAAATAGTAGAAGGGAGAGGAGCGGGGAGAGGAGGGGACGGGTTATTTATTGAGGAAGTGCCTTAAAAATGCCGTTTTTTTCATCTTATACCAGCTCTGTAAGGCATTTTTCATCACATCCCTCTTTTACAGAGGAGCAACAGAAGCTACAACTGGTTCCATAACATGTACAAGATCATATGGAGAGCAGGGAGTGACCCCACATATGCACGTCCAGGTCTGTCTGAGTCCTGCTCCTTCTGGAATGACACGACTTTCCAAACTTACTCCAGACAGACAGGAAACACTGATTTTGGGAGTTTCGCTGCTAAAATCAAATAATGATTCATAATGACAGTCTTTTCCCAGTTTCACCAAAATTAATTGAATTTTCTTAATTTCATGTTTTTTCTCCTTATTTTTTTCCTAAGGCTTTGGTGCCTGCTACCCCTTATTGGATAGTGACATCAGCAGTCCTAAAAGGGATGAAAAATTAGGAAAGGATCCTTAACAACAATTCATGCTTCATTTGGGAGATTTTCTTTTATCACGGAAGGTAGGCTCCCAATTGTGACTTCAGATTGAATGTGCGTTCCAGGTGCCTTGGGCACCAGCAGGAGAGTTACACGCACAGAGCTCATTTAAAAAGGTGTCTGGACAGGATGTCCTGAGGAGGGCCGTGCATCTGAAGGAGAACACAGGATGCACCCAGCTCCACATCAGCAAGGACACACCAGGGGCGACGAAAGCAATTTCCTGTTCAGAAGCAGCTGGTCTCATTCCTTCTAGCGAGCAGTCTGTCTGCTCTAGCTTCTATCAGGAATACAAACAGTCTTTGGTCACTCAATGAACCCATTTGCCACAGAAGACACGTCCTCTTCATTAGAGAAGGGGGAGGATTAGACCCTGACCTTAGCGCTGTAGAGCTGTATTGTGATGCTCCAAACAATTACATAAAAGTCAGACTCCACCGAGAGGCAACCTCCCAGGACAATAAGGAAAGGAAAGAAAGAGCTTCTGAAAGCAGCCAGGTCTGAGGCTCTGCCGCCCTGCTGAGAGGCCAACTTCCTCCTTCCAGGAGCCGTTTATTCAGGCACCCCTTCATTTACTCATCCGACCCTGTGCTGAGCAGCTATTTGGGAAGCCCCAGCATGCACAGGAGCCCCCTGCCATCCGTCTGGTGGGAGACGCGGGCAGGGGAGAGAATTCATACAACACTGCGCCCCGCAGGCTCTGCTGGGTGGGGAAGGGGGCCCGACGGGGGCCGCGGAGGAGTGCGGATGTCAAGCGGAAAAGACGGTATATTCCCACACGACCTCTCCCCCACAAGGAAACTTCAGACAACAACGACAAAAGGAAAATTAGACGGGACGTTCAAATTTACAACTTTTGTGCATCAAAAGATACTAACGACAGAATGAAAAGGCCATCGATGGGAAATATTTATAAAAGCAAACACCCAGCAAGGAATTAATATCTAGAATAGATGAAGAACCCCTACAACTCAACAGGAAAAACAAACAGCCTGATTCCAACACGGACGAAGGAGCTGAAAGGGCATTTCTCTGAAGGAAATTCACCTATTTTCATAGTGTTTAGCTTTCCTTTTTTGTTCTGTTGTTTTCTGGTTTTGATATCAGAGAAATCATGCCTTCATAAAAAGGCCTGAGAAGAGTTCTCTCTGCTTCTTTTTCTGGAAGATATTAGGTAGATCCACTATTCTCTAAATGCTTGGTATAATTCTCCGGTGAAGCTGTCTGGTCTGGAGATTTTAAATTAGGAATTTAATTCCCTTAACAGTTGTAGGACTGTTAAAATTATCTATTTCATATTGAGGCAGTTGTGGTAGGTTGCAATCTTTAAGAAATTGGTCTATTTCATCCAACTTGTCAGATTTATGTGTAAAGAGTTGCTTGTACTAGTCTCTTACTGCTTTCTTTGATGCCTGAAGGATTTTTTTTTCTCTTGTATGGCATTTTATTATTTTTTTTTCATTTATTTTTATTAGTTGGAGGCTAATTACTTTACAATATTGTAGTGGTTTTTGCCATACATTGACATGAATCAGCCACAGATTTACATGTGTTCCCCATCCTGAACTCCCCTCCCACCTCCCTCCCCATCCCATCCCTCTGGGGATGCACCAGCCCTGAGCACTTGTCTCATGCATCCAAGCTGGAGGATTTATAGTGCTATTTCATTTCTGGTATTAGAATTGGCATGTTCTCTCTTTTTCTCTTTGTCAGTCTTGCTAGAGATTTGTCAGTAACTTTATCTTTTCAAATGGCCAGCTTTTTGTTCAATTGTTTCATTGATTTTCTATTTTCAAATTCACAAATTTCTTTCTTTCTTTTTCTTTCTTCCTTTCTTGAAGTATAGTTGATAAATAATATTATATAAGTTTCAGGTGTACAACATAGTGATTCACAATTTTTAAAGGCTATTCTTCATTTATAGTTATTATAAAGTATTGCCTATAGTCCCTGGGTTTTACAATATATCCCTGTGGCTTTTTAAATTTTATATATTACAATTTTTTATTATATACATAATAGTTTATTTTATAGATAATAGATTTTATTTTACACCTCTTAATCCCCTTAAGTTCATAAATTTCTGATTGAATATCATTTTCTTCCTTCTATTTGCTTTGGGTTTATTTTGCTGTTTTTTAAGTTTCTTGAGATGGAGGCTTAGATTATTGGTTTGAGACTTTGCCTCTTTTCTAAGTATTTAATGATGTAAATTTCCCTCTCAGCATTGAATTAGTTGCATCCCACAAATTTTGATATATTTTATTTTCATTTTGATTAAGTGTGTCTTTACATTTCCCTTGAGACTTACTCTTTGACTTGTGAATTATTTAGAAGTGTGTTATTTAGTTTTGAGATGTTTAGACCTTCCTGTTTTCTTTCTGTTACTGATTTCTAGTTTGAATAATAGTGGTCATTATTTCCTTGAGAACTTTTTCAGTCCTGACCTTCTTCTCTTCTCCTTCTAGAGCTCCAGTGACATGAATGTTAGGTCTTTTTTAATAGTCCCATAGGCCTGTAAGTCTTTCTTCCTTCCTTCTTTCTGTCTCTTTCCTTTTGTCTATTTTTTTCTTATTTGCTTTAGGTAAATTTTGGTTATCTTCCAGTTCACCAATTTTCTTCCTCTGTCTCCTCCATTCTGCCGTTAACTTCATCCATTGAGATTTTTCTTTTATTTATTGTGCTTTTCAGTTCTAAATCTTCTTCATATTTTCTATTTCTTCACTGAGATTTTTTTAGTTTTTCATTTGAGCAAAGTGTACCATAACTACTCAGAGCACTTTTATGATGACTTGTTTAAAATCCTTGTTGGGGATCGATGACGACACCCTCTCATGCATTCCTTGGAAATCTGAACAAAATGAGTGAGAACTCACTACCGTCTCCTCATCGAAACTGAGGTCCAGCACATTAAAAAAAAAAAATCCTTGTTGGGTAATTCTAACACATGTATTATGTTGGTGTCAGCATCTGTTGCATGAGGTTTTTCATTCAAGTTGAAATTTTCCTGATTCTTTGTATGACGAGTGATTTGAGGTTGAAGCCTAGATGTGTTGGGTGTCATGCTGTGGGACTCTGGGATGCCAGAGATGAAATAACACCCAGGGAACTCATGGCGGTGTTATCCTCCGTGTCCTAAGGTCCCTGGTGGGTCTACCTCCTTGTCACTTTTCAGAGTCTTCTTATGCTTATTTTATACAAAATGCCCAGAGATGTTTAGCTCTACCTAGTAGGAAGAATAAGAACAATTACTTGTACATCATCTTCCTAGAAGCAGAAATCTGTATATATATATACATATTTTTTGATGAACCATCTTTCTTCTCTTTCAGGAATCATGTCCTTCTTCCCCCTCCACTTCCAATATCAGGACATGTGAAGATGCTACCTCCTTAATAAGCCCTGAGTTAAGAGTATGCTGTTACCATATTCTGTGCCTTGGTCCTGTTTGCCCACTCACTATCTCTTGCCTGCATTATTTAAATGGCTCCCAAATTAGTCTCCAAGCTGACAGCCTCTTCTTCTCTTCCTGGCTCCTCTGTTCTGCAGATTGTGGGCAGAGACATCAATCTCTAGCCTTCCTTTCTGTTCCTCCATAACTGTTGGCAGCTCATCTCTGGCTTCATCCTAAAACTCAACCTCCTTCACCTTCCAAGCCAGCAAGACAATGGCTCCACCTCGCATCCACAGCCTTCTCTTCATCTGCTCTCCCATGTGGTCTGATGCTGCTGACAACATGCGTCACCTCTGGATTCCAGACACGTGCTGTGCAGTTGGTTCTGGGCCTTCACGCATGCCTTGCCTCCTCTCAGAACGCCCCCCTCTCCTTGCCCACTGTCTCAAGGAAACCTTCCTCGATCACCCAAGGCAGAACCGATGGCTTCTCCACACTGACACTCATACATAGCCTTTTACTCACATCTCTCTCTGAGCACATTTTCAATCCATTTCACAGACATATGACAGAATGTGTACTCCTTGCAGGGTCTCTTCAGGCCTTGGCTCAGTGGTCCAGGGAGGGGAGCAGGCCCATCAGTGGATGGGAGACCAGAGCTGGCTTCATCCGGAAGCAGGGGGTATGCAGAGAAGCATCTGCTACTTCTGGAAAGTGTACCTTTATCAGGAGATTCTGCTCTGTGCCTGGCTGCTCTGATGGTCCAGGAAGATTCTTTAGAGATGAGTTCACCACACTTGTCTTGAGGTCAGTTGTGCAGATCGTTTGAAGCAAGGTTCCCCGCCCTTCGTTAGATCCACCTGTCATGACCGTGATGTGGACAATTCATCCTTTGGGGTGCAGCTGCTTTCTCTGTAAGGAGGGTGTTGGCAGCATGAGGAGTAAGGGAAGGGAGAAGTCGGTGGGGTTAAGTCTTAGCTCTGCCACTTACAAGTTGTATGAACTCTGGACAAGTTATTGAACTTCTCTTTGTATCTCAGATTCCTCATCTGAAAAATGGGGATAAGTATAAAACCTCCAGAGAATCACATTCAGATGCTTAGAACCACTCACAGCACTGCATAAAAGTTAGTGGTTAGCATTTTCAATGATTTCCACCAAAGTGCCCTAAACAGAAGAATATGAGTAAGGATCTGGGGAGAGACCCCAAATTAGCCTCTATCTGCTTGACATTTCTTTTAAGCATTCTGTGTGCGTGCATGCTCAAACACTTCAGTCGTGTTCAACTCTTTGTGACCCCATGGACTGTAGCCTGCCAGGCTACTCTGTCCATGGGATCCTCCAGGCAAGAATACTGGAGTGGGTTGCCATGCCCTCCTCCAGGGGATCTTCTCAAACCAGGAAATGAAACCATGTCTCCTGAGTCTCCTGCATTGCAGGTGGATTCTTTACCCACTGAGCCACCTGCAAAGCCCTTAAGCATTCTATCTCATGTTAAATATTTATGCAAGTTTTGCATTCTACTCCATTATAAGGTTGAGTTTTTTTTGACACATTTTTTTTACTGAGGGATTTTTGCAGAAACTAACGCCTGCGGCTAGCGATTTATTATGGAAGTGAACATTGAAACACTCTGGTCAATAACGTTCGGGTAACAAAAGATGTATTAATATGTCTCTAGTTAATAAGACCCTGATGCTGGGAAAGATGGAAGGCAAAAGGAGAAAGGGGCAGCAGAGGTTGAGATGGTTAAATGGCATCACTGACTCAATGGACATTCATTTGAGCAGACTCTGGGAGACAGGGAGAACAGAGGAGCCCGGCGTGCTGCAGTCCATGGGGTCACAAAGAGTTGGACGTGACTTAGCGACTGAACAACATTTCTTCTGCAAATGTATTTAAGAAAAAAGTACACTCTAGGTAGATGCCTCCATGTTGCCCCTCGACATGGGCTTGAGTGAGGGGCACAGCCAGGGGACCTTGAGCCAAGGATACAGAGGGTGACTGCCCAGGTGGGCACCGGGAGGTGCGTTTCCCTGGTGAGAGCCGTGCAGGGCCACCCAATTCCCTGCCCTCCCTCAACTGGGAGCCACAACCTCAGTCCAGCTTTTCTCATTCCAAGAGCTGGCCTCTTCTTGGACGCCTGGGATCTAGAGAATGTGAGCATGGAAATAAAAATCTTGGCTTGGATTTCCTGAACTATGATCATCAATAAAATAGGGCAAAAGAGAGCTATAATCTAATGTACTACATTACTGTAACTAGAGCTTCACGCATGGAGCTCTTGCCCGCCCTCCCTGCAAAATAACGAAACAGTTTGAGCATAAATAGTAGCGACTTTATTCTCCATCATGGGGTGCTCTGTGATTGGGTAATTATGGTAACAGCATCCAGTACGCGGGTGTCAAGTTCAGAATGTAAGACAAAAAAGATGGGAAAAGGCACATGAAGGAAGAGAAACAGAATCGCAGCATCTCAGGGTTGGGAAGAACCATGGCAATTGTGTACCTTCCTTCCCGCTAACAAAAGAGGAAATGGAGGCTCAAGATGGTGGGGGTCGGGTGGGTGGGGGCAAGTGACCTGCAAATGTCAGACACTTAGATGGAGGTGGAAAAAATGTGAAGGTGTTAATCACTCAGTCGTGTCTGACTCTTTCTTGACTCCCTGAACTGAAGCCCACCAGGCTCCGCTGTCCATGGAATTCTCCAGGCAAGAATACTGGAGTGGATAGCCATTCCTGTCTCCAGGGGATCTTCCCTGACCCACAGATCGAACCCGGGTCTCCTACATTGCAGGTGGATTCTTTCCTGTCTGAGCCGCCAGGGATGGACAGAGGTGGAGTCAGAACGAAAACCCAGGTCCATCTCTCCTGTTCAAACTCTTTTCTACCCCGATGTCCCTGGAAAACTGCAAAAGGTAGAATATTCTAGAAAACTTTCCGCAAGGCAACTAGTCTTTGTTACTGAAACCTGTGGAGGTATAGAACACAGCGCTTCCGTGACTTGAGCTGTTGCCTGCGGCCCAAAGTCACGGGCACTGAATGTCAACAGTCATTAGCAGTAAACGTGTGAAACATTTTCTGTTTTGTCCATTTGGTTCCTCTGACCCAGCAGACGGGAGAAATGAGCAAGTGCACAAACTAATACTTTGTTCAGCTTCTGGTTAAGGAGGCTGATTGTTTACTTGCAGTGAGATTTTATTTCTGTTATTACACTGAGAGCAACTACCACCCTGGTCAGGCGGCAGCCGTCAAATCAAGGCATGACCCTCTGCCAGCAAAAAGATTATGACTTGATGAGGGCTCGGGTGATGGTGAGCAGTTTTTAGCAATGAAGTGTTTTCAATTAAGGTGTACACATTGTCTTCCTAGACATAACGCCAATGCACACTGAACAGACAACAGTGTAGCGTCAATGCATCAATAACCTTTAAATTTTTTATTTATTTGGCTGTGCTGGGTCTGTTGCAGCATGCAGGATGTAGTTTTCTGGTCAGGGATCAAACCCGGCCACCTGCATTGGGAAAGCCAAATCTTAGCCACTGGACCACCAGGGAAGTCCCCCCCAGTAACTTTTATATGCGCTGGGAGACCAAAAGGTCTGTGTGACTGGCTTTACTGCAGCATTCGCTTTACTTGGGGGTGAGGGTCTGGGTCCAAGTCCACAGCATCCTGGACCTTGCCTGGGGGTCTGCCTTAGTCTCTTCTCACTTGGACATCAACCACAGATTTCCCCTTATCACAGCAAACCAGAGTAATATGCTCTAGTTCTTCCCATCAAGTGAAATCAAACACTTGGGGATCTGACAGCAAAAGTCAGGGGAAGACCTGGTTCCCAGCAGCCCTCCTCCTCATTAGCACACCAGAAGTACAACAATTACGGTTATGCTGCTGGCCCACTTTAAATGAAAAGCACACATATCCAATTACCTCACATGACGACAAGTTCAAATAATTAGAAATACACCCCAGTGTCTTGGAACTTTCTGGAGGAAACAACTTTAGGTGTCTAGGTGCTTTCTCAGGCTGCCATTCAGAGCTGAGATCCACCCATCTTCACTCTGCCTCTCGGCTTTCGTTCCTCCATTTCAGAGCCGAGGGCAGAGAATCAATTATCAGTGATGTAGGCGGACGTACGTATATATGGAAGTGTTTCAAAGTAGATAAAAACAAAACTCCCAAAGTCATATGGAACGGGGTGAAACAAAACATGAATCTGTGATCAACTACTATATAGGAGGGAAAAAAACTCATACGCGCAAAATAAAATAAAACGTTGGAAATTTCCCAATAAAAAACTCTGAACACTTATGTTAAAATTTTTAAAAATTTGCCTAACCAGGCTGTAACACCAATGAAATTACTCTTACCAAGTCTCCCAGGCACCTGTGACTGACTTTCTTGTTAGTTAATACAGTAGAGCAGTGCTTCTCAAACTCTGGGGGGTGGGGGGGCATGTGAATCACCTGGAAGTCTGGGTAACATTCAGGGGTTCAGTTTCAGATTCAGGTGGTCCTGGGAGAGCGCTGATTAATACAGCCACTAAGAAGAACATATGGAGGTTCCTTACAAAACTAGGAATAAAACTACAATATGACCCAGCAATCCCACTCCTGGACATACACCCTGAGAAAATCATAATTCAAAAAGACACATGCACCCCAAATGTTCATAGCAGCATTATTTAAAAGAGCCAGGACATGGAAGCAACCTAGATGTCCATAGACAGATGAATGGATAAAGAAGATGTAATACGTACATACAACGGAAATATACAGCCATAAAAAGGGATGAAACTGAGTCATTTGCAGTGATGTGGAGGAACCCAGAGTCTGTCATACAAAGTGTACCTCAGTAAGAAAGAGAAAAACAAACATCGTATATTAATATATACAAATGAAATCTAGAAAAATGGTACTGATGAACCTATTTGCAGGGAAGGAACAGAGGAACAGATGTAGAGAACAGAGTTATGGACACAGAGGGGTCGAACGAGAGAGCAGCGCTGAGATATATACACGCCCACGTGTAACACAGACAGCTCGTGGGAAGCTGCTGCATTGCCCAGGGCGCTCAGCTCGGCGCTCTGTGATGACCCAGAGGGGTGGATGGAGGTGGGGAGGAGGCTCGGTGCTCTGTGATGACCCAGGGGGTGGATGGAGGTGGGGGGAGGCTTGGTGCTCTGTGATGACCCAGGGGGTGGATGGAGGTGGGGGGAGGCTCGGTGTTCTGTGATGACCCAGGGGGTGGATGGAGGTGGGGGGAGGCTCGGTGCTCTGTGATGACCCAGGGGGTGGATGGAGGTGGGGGGAGGCTCGGTGCTCTGTGATGACCCAGGGGTGGATGGAGGTGGGGGAGGCTCGGTGCTCTGTGATGACCCAGAGCAGTGGATGGAGGTGGGGGGAGGCTCAAGGGGGAGTGGATATATGTATACATATCGCTGATTCACTTTGCCGTATGGCAGAAACACACAGCATTGTAGAGCAATTATACTCCAAAATTACATTTAAAAAAGAACTTGCAGTTTCTAAATTTCTGGTGTCAGCTGCTACTGCTGATCCTCATCTTTTTTCTCCTAATATTTACTTATTTTATTTGGCAGCACCGGGTCTTAGTTGCGGCGTGTGGAATCTAGTTCCCTGACCAGGGACGGAACCCAGACCCCTGCATTGGGAGCTCAGAGCTTCAGCCACCCGATCACCAGGGAAGTCCCTCTAGACCTCACCTTACATAACTCAGCTGCAGGTGGCACTGGGGGCCTCTCCCTGGACCTCGGAACACCACACCTTTCTTGCTTTCTCCGCCATCTCCCCTTTTTAGTTTCCCGGTGTCCCTTGAGACTTTACCCTTGGCTTCTACTCTTTCACTAGAATCTTACCAAACAAATCCATTCTCTCTGAAGCCTTTGTCACCACCTACACCCAGAAGCCCCTAGACTGTAGTTCTGGTCTGATATATGTGAGACTCACAAGGTCATGGTTCAACCTTGCATTGTGGTTCATTCACAGCTGCATCGAGGTGACCCCAGAATGCCTGACACATAGCACACGCTCCATAAACATCTCTTACAACTTCCTGGGAGACATTTCTACCTACATATCCCACAGGCTAACTGGCAACTGAGATCAGGTGTATTCACAGAGTCATATATCACAAAAGGATATTACATAAATTAGATTCTCCCCCCACCAATATCTCCAATGGCTCCATCATCCACCGGTTTTGTGAGATCTAAGAAACCAAAGGGGCATCCTTGAATCCTCACAGGTCAAATACCAAGTCGTGTTGATTTTACCTGCTAAGTTTCTTTCTTTGTTAAATATTTATTTATTTTGTTATCTTTTTATGTGGGTCTTAGTGGCAGTGCACGGACTCTCCAGCTGTGGTGCATGGGTTCAGTAGTTGTGGCTCCTGGGTTTAGTCGCTCTGCGGCATGTGGGATCTTAGTTTCCTGATCAAGGATCAAGCCCTTGGTCTTTGCGTTGCGAGGCGGATTCTTAACCACTGAACCATCAGAGAAGTTCCCTATGTCTCTTTCAGTCCTTGATTCCCATAGCCACTGCCTGGCTAGGCCACCTTGATGTCTCCCTGGGATGCCACGGCAGTCACCCGGTCCCCACCCCTTCTGTAATCTCCCCACCACACAGCAGCCAGCTGACAATCAGATCTCATCCTCCATGCGTGTCCAGGCCTCCTCCCTGCCAGAAGAACACCACCATCCCCGCCCCGGCCTGAGTCTCCTGGTGGCCCCGCTGACCCCCTGGCTGTCTGCACACTCCTCCCCAAGACTGTGCTCCAATCAGCCTCGATGTGTTTTTGTTCCTCAGATCCTCCACGCTCTCTTCTTTCTGAACCATGATGCATGACATTCCTGCCACTCGGAACAGACTTTCCTTTTCCTCTGACTACGCTTTACTGATGACCTTCTGCTCATGTTTCAGTTCTCAACTTGAAGATTCACATCCTCCAAGAAGCCTTCCCTTTCCCCCTCAGAAAAAAAAACCCAAAAAACTAGGATATGGCCTGGAACGTTCTATATCTGCACACAGTGTCACCCCCGCTTGTCTAATTATCTGGTTTATCTGCCTGTCCAGGGGGAGCTCCTGTGCATACAGTGCTGGGCCCAGGGCTGGGACTCAGTCATACATTTCTAAAAAAAATAATTATTTGTTTAGATTTTTGGCTGTGCTGGGGCTTTGTCGCTGCACGCGTTTTCTCTAGTTGCGGCGACTGGGAGCGACTCTCTAGTTGTGGTGTGTGGCTTCTCATTGCGGTGGCTGCTCTTGCTGCAGAGCATGGGTCTTAGGGTGCATGGGTTCAGTAGTTGTGGCTCCTGGGCTTAGCTGCTCCTCGGCAGGTAGAATCTTCCTAGACCAGGGATTGAACCAATGTCTCCTATATTGGCAGGCAGATTCTTTACTACTAAGCCACCAAGCAAGTCCCCAGTCCTATTTGCTAAAGGAACAGGCCAACCAGATTTAATGTGAGATACTGAAAAGAAATCAATCCAAAAGGAAATCAGTCCTGGATATTCATTGGAAGGACTGATGCTGAAGGTGAAGCTCCAATACTCTGGCCACCTGATGGGAAGAGCCAACTCATTGGAAAAGGCCCTGATACTGGGAAAGATTGAAGGCAGGAGGAGAAAGGGATGACAGAGGAGGAGATGGTTGGATGGCATCACTGACTCAATGGACATGAGTTTGAGCAAGCTCTGGGAGATGGTGAAGGACAGGGAAGCCTGGTGTGCTGCAGTCCATGGGGTCGCAAAGAGTTGGACACGACTGAGTGACTGAATGACACTGAAAAGAAATGATTTCCAAAGAAATTATTTTTCTATGTTGGGAACAGCCCAAGAAGCAGTTACATCTGGAAAAGGACACAGAGGGACACTCATGGACCACGGAGATTTTCTGTCTCTCGCTCTGGGTGGAGGTTATGTGGGGGTCAACATAGGTAAAGATTGAGCTGTACAGTGAGTTAAGTGTATAAATCATACCTCAGTAAAAAGAAAGAAGTTAGGGCTTCCCTGGTGACTCAGCGGTAAAGAATTCACCTGCCAATGCAGCAGACATGGGTTTGATCCCGGGTCTGGGAAGATCCCACCTCCTGCGGAGCAACTGAGGCCGAGCGCCACAGCTACTGAGGCCCACACGCCAGAGCCTGTGCTCCACAACAAGAGATGCCACCACAATGAGAAGCTCAAGCATGTAACCAGAGAACAGCCACCGCTGGCCGCAACTAGAGAAAAGCCCGCGCAGCAATGAAGACCCAGTGCAGCCACAAATAGATAATAAATAAAAATCATCTTTAAAAAAGGAGTCCTGCTACCCTGACTTTTGGGCAAGAACATTTCCAAGCATATCAAGATATGTAGGATTGTCTAGTTTATGTCCAGACGTCCAAGGCTCATTTCTAACCAGTGGGCAAAAACAGAGGGGACTTAGCTGCCTATTTTCTGAAAGTCACTTTTCGTAAGGAGCCGGTTTTGTGGGGCTCACCTCGGGCTGATGGCTCCAGAGCTGCGTGCGTGCTCCGGTCGGATCTGTGGTCCCTTGGACCAAGGGAAGGCCAGTTTGAAACAGCAAGGGAAACATTCTTGGGGCAGCATGAGAAACCTCATACATCCAGAGTAATGAGATCAATGGCCACCAACCGCCAAAAGCACTTTCCACATATGATGGGGCTCACTGGCTTCAGCCCACTTGGGTGGCTTTTCTACAAAGGACCTCTTCCTCGCCCCTATTCCTGGTTATTATTTTAGGAACGGCTTCATTTTCCTCATGTCTCCACTTACTACTGGTATTTTCACACCCAAAAGTTAAAAGAGAGAGAGAAAAAATTAAACTGCTGATTATCTAATTTAGTGAGGATATTACTTTATACTTGATCATCATCATCAACATCATCACCATCATTACCAAGCGAGGGGGAGTTTTTAATCAGACCTCTCCAGCACCAGAATTAGAAAAACCGAGAGCATGGAAGCCTGATTGCTACCTTAGTTAACCGGCCCCGGACAGACGACTGCACGCCCCTCTGATCTCTGATTTGAGGAGCTCTGACGCTTTTTCAAAGTATTACCAGTGGAAAGGAAATGATCTGATAAAGTAGTCTTTACACCGGGGAGAGGAGGTGGGGAAGCCGGGATGGGCGCCGGTCAGCGATGGTGATGGTGGTGATGGTGATGGTGGTGGTGACGCCGGCCCGGTCCTCTCCCGTTGCTTCATCACCGCCTGTCCTCTGTCTCCTGCGTCCCCGCGTGGCCTCTGCCCGGAGAAACACGGCCGACAGGACTCGCACCCAAGGCGCACGTCCGCAGGCGCAAGGCTGTAGCGCCCAGCGAAAGCGCAGTGTCCCCGAGCGCGGCGGCTCGGCACCTCCCCCACGACCCCTGCGCCTCCTCCGCGCACTCCCGCGAACCTCTCGGCGCCCTCTCGGCGGTGGCCCCTCCGCGCCCACCGCGCCCCGGCGCCGCCTGGCCGGGCGCGCACGGCCCGAGCCCGGGACAACCAGGCTGGCCCGCATCCCCCGCAGGGAGCGCCCCCGACCCGGGCCCGCTCCCCGCCAAGCCCGCCCCCACCCCCGCCCGGCCACCGGTCACTTACGCCTGCGCTGGGCCCTCCGCCCGGCTGCCCCGAGACAAAGGCTGCGCGGCCGCTGCGCTGCCGGCTGCTCCCCGAGCCTCGGCTGCCGGGGACACGGAGGAGGATGGGGCGGAGGAGACGGGGAGGAGGGGAAGGGATCGCAGGGGAGGGGCCGCCGCACCACCGGCCTCCGGGCTGGGGCTGCGAGACCCAAGCCCTTCTCCCAGGCCCGCCGCGCTCCCGGGTCCTCGGCCTAAACCTCCCCCAGGGACCGGGGTACCGCCCCTCGGGGGGCGGAGTGAGAGGAAGAGGATGGAGGGAGATGTGTGTGTGTTCCTCCTTCCCAATCTCGAGCCTCTCCATCCACCCCCGCGCCCTAGCCAGCTTTGGAAAGTGCCGGCCTCGGCTTCACCTGGGCAACCCTGCAGGCGCTCCCAACCCACCCCCTTCACCGCCCGCGCCTCTTCCAAGAGGGACGTCAGCCCATTTCAGGGAGAGCAAAACCGAGGCCAGGCGGGGCTCGCTGCGGGGGAGAAGGAGGGGAGCCAGCTCTTTAACAGAGGGACCCACCTCTTTTACTTGTTTTCCTTCCCAAGGCGTGGTACCTGTCGGACAGACAGACGGGCAAGGTGCAGGGTGGCCACTGCGCTTGCCCTCTCTGGGAGACGTTACACTTCTCCCTGGCTGAGTGATTTGCATCTTGTTATGAACAGTAGCTTGGATTTATTTTTATTTTTAAAACTTTTTTATTACAGCATTTAAAAAATCAAAAGTAGAAAAAATTGTATCATGAACCCAGGAGTGCTCAGCTCCAGCCTGAAAGATTGTCAACATTTTCTTTCTTCTTTAATCTGCTCCCCACTTCCCCATCCCCCAGGCTAACTAAAGACTTAAAAAAAACCATGGTCACAATATCATTATCCTGTGCTACAAAATTAAGAATAATTTCTTAATATCATCTGACTATGATTATTGACAGCTGACTGATGTCATTTGCCTGGTCTGTTTTAGCCCTTTACCTGTGTGGCTCAGCCTTGGTGGGCCCTGACTTTCGCTAAAGCTGGTGGTGGACAGGTGGTGAGCTGGCAGTTACCTGCCTGCAATAGTTTGTGGAGCAGGAATCAGGGAACAGTGACCCCCTCCCAGGCCCAGACACTCCTTTCTGGGCCTGAACCCCTTGGGAATTTTGATCGAAGACCATCCTTCCAGAAAAAAAGGCACACAAAGAATTTTTAATTCCAGGAGTTTCACACTTATTAAATAGATAAATAACAAAGACCTGAAGGATGAGATAGTTGGATGGCATCTTATCTCAGGCAAGAATACTGGAGTGGATTGCCATTTCCTTCTCCAGGGGATCTTCCCCACCCAGGGATCAAACCTGCGTCTCCTGCATTGGCAGGTGGATTCTTTACCGCTGAGCCAGCAGGGAAGCCCAATGAACATGAACATCACCCAGACACCTGTCCGTCACCCACCAGGATTGGGGCAAGGGGTGCCTCCTGCAGCACGCACACAGATCACAGGCCGCCCTCCCAAGAAGTTTCGGCCCAAGACAGGGCCTCCCAGCCTTTGGCCTGGGCAACTCACACCTGTGCACTTCCCCAAGCCCTTCCTGGAGGCCGGACAGGGCCCAGGGGGGAAGGAACGTGCCCTGGGCTGGGGTGTCCCAGTCTCCCTGATTATGACCCCTTGATCCTGCCTCTTCTCCTCCTGGTTGCTCTGTATCTGCCACCCTGAGTGGGAAGCCTCCTCTCCTCTCTCCTTTCTCCCCCTCTCTTCCCCCACTCATGACTTCCTGTTTTCTTTTCCTGTCTCACAATCCGGATTGTACTGGTTTTTAAAACCATTTGCTGTACTTTGCTTGTATCAATGAGGGATGGCAAAGGTGAATAAAACCAAGATTAACGCTTTTGTAGAGTGAGATGGACAAGTGACACTCAACATCCAATTCTACTCAGGGGAGAGCAGCCCAATGGGAAGACTTCAGTGGAGAATATCTGAGGGATATTCAGGCCTATGGGCTTCCAAGGTAACCCTTCCAGTGAGCTGACTTATTGGAAGAAACCCTGATGCTGGGAAAGATTGAGGGCAGGAGAAGAGGGCGACAGAGGATGAGATGGTTAGATAGCAATACCAATCCCACGGACATGAATTTGAGCACACCCCGGGACATAGTGAAGGACGGGGAAGCCTGGCGTGCTGCGGTCCAGCGTGCAAGACTGAACCGCACGCTGACTGAACAACAGCCACCCAAGGTTACAGAGAGCGTTGCGGCATCGACTTGTTCTTTGGGGGACAGTCTGACACTCTGTGCCAGCTCTAAGGATGAACGATTAAAATGACAAAGAGCCTTAGTCCTGGTAAAGAAATAGGGTTTGGTTTAGCTAAATGGACAACCATGCAGTTGTGAAAGGACAACTCTTGGTAATGAATGGATTTCACAACCCTAATGATCAATTCACAGAAGATTAATAGAAGGAGAGCTGTATGTTATCAGGGCATCCACCTGTCGAGAAATGGGAAACTTATTGACACTGAAGATAAGCTCAGATAAAAGGCATTCCATCCAAACGGAGAGAAAATACTTGAAAAGAAGCCTAATGTTAGCAACTAAATGAAGGCAGTAAATACATTGTGGTTCCAGCCCACTGACTGTTATAGAGACCACAGATCATCGCAATGAACCGCAGATTATTAACCACCAAGTGCTCCGTGCGTCACAGAAACCTGAACCCTCACGTTCCTGCATCAGAGGAAATCGGCTGTCCTGACAAGGGAGCCTTCACACCTTAGCTGGAAACTAAGAAAGTTGAGATGATCATACGGGTGAGGTGTGCTCTGCGTCCCCACCCACTGAATCTGGATGGGCTTGGGGTGGCTTCGGCCAACAGAGAACGGAGGAAGGGTCCAGTGGGGTCTTCTGGGACAAGATCGTCAAGAGGCATGTGGCCTCCCTCTGGGTCATTTGGAGCACTCACCCTCCAGAGCTCCCCCTTGGGATAAGCCCATTCAGAACATGGCCACCCGGCTGGGAGAAGTCTGAGCCACATGGAGAAGTCACGAGAGGTGCCCAGATCAGCAGTCCCAGACTTCGAGCCCTCCCTCCCGGCCCAGGTGCCTCCCAGAGATTCCGGGGCCCAGCCTTCAAGCTCTCTTCCTCCCTGTGTGTGTCTCTTTCTCCTTTCTTTTTCCTTCTTGTCTTTCCTCTTTCCTTCTCTAGTAATTTCCATTTGCAAGACCCGACCCCTCTCTGATATATAGCCAATGATGTCAGCTTCCTGCCAGCATCTTCCAGTTCTTTCCTGGTGATAAAATCCCAGCGCAAACCTTTGCCACACATAAACCTTTGCAGTTTCTAGAACAGGAGGTGTGAGGGGGAAAGGAAAGCTGGGAAGGACCTTGGTGCCAGCCAGGGGCACCATCAGGACTAGGGTCTCAGTGTGGATGGCAAGGGTGGGGGGCGACACGGAGGCTGACCCAGAGCCACTCCGCACAGCCTGTTTGCACAGGTGTTAGTTTTACTCTGCTGGACAGGCTAGTTATAAACCCAGTAATATGGAGGACAGACTACTCCAGGAAGGCCCCGTGATGCCCGTCCCCCCCTCCACGGGGTAGAATCTGCTCTCCTGAGTGTGGGGGACTGGTGCAAACAACCGAACCTCAGTTTGGACAGGAAGGAGACAGATGTGTGCTCTCTGGACGTGTGTAAAGCAATCAGCTCAATGGTGAAGCTCCCGCCTCGGAGCTCAGAGCACGTGCGGTATCTGCTCTCCGGTCAACAGCAGGTTTGGGGGCGCAGAGCATCCAGGATGCCCAGGAAGCCAGAAGAGGGTGGGCTGGGGGGGTCTGTGTGTCTGGAGTCCTGCCCCCTCAAGTCCCCCAGGCTGACAATGTGCTCAGGAACGTGGTTGGGACCCAGGGAAGTAGCTCGCACTTTGCCGGTTAGATGCTCATCCTGCAACTTGGTTATTTCATCTGAATCGAATCCCCAGAATATTAAACACACACATAATCAAATGTAAGTACAAGCCCGCATTTGAAAGTCAAATATAAAGAGTTTCTGCATTTGTATCATTTTGCATTATCCAGGCTTCTGCTTTCATCCGTGGGAATGAATAAATAAGAGTTGTCTGAGACCGAAATAATTTTCTGGGCAAAGTAGAATGAATGTGTTAAAATGAAGGGGGAAAAAAAAAAGAAAGAAAAAAACACCAAGCCTCTGAAAATGAAGAGCTTTTCACCCAAGATGGAGTTGGGAGAGATGGAATCTGCCTGTTACTTTCAATTTTGATCATCTAGCCTTTTGTCATCAGTGTAATGATAAGGCTTCACAGAACATCTCGAAGGGAGGATGAGGCCAAAACAGCCCCAGACCTGAACCCTAGGAAACAGTAGCCTCCAATCAGCTCCCCTCAAGGTTCTTATGAAAACCAAATTTTGCTTGATAACTTAATTAATATGTTCAGAGGAAGCCTGAGAAAGCCACTTCCCACCTAAAACCCTAAGTTAGCAGGATGTTAATTCAAATAAAGGAGATTCTGCAGTTTGTGTCCTCATTCCATTTTTAGAAAAGAGTAGACATTTTCTGGATACCCCAAGTGGCTCAGCAGTAAAGAATCCACCTGCAATGTGGGAGACCTGGGTTCAATCCCTGGGTCAGGAAGATCCCCTGGAGGAGGGCAGGGCAACCCACTCCAGTATTCTTGCCTGGGAAATCCCATGGACAGAGCAGTCTGGTGGCCTGCAATCCATGGGGTCACAAAGATTCAGACATGACTGAGCAACTGAGCATGCATGCATGATTATAGACCTTTTCTAGCTCGAGGCATTTTGGAAGCCTTCTAAACTGGGGAGAGAGAAATTATTAAAAGGGCTTCCCAAGTTGCTAAGCAGTAAAGAATCTGCCTGCCAATGCAGGAGATGAGGGTTTGATCCCTGGGTTGGGAAGATCCTCTGGAGAAAGAAATGGTCACCCACTCCAGTATTCTTGCCTGGAGGGTCCCATGGACAGAGGAGCCTGGTGGGCTACAGTCCATGGGGCCGCAAGGAGCTGGATACTACTGAAGGGACTAAAAAACAACAACAAATTGTTAGAAAACTGTTTCTCTTCTGACAACTTGGTATCTCTCATCTTGGCTTATCTAAGAACCCCTATCTGTATTTTCAAAAATGACTTTCTCAATAACATTTATGTAAGAACTAGTTCTATTTTAAATTGCACAGGCATCTCCCCTTGTCAAAGACAACAGGTACTTTGATTAGCGAAATGGAATCAGTGGGTTGAAACAGCATTTCTACGTGGGCCACCTGGATTTCTGCTGCTTCTCTGAACATGGAAGATCGCTTCTTATTGTGAGACACAACATCTGTACAGGCGTGTGCAGCTGAACGGATCATTCTCCCGGGGACACTGGGTGCCATCACTGTGGAGACCAAGAGAGAGAACTCCTTCAGCACCCAAGGCCCCGCCGGGCTGGCTCCCCACCCACAGCCCCAGACTTCACCTGCAGTCCTCCACGTGCTTTCCTTCTTTTCCTATAATTGACTTGTTTACTGTTGGCTGTGCTGGGTCTTCCTCGCTGCGAAGGCTTCTGTCGAGTTGCGGCGAGAGGCGGCTTCTCTTTGTTCGGTGTGTGGGCAGGCTTCTCTGGTTGCAGAGCATGGCCTCAAGGGCACGCAGGTTTTAGTAGCTGTGGCCCATGGGATTAGCTGCTCTGAGGCAGGTGGAATCTCCCTAGACCAGGGATTGAACCTGTGTCCCCTGCACTGGCAGGCGGATTCCCACCCATTGGGCCACCAGGGGAGTCTCATATCTGTTAATTTTTCACTCAGTGTAACGTGTTGAGGCTTACCTGTGTTGCTGGGTGTGTCCGTGGTTGACCCCTTGGTATTTCTGGGTAGCACTGCCCTGCAGGCTAGACCACAACTGTACGTCTGTTCATCTGTTGATGGATGTTTGGGGTGTTTCCAGGGTGGGACCAGTGAGAGAACAGTGTCAGTCACTCAGTCACGTCTGACTCTCTGCGACCCCATGGACTGTAGCTCTCCAGGCTCCTCTGTCTGTGGGATTTCACAAGCAAGAATACTGGAGTGGGTTGCCACTTCCTTCTCCAGGGGATCTTCCCAACCCAGGGATTGAACTCATGTCTCCTGTATTGCAGGCAGATTCTTTATCATCTGAGCCACAAGGGAAGTCCTACTGAGAGTAAAGCAACTACGAATTCGCCCACATACAAGTCTCTGTGTGGACGCAGTTTTAATTTCTCTTGGGTAATAACCCAGGCTGGGACCTCTCGGCCATATGGTTAGTGGTCAAGAAGCAACAGTTAGAACTGAACATGGAACAACAGACTGGTTCCAAATTAGGAAAGTAGTACATCAAGGCTGAATATTGTCACCCTGCTTATTTAACTTATATTCAGAGTACATCATGGAAACACTGGGCTGGATGAAGCACAAGCTGGAATCAAGATTGCCGGGAGAAATATCAATAACCTCAGATATGCAGATGACACCACCCTTATAGCAAAAAGCGACAAAGAACTAAAGAGTTTCTTGATGAAAATGAAAGAGGAGAGTGAAAAAGTTGGCTTAAAACAACATTCAGAAAACGAAGATCATGGCATCTGGTCCCATCACTTCACGGCAAATAGATGAGGAAACAATGACACTTTATTTTGGGGGGCTCCAAAATCATTGCAGTAGGTGAGTATAGCCATGAAATTAAAAGATGCTTGCTCCTTGGAGGAAAAGCTATGAGCGACCTAGACAGCATATTAAAAGGCAGAGACATTACTTTGCCAACAAAGGTCTGTCTAGTCAAAGCTATGCTTTTTCCAATAAGTCATGTATGGATGTGAGAGTTGGACCAAAAAGAAGGCTGAACGCTGAAGAATTGACGCTTTTGAACTGTAGTGTTGGAGAAGACTCTTGAGAGTCCCTTGGATTGCAAGGAGATCAAACCAGTCAATCCTAAAGGAAATCAGTCCTGAATATTCATTGGAAGGACTGATGCTGAAGCTGAAACTCCAATACTTTGGCACCTGATGCGAAGAATTGACTCATTGGAAAAGACCCTGATGCTGGGAAAGACTGAAGGCAGGAGGAGAAGGGGATGACAGATGATGAGATAGTTGGATGGCATCACCAACTCATGGACATGAGTTTGAGCAAGCTTTGGGAGTTGGTGATGGACAGGGAAGCCTGTATAGTACAGTCCACGGGGTTGCAGAGTTGGACATGACTGAGCGACTGAACTGAACTGAACTGTACAGATGCTGGCACAAGGCCACCCAAGGTCACCACATACATTCCCTGTCTTGGACACAGCAGCGACTTCTCCAACAAGCCCTGATTCCTTTCTAGTACAATACAGTATTTAGAAATCAGGTTGAGTACAGTCCTGCGCACAGCTGTGAGCAGTGGCTATGTCGGCAAGCATTGTTTTCAGTGGGTAAGTCCCTGTCTTAGCACTGCAGGTCACCTGGCCTCCTGGCCCCGGTGCAATAAACACCAGCATCACACCTCAATCACTGAGAAACACACACCCCCCCCCCAAAGGCCTCCCCCCATTTTCCATCCTGGAGAGAGCCACTGGTCCATACAACTTTCACCATCAAATGCACCTGTGATCTGCATCTGCGCTCTGGTTCCCTCCTGTCTAACAGAAGGGAGCTTTCTCCTGTCTGCGGTTACAGCCTCCTCTGTCCTCACTTCCCTGGCTTCCCCAGGGCTTCTCTCCTCCACGTCACCTCCTTTCCTAACATCTTCATCTCTTTCCCCGCTTCACTTCCTTCCTCACCTACACTTCCTCCATCTTCACTTCCTCCCTGCACCTTCACTTCCTTTTGTCATTATGGAAACACAAATTAAATCCACACTGAAATAACACAGAATGGCTAAAATAAAAACCAGAGACAGCACCAAATGCAGAGACGCTGGACCTCTCACATCTGGCTAGAGGGAATGTAAAATGGTTCAGCCCCCCAGCCAATAGTTCAGTCGTGTCTGACTCTTCAACCCCATGAACTGTAGCCCACCAGGCTCCTCTGTCCATGGGATTCTCCAGGCAAGAATACTGTAGTGGGCTGCCATTCCCTTCTCCAGGGGATCTTCCCAACCCAGGATCAAACCTGCATCTTCTGCAGTGGCAGATGGATTCTTTACCACTTTGCCACCAGGGAAGCCTCTAACAGTTCAGCAGTTTCTCATAAAACCAAACAGGCAGTGACCATGTGACCCGCACGCTTGGGTCTCTGTCCAGAGAAATGAAGATTTGAAAGTGAAAGTGAAGTCACTCAGTCATGTCCAACTCTTTGCAACTCCATAGGCTGTAGCCTACCAGGCTCCTCTGTCCATGGGATTTTCCAGGCAAGAATACTGGAGTGGGCTACCATTTCCTTCTTCAATGAAGACTTAGGTTCACACAAAATTACGTACCCAGAGGCTCACAACAGTTCTATTTGATCTCAGACTGGAGGAAAAATATTTTAAGTTAGGGGAACAATTAAAAATTAGCCATATTCACCAGTGCTTGCAAAAATAGCCTCCCCCACACACAACAAAATAAAGTCAGCAGCTTAAAAATGTCTTTTAGGAAGTTATTTCCTGCTTTGTAGTTGATGCAAACCAGCGGATAATCAGGGAAAGTTCTTGTGTGATGAAAGGGGAAGTTTTCCATTTAATGTATTCATGTTCCAGGACTTTCTAACCCCTGAACAAACTTTTGAGACATGAGAGGAGGGGGACATCCCTCCGATTTAAGTATAGAGGCACTGCCGGACTCGCCAGGAGCCGCACACTTCCTTCTTGATAGCATCCTGATGCCTCTCATCAAACAGATGAATTGGCAGGAATTAACACTCAGCTTTATTTCTTGCCTTTCTCATTAGAAAAACCCATAAACTTTACCTGTTACTTATGCTAATGTTTTTCAAAAAACTTTGCTGCCTTATTTGCATAATATCAAAACATTGCTTGAAATCTTACATTCGTCTTAGTTAATTTCAAGCTCAGAGACATGTGAGCACCAGGATGAGCTAAAACCTCTGGAACTCCACACTTAGGACTCCATCGCATGCAGACAGCATTTTGTTTCTCCATCATCTGTTGATGGCACTTGGGTTGTGACCACTTTCTGTAAATTTTAGAACCGACACAACAGCCTGGAGAGAGGGTGAGGCCCCACTGCACTGCCCCACGAGCCATCCATCCTACCTGCGGGACGCTGACGGTTAGGAACTGGGTCAACAAAGAGACGACGGCCGACACTTACAGAGAAGCGGCAGAAGGGCAGGAAGACCCAGACTCCAGGGTGAGAGAAAGCGTCTGGAAGGATGAGATCCAGGCCTCACAGAGAGCAAGTGAAAGGGCCTCTGCAATTAACACCCTGGTGATACTGGAAAAGGCCAGTGCCCCCAATGCAATGGAAGCATCCTGGGCCTGGGCCTGGCAGAGCAGGGTGTATGTGGGCTGTGGAAGGATGTGGACGGGCACCAGAGGAGGGGAAGTGGGCAGGGGCTCTGGGGGGATCCTGGGAAGCAACAGGCACAGTCCCACCAAGGAAAGGAGCCGTGCAGACCTCCTGGGACCCGGAGACCGGAGGCCAGGCTGAGCAGACGAGACTCGCTCTCAGCAGACGGACTCCTGAGAGCAGAATGGAGCTGGAGGAACAGCTCGGTGTCCTTGTCCACCATGTAGAGCCCGTAGAGTCTTCCAAAAAGGAAATGGTCAGTGTTGACCTTGGCCATGGGGCTGGCACATGCACCCCAGAAACGGCAGGGTGCTCTGGGGATAAAGTCACAATTCACGCCAGTGACCTGATAAAGGTAGTTCAGGCACTGACCCTAAGTGTGTGCTTAGCCACTCAGTCATGTCTGACTCTTTGCGACCCCATAGACTGTAGCCCACCAGGGTCCTCTGCCCATGGGGATCCTCCAGGCAAGAATACTGGAGTGGGTTGCCATGCGCTCCTTCAGGGCATCTTCCCAACCCAGGGATCGAACCCAGGTCTCCTGCATTGCAGCTGATTCTTTACCATCTGAGCCACCAGGGAAGCCCGACCCTAAGGGTAAATGAAAGAAAAAGCAGACATGCAAGAATGCTGGCGACGCATTATTTACAGTATCATTTTTAACAAGCCCACATGACCAACAGTATGGAAACTAGCTAAGTCCATGAGGGAGCATATGCTCAGTAGAGGGACTATTATGAGGTCATTAAAATGATAATTATGAAGTTCAGAGTGGTTATGATAGTATACTAATCTGTTTTAAAATCGTATATATGCTGCAATTACAACTATGGAAAATAAGCTTTCATGTGAAAATATACAAAATAGAACTCCTGAAAATGCTATGAGCTGTCAGTTGGGATCACGGTAAGATTTACTATTCTTGTTCAATCACTAAGTCGTGTCCCACTCCTTGCAACTCCATGGACTGCAGCCCATCAGGCTTCTCTGTCCTTGGGATTTCCAAGGCAAGAACACTGGAGTGGGTTGCCATTTCCCCTCCAGGGGATCTTCCTGACCCAGGGATCAAACCTGCATCTCCTGAGTCTCTTGCATTGGTAGATGGGTTCTTTACCACCGAGCCACCTGGGAAGCCCGGATGGGTTTTTCTCTTTCTCCATTCGGTAATTTCACTTTGAATCTGAGTGCTGCCAGCGCTGGTTAGAACAACAGAAAAGCAGCTTTATATCTTATTAGTTCTCAGCCTGTTGGAAAGAGAGCATGGCTCAATACTTCCCCTCGGTCCTCTGACAGTACGGCGGTCTAAGGAGACAGCGATTCTGTGATAGAGAATCCGCTCCCATCTGCCTTCGACGGGGGAGGCTGAGTGTTTCCAGCCAGGGCTGTCTCCTTCCCCACTGTGGCCCAGGTCACCCCGCAGGCGCCTGGATGCTTCTGGCAGGAAACATGCTCGTTAAACTCACGCCACTCTCAGTCCACGTGTCCTGCCAGGATGGACTGTGGGCAGAGGGTGGGCAAGTGGAGAGATGGCCATCCCGGCCAAGTAGGGCCCTGGAGCTTCCGAGCCCCGGGGGCACGTCCCTGGGTGGGGTCTCATCCATCCCCACCCTCCCGAGACTCAGGATGAATCACCATCCTAAATGGGTTGGTGGTGTGTCTCAGACTCTTTAACACTTGTCTCCCACTATTTTGAATTAAATTCTCTCCGCTTTTCTCCCTTTCTTTTTTTTTTTTTGTAAATTAGCATTTAGACAGTTTATTAATATTCAAAACGCTGATATAAATGTATGTTTTAAAACAGCAACTCAACATCTCAGGGGAGCCATGCTGTGCTGGGGGTGGTGGCTGAAGGAGGCAGCTGGGGCATCCAGCCTTCCCTCTGCACGAACCTTCCTTCTCTGCAGGATGCTGTGGCCAAGTCCTGTGACGGCAGATCTTGGTCGTCTCCAACAATCCACCTCTCGGAAAAGGACCCACTTTATCCTCATCACAAGAAAAATCACTTATTTGTCACTATGTGTGGCAACAGATGGGAACTCAACCTCTTATGGTGATCCTTTTGCAATATACAGGCAGACCTTGGAGGTGCTGTGGGTTTGCTTCCAAACCTCCACAGGTATAGCAAATATCACAATAAAGTGAGTCACGTGAAATGTTTGGTTTCCCAGTGGATAAAAGTCACGTTTATGCTATACTATAGTCTATTAAGTGTAGCATCATGTCTAAGAAAAGTACAAACCTTAATTAAAAACATTTTATTGCTAAAAAATGCTAACCATCACCTGAGCCCTCAGTGAGTCTGATTTTTTTTTTTTTCTCTCAGACCCATTGGGGAGTTACTATCAATGGTGACTATAGCCTTAAAAAATGTTTTTCATAAATAATAAGACTTAAAAGTTGAAATTACTCTTTGAGTAATTTCATGGACTGCAGGATGGATGCTGTGCTGGCCGGCATGAAAACAACTTTAATGTCACTGTCTCCATTAGAGATACTCTTGGATCACTGTCAGTAAGCAGTATTATTTTGAAAGAAACTTTAAAAAAATTTATTTATTCATTTTATTTTTGGGTCTTCATTGCTGTGCGAGTTTTCTCTAGTTGCGGCGAGCAGGGGTTACTCTCTAGTTGTGATGCACAGGCTTCCCATTGCAGAGCACAGGCTCCAGGGTGCGTGGGCTTCAGCGGCTGCAGCTCCCAGGCTCTGGAGCACAGGCTTGATAGCTGTGACTCTCAGGCTGAGTTGCTCCGAGGCACGTCTTATCATCTGTGCGTGTTCACTGGGGCACTTTTCATTTTCTCCAAGGACCTTTCCTTTGCATCCACTAGCAGCTGTTTGGCACAAGAATGTTAGCTGTCAGCCTGCCGTGGCTTTCGATGTGCTTTCTTCATTAAGCTTAATCATTTTTGGCATTTTTTTTAAAGATGTATTTATTTATTTTTGGCTGCACTGGGTCTTTGTTGCTGCGTGCAGGCTTTGTCTAGTTGCGGCAGGCGGGGATCTTCTTCGATTCGGTATGTGGGCCTCTCACTGCAGTGGCTTCTCTTGCCGCAGAACACGGGCTCCAGAGCTCCGGTCAGCTGTCAGGGCGCATGGGGTTAGCTGCTCCGCGGCAGGTGGGATCTTCCCGGGTCAGGGACTGAACCCATGTCTCCTGCATTGCAGGAGGATTCTCAACCACTGGACCCCCAGGAAAGCCCCATTTCTAAATTTTTATTTCAAGTGAGAGAGACGTGTATCTTCCTTTCACTTGAACACTAGAGGCCACTGAAGAGCTATCAATTGGCCTAATTTCAATATTGTGTCTCTGAAAAGGTGGAGGCCCAAGGAGAAGGAGAGAGATCAGTAACGGCTGGTCAGCGGAGCAGTCACAACACACACACATTAATCGATGAAGTTCCTGTCTTTTGCGGGGGTGGCCCGTGGCAGCACAATAACATCAAAGGTCACTGATCACATGTCATTCTAGCAAATTTAATAATAATGAAAATGTTGGAAACATTGAGATAATTACCAAAACGGGCCACAGAAACACAAAGAGGAAATGCTTTGGGGAAAAGGCACTGACGGCCTTGCTCAACACAAGTTTGCCACAAACCTTCCATTTATAAAAAAGTGCAGTATCTGGGAAGCACCATGAAATAACGAGGCATGCCAGTGTGCAAATATCAAGTCATTATGTTAAACACCTAAAACTAATATAGTAAAAGGGAATCAATTTTATAAGTGAGATAATTATAAATTCAAATTATAGATCATAAATTATAAATTCAAATACGAAAATATTCAGAATTTAGTTTCATCTGCAACGGATGGATCTGAAAATATAATTAATGCGCCTGTTGTTTCCAAGAGCCTTAGAACATCCATGGATCACCCAGATGAACCTGGGGAGGAGCCGGGGCAATCCACCCCTTTACCTCGCCGCATGGAGTTGCTTATTCTGTTGTAAACTACTCCACCTTGTGGTTAAGCAAGGGTACTGCCCGCTAGAAATCTGGATGCTTCACGGTGAAAAATCACTATTTTATGTGATAAAAGTTATGAATGAGCTTTACAAAGTTCAACAACACATAAAAGGAGAAAGTGAAAAAGTACCCATAATTTCACTGCCTAAAGATATCTAGACACAAGTAGATTCTATAAATCAAATACAGGCACATAATAAATGAATATCCTTTGATAGAAGAGAATTAGTCACCTGTTGGCTTCTTTACTTTCAACGAATCAACATCTCCAGACGATTCAGGAATGAGAGCTGGTCAGGATTTGATCAGCTGGCATGTTGGAATAAAAACTCAGAACACTGGCACCCAGCAATGAGGGAAGCCATCCCCTCGGGGCGTCTCAGTGTCCCTGTCTGTGAAAGGGTGGGGGGCAGGTGTCAGAGGTGGCACCCCAGTGGGACCCCGAGGCCGGCCCCTGACCTCCTGGTGCCCGTGTGGGGAGTCTCTGGTTGGTGACCGCTGGACAGAACAAGCCCCAAGCTCCCACCCACCTGATGATGTTCCTTCCTCCCCTCAATGGTAGTCTCCTACCTGAAGTCTCTCCAGGGCGAGGGGCCTGTGCTTCCATCCCATAGCCTGGTTCCCACATGGATCCATGGTTCCCACCGGACTGGAAGTTTCACGGTTTGAATTTGCATCATCTTGAGAAAGAACCCCTGGTGCCGACGTGCGTGCGGGCCTCCAGCTTGCTCAGCATCTGTGTGCAGAGAGGCCTCCAGGGAGAGCCCCCCCACACCGTGTGCCAGGCCACAGTTCACCGATGCCCTTGCCGCCGCCTGTGGGCAGCCAGGTCAGAGCGAAGTGAAGCCAGATCCAGGAGGGCCTGGAAGAGGGACGTCACCAGGAAGCCAGCCAGCCCGGCGAGGCCAGCCCACCTCGGGGACACGCGAATGCCCAGGGCACAGCGGCAGACAGCAACACAGTGGGCACCGACTTCCTGTCACTTCTTTCCTCAGGCAGGCAGGTGGTGTGCAGGGGGCGACTGCCAGGAACGACTAGGTGGTCTCTGACCGCTGCCCTTTGGGCAGGGCCCACCTCCTGCTCTGTGCAGTTTTGATGTTTCCAGTCAAATGGCCAGGCACAGTGATTCACTAGGGCTAGATGCCGCAGACTGCCCCGTGTCTCACTCTGGTTCTGAGGGGTCCAAGGAGCCCTGGAACGCCAGGATTCTGCCCCATTTTTCAGGCTGGAGGGCAGAGGCCGTGGGGACAGAGGGCAGTGGTCTCCTGAGCAGCTGCCACCCCAGGCTTTGCAGAGGCTCTGAGGCGACCTGCCAGGTGAGGGCGGCCCATCTTTGGCTCTGAGTCATTATCTCAGTCGACATTTCCCAGCAGGGCCTAATTGCCATCTAATTGTTTTCTCTGTTTGTTGTGTGTCTCTAATTAGAGACGCAAACTCACGGCTTGGAGGACAGGAACTCCATCCAGCGTTTTCTGTAACCCCTGTCCTGCGGGACCCCAAGGGGCCCCAGTGAAGACACTGCGGGCAGATGGACGATCCAGGGCAGACATGCAGATGGGCCCAGCTCCTGAGTCGTCTGAAACACCCCGCGACGGGTCAGCAGCGACGGCCCTCCCCGAGCTGGCCTGCTCACTCCCGAGCCCCCTGCGAGCCAGGGGCTGGCAGGCAGCAGAGTCCACGGCCCGTGTCTGCTGGAGGAGACAGGTGCACAGACCAGCCCCACACGCCAAGCTTGGGCTGAGGGTGGGCGGATGGGGGGCCAGCGGCCGGGTCGCTTGTGCACACCGGGCAGGGCAGGGCAGTGCGGCTGGGTGGAGGGTCAGACACTGGAGGCAGTGTCGGGGGTCGGCCACCCCGCGGGCGCTGGTTGGGGGGCTGCAGGCAGGGCTGAGCCTGGGGGCGGGGGTGAGGGGCCCCAGACCACTCTGCACAGCCCTGAAGCGAGGGACCCAGGCCGGACCCTGGCGCACAGGTCCCACCTCCAGGCACAGGGCTGTCTGCCAGGTCTGCCCCAACTCCACCACGGCTTCCGTGGGGATGGCCCTCGGTCCCAAGTGACCCTGGCTCTCTAGTCTGTGGGAAGAACCCCAAGGAGCAGGAAAGCAAGACACTGGATTGGCAGCTGATCGCCCCGGAGACCGGGGACACAGCCCCTTTCCTGCCCTGCAGGACGCCTGTCCAGCCCCTCCCTCAGGGGTCACGTACCCCGAGAGCCTCCCAAGACCCTCATTTTCAGTGTGGAGTCCAAGTCTGGGGCTTCTGCAACCTGCAACTGCGTTCCTCATATAAACAACCTGCAATATTCTGCTTCCTTTATTAATCACCATCGTGAAAAATGCCCCTCCACCACCTGCCCCTCACTTCAAGGTAGCGTACTGAAATCACAGAAGGAAAATTCAAGTAATAGTAGGGGAGCTGGGAGGGAACAGTGATGATGGCATCTCCGGCGGAGAGGTTGATGGAAGGTGAGACTCAATCAGGAGAGCTCAGGTGAACCCCTCCTTCTCCACATGGAGAGGAAGACCCCACCCTGCAAGGCCGGGCAGGTTTCAATCAGGTCTTGGGAAAATGAAAAAGGAATAAATTTGCATTTCTCATGAGAAGTTTTCATAGAGGATCCAAAAGTGGTCCTAACTTTTGTGGAAGCTTTAAGCAGCCATGATTTCATGGGAAATGGTAACCCACTCCAGCATCGTTGCCTGGAAAAGCCCATGGTCAGAGGAACCTGGCAGGCTGTCACCCAAAGGACTGCAGAGTCGGACACGACTGAGCAACTAAGCATGCATGCACAGGAATTTACCATTTTCATGAAGGGGTGTCCTCCCATCCTTTAAAGAAAATTTCCTAGAAGGAACTTGTCTGGCTGGTATTTATAATGTGGTAAGTAAATGTTTGATGAACAAAACTTGAGTATGAAAAAGCACTAACACAGCAAGGCCAGACTGTGACGCTCCATGCTGCTAATGCAGGACAGAGCCCGAAAGGCCGAGGCCCGCAGTAAAACCTGGGTTTTATCATTATCAGGTGTGAGGAATCCAACAGGCCAGGAGTGACTGCTTGGAAGGCATGGAGCAGGCACGTGGTTACTTTCGCCAGGGACTGGCAAGCCTGGGAGGGGCCCTTCTTGCAGACAGCAAGGCCCCCAGGTGCTTAGAAACACAAAGTTAAAGCCGGCCTTCGGTCCATTACATCATGACCCGTAAGTGTCTTCTGACGCTAATGAGAAACCTAATTCTACCTATGGTTCCTTTTTAAAAAACATGAATTTTATCACTTTGTTTAAAAAACTAACGGCCTGAGTTGAAGGAAGGAATACAGTGATATGACTTTGAATTCTTTTTTTCCTACACTTTGCACCTCCACGGTCATTTATATTTTCTAAAGAAATGACAGAAGAAAATTGACAAGATCTTGCTCAGTGCCGAAGCTCAGGAGTTTTTACAGCTTAGCACTCAAAGACGACTTCCAATTTTTAATAATGTGTTTAATGAGTTTATTTTGTCTTAACCAAGGGTTTACAAATAATAAGAAAAATTTCTATATCCCAAGGCTGGTCACCAAAGAAGGTGGCGGTATTTTTGTGAGATGTTGATTTTTATGGCTCTTGATGATATTTTTTAACTTTTTATTTATTTTTTTGGCTGTGCAGGGTCTTCATTGCAGGGCCTGGGATTCTCGAGTTGTGGTATGCAGGCTTGGCAGGCCCCCAGATGTGTGGTCTCAGCTCCCCTATCAGGGATTAGGCCCGTGTGCCCTCCCTCCAGTGGAAGGCGGATTCTTTACCACTGGACCACCAGGGAAGCCCCCCTTGATGGTTAATTTGGTGGAAAGGGTCACAGCCTTCATGACAGGGTGCCTGGTGTCAGCACTGTGCAAACGCGAGGGGCCGACCTTCCCTTATGGGCTCTGAGAGGTCCTTGTGGTTGGCCACCTCCCTTGTGTACATGGGCTGCACACCCATGTCTCTGGGGCTGCCAAGTGGGGTGTAGCCTGGACGTCGTTACAGACGTGGAGGCCCTGGGTCTGCAGCGTCCAGCTACCCCGTCCAGAGCATCGTGCTTCTGTTTGTTCTGAGGGGCCAAAGCAATGAAACATCCTTCATTTTCAAGGATACTGCCTGTTCACACCATGACTCCCCCTGCCCATCTAGACTGAGACCCCGGCACATGTGTGTAACTGAACGATAGAGGATATGGGGGTCGGGGGTGGGTGGCTTTCCTGATGAGAATCACCACCCACGATGACAGTGCACCTACTGGGGCCTGGCAGGCCTCTGGACTGTCCTGACCCCCTAAACCTGGGCCAGGGGCTGCTATGCCCCCATCTCACAGGTGCACCCCCCGCACCCAAGGCCACACCTGAGCCCTACATCCTGTCTCACGGTGGTCGGTCCTTTAGTTACTTTTATCATAAAACGGTTCGTAACAAAAACTGCTTGTATCACATGTGGAAGGTGAAGTGGACACTTGTGTCCTCCCCTCCCAGACAGACAGAGATCACGCCCAGGGCCTTCACCCCTGCTCCCCCTGGGCCAGGCCCTCTCACCACGTTGTCCGCTGTGTCCAGGGCTGCACAGGAAGACCAGACTCACTGTCCTTTACAGAACCCCAAACCCGCCCTCGGCTCCCAGTGTCAGGGAGGGACCCCCAGGGCATCGTGCGAGCCCAGAGCCTCGGAGCTGATTCCTCCTGTGACTGCAAGTCTGCAGCCTACCTGGAGGGTACTGTGCCGTGAAACAAGCCAGACAGAGAAAGACAAACACTGCGTGGTGTCACTCATACACAGACTCTTAAAGAAAAACAGAAGTCAAGCTCATAGAAACACAGGACTGGGGCTGCCAGAGGCCCCGGGAGAGGCTGGCCTGCCAGCATCAGCGACCCCGCGGGCTTTTTGCCCCTCTGTTGTGAAAAACGTGTGGCTGCCTGGAAAAGCGACGCGCGGGGAGGACGGAGTGTGGGCCTGTGCCGCTCCCCCGTCCGCAGCGCGGCTCCCGGCTCAGACCCGTGGGCTGGGGCCTCCCGTCTGAGAAAGGCCTCCTGCTGGGTTTGGCTGACCGCTCCTTTCAGACTGACTACGCCAGGAGTCCGAGTTATGCTTTGAAAACTCTCTTCTGAAAAAGTTTTAAAAGTGAAGCAGCAGAACAAAGCTGAAACATTTTAAGTAATTATTCTTAGAAGGCGACCTTCACAGCACTGCATTTTAGAGTAAGTCACCTCACAAGGCAGCCGCAGCCGGCCCTGGTCCCCAGGCGCCCCTCTGCTTTCCCGCCAGGGACCCTCAGCGCTTCTTCCAGGTGAATTTCCTGCGGGCGCCCTCCTGGCCGGGCTTCTTCCGCTCCCGGACGCGGGGATCCGTGGTGAGCAGTCCAGCTGCAGCATAAAAGGAGACGCCTTTAGGAACCATGGAAAATGCAGGGAGGCAGGTGAATCGCGTGAACCGACAGCTCCTGGGCTAAGAGGAAGCACCCGGGCCCGCGGCCAGCTCCCCGCCTCACATAAACCTGAGGACAGCAGCGTGCTTTCCCTCTTCGGGGCTATCTTCCTGATTTCTGGGACAAACACCAGGCACATTATTTGAGTCTGCTTGTCTTCTGCTCTGAGAGCTATGATCAATTCCTTTTTGGTTTTAAAACTTGTTCAACTGAGGACAAAGCTGCTCCTGTGTGGCATCCCTAGTCACTGCAAGGAAAGCCGCCTGGCGCGCTTACCGTGACAGAAGTGGAAGTTTTACAGACACTGTGACGCTAAGGGGTCTACACTTCCACACACTTCACCATCCAGGAGGTTTTTCTTTTCTACCTCTGGTCTCCATTATGTACAAGTAACGTATGACTTCACGAACACATTTGAGATAAGAAACTTATACATTTGTGTGACAACAGTATTTCTTAGGACTTTGTTTCAAGATCTTAAAAAAAAATGGTCTTAGGGTTGTGTTCTCAGCTCAAGACTTGCAATCTGGGAGAGTAAAGTCAGTTTTGCTGGTGGCTTCCACTCTCCCAGTCCTCAGGCGTGATTACGAGTCACTCAGCCTCCAGCCCTGATGTGTTTATAATAAGTATTACACAGGCTGGAGTTCTTCACTGTTTTCTTCACTCTTCCAACACTACCACTTCTTCTCACTGTGTGCCAGGCTCATGTATTTTGTTAGAGTACTTTTAATGGCCACACAGCAAAGGCAAAACTTCACTTACCACATACCCATGGCTTTTGCACATACTTGACTTAAAAGGCATGGAAAAAAACAACGAACTTGCATGGAAGGCAAACCGGACCTGTCTAAATTCTAGTTGAAAAGGTAAGTGATGACACTTTATTACTTTCCAGGGCTCACAGAAACTCAAACGAGCCATACCTTGGCGCATCCATTCAACCTCGTCCTCGGTGATGAAGCTGCACAGGGCCCTGGCCACGGCCAGGCGGATGGCACCTGCCTGCGACGACCGCCCGCCTCCCGACACCGTGCAGGTCACGTCGTGCTTCCCAAGCCGGTCGAGGAAATGAAAGGGGAACATGAGCTGCTCTCTGAGGACATCACAAGAGGTGGAGTTAGGTTTGCGGCATATACACACGACTTTGCAGAATGCTCACACTCTGGTCGTTTATAGGAGCCACAACACACGCAGAGACACTGCTGTTTTGGATACTCAGACACCGTAAGAGTGGGGTCGGTCTCTCTTTTTCCGGGTGCAGTGGCACACCCTGCCTCACTGAGGGTGAGTGACGGGAGTGACGATGCTACTAAGGGAAGCTCTGCTCACCTACGCGTTTGGGAGCGTAAACATGTATCTGCTTTAATTCCTGAAGCTTTTAAGATTCCCAAGCAAATGCTTATAAGCATAAAGAAACTGAGACCAAAATTGAGAAAAAAATCAGGAGATATGAGAGCACTTGCGTCAGGGTGGTCGAGGTGAGAAAGAACCCCCAGGAAGCGGGGTCTGCAGTCAGGAGGCAGGTACCCAGAATACAACCAAAGTCTATGAGGACAGGAAACCACACCCAAAGGGGAGCAGCTAAAAATGATCACTCCACTAGTCATCTGAATTAACCTGGACTGGGGTTTCCCTGGTGGCTCAGTGGTAAAGAATGAGCCTGCTAATGCAGGAGACGCAGGTTTGTTCCCTGGGTTGGAAATATCCCTTGGAGAAGGGAATGGCAACCCACTCTAGCATCCTTGCCTGAGAAATCCCATGGACAGAGGAGCCTGGTAGGCTATGGTCCGTGGGGTCACAAAGGAGTCAGACATGACTTAGCAACTAAACAACAAAGAGAAGCAATCAGGCAAACATAAGGAAATTATAAGCCTTGTTGATTGGGATGTATCATCAAGCGTATTTCCTTTAAAATCAAAAGGCCAAACCCAAACGCAGACCTCACCTGTCTTGGGTCACTGGGAAGTAGAGCAGGTAGTCGACGCCATTTATTTCTATCTTCCCACTTCCGTGGCCATAAACAACCGCCTCCGCATTTGCAGTCTTTCTCTTACCTTGAAAAATACAAGACATCTACTCAGTGAACATTTTGAAGACCAGGGCTCTGAGTGAGGCAAAACTACATTAATTTCCTTCCCCCAGAGTAACAATATCTAACTCTCTATAGAAAGTTCTATAATTATTACATGCCAAACAAAAATAAAACAGGCAAACTACACTATAATTGATGTAATGAACTTATTATGGGGGTGATTTTGTTCTTTGATCCCATTTTAGAAATACTACAATGATTCTAGTTTCAACCAAGTAATTCACATTTGTTTACATTATTTTTAAAAAATGAATTCACCTAGTATTTTTTTAAATTAATAAGAATATACCTGAATCTCAACTGTAAATTTTTACAATACATTAACAGTATAATAAAGTATAAGTAAAAGAAAAGGAATAAAAGGTTGAAATAAAAGGAATCCTCAGGGAAGGTCACACTTCTTTGAAAATATTAACTGAAAATGACAAAGGAAATGATGTTAAACTTTTTAGAGTTGCAGATGGATCATTTAATAGCTCAATTCTTTAAAATGACACCATGTCAAATGGCTCTGGGCATCTACAAGGAAGATGTGAGCTGAGGACCTAAAGTTTTCAGGTTTCGTAGTTTTGGAATCTGATGGGCAGATTCACTGAACATTTTCAGTGTATGTAAGAAAGCTCTGTGGTGGTAAACACTTTGCTGTTTCCACCAGTTGAAAATGTGAAAATACAAAACGCTAATGTGATTGTGTAGGTTATGTGTCCACATCCTTTCTTGGGACATTAAAGGGTTCCGGTTTTCAAAACGTCAACAAGAATCTTAAAACCTCGGAAATCCAATGTAGCAACAGCAAAAATAAACAAACGGACAAAACGAACAGCAAAGGGCGAGAGCACACACACCCCCACGGTCTCCCCACGCTCGGGGGCGCGCCTCCTCTCCAGGGCGCGTTACCTTGGCCTGTGCTGAAGGCCATGCCCTGCTCATCATATTGCAAAGGCTCGATCAGATGTTTCTTCGACTGAATAGTCACTGTCCTGCGGAACCTGCCCACAAATTCCTCTTCGGCTGCATCGCACGGCAAGGCTGATAACCTTTCCAGCAGCCGGATGAACTGTGTGTACTGCAGACAATAAAAGTTCATTAGGAGATGGGAGTGTAATTGCATTTGCTAAGTTTTTTCTATTTTTATATACTTGATCTTTCCAGTGTTGCTTTTCTTGATGAATTCTGACAGGATGACACTTGCGCTGCTTCTAAAACAGCGTGCAGGCGTGGCATTCTCCCCGGGCACCTCTGGTGCTCAATCTTTTCTTTCAAGAAACAAAGACAGATAAACCTTTCAAAGAAAAATCCATTTCTCTGAATTAGGATATTACAAGAAAGTGAAATTTAAATTCCGTTTCAAAAAAATATTTAGATGATCTTTGAGTGTGACTTCTACTCTTTTACTAGAATTGCTATCAAGAGGAGCTTCATAAATAATTTCCAGTGAGTTCGCACAGTAAAATGGGGAGAGTCTGATTTTGAGAAAATGTACCTCTTAAATTATATTTCATAATACACTTGGCAAATATATCTTTAGCTGTTCAAGCTGTGTTACTTTAATGTTTATGATTTCCTTTAAAACTGAACAATCAAGCTATTTAAAAATTCAAGAGATACTTGACTTAAAGGGCAACCTCTTGAAATAAATTATCCTTGCTACTCTGTGCATTTTTTTAATAGTTCTTGAACATGTGATTAGAAAGTAAACAACTTGGTATTAACCCTTAAAATTAGAAGCCAGAGTAATCACTCTAAAGTGTTTATGCAGAAGGAAGCAATCGACACTTGACCTCCTTGGTGAGCACAGAGCATGAGACCCCGCTTTTTGTAACCTGAGTTATGTTTCTGCCAACCCTAAAAATCAGGCTCATCTTCATGACCTCTGCCTTTATAGTGAAAACCTGCCACTAATGATTTGAAATATATAAAAATCCCACAAGCAAGATTCCAAGGGCTACGTCAATGACTGCCTCCAAGGAAGTCACAAGAGAAGCAGTCTCAGGAAGGGTGAGGTACTGGGGCACCGAGTCTGGTGGCGCCCGTCGCCTCCATCCACAGCTGCCCCTCCCCAGCTGCTCTCAGCTCCTCTGGATGCGCCGTGACACCCTCGGACCCACAAGGAGGCAACGACAGGTGTGACACGGCCGTGCTCGGGCACCGAGATCATGAGCTGAGCTATCACTGACCACTCCTGCCTCCTTCATCTTAACACCAGTTGTCAGCTTCAGGATTTCTTCCATTATCCAACAGTCCAAAGTACAAAGACCCCATATATTTACAGATAGATAGATGAATAGATGAGCCTATATATTTGGTTGTTTTGTTTTCATGGCTGCACACCTTTAACAAAGTCTTTGGGATATTTCCAAAATGAAAACAAACTTGTTATTTCAAAAAAAATGAAAGCAACCAGGAAATGGGAAACACTGAAATGATGCAGTCAGTTAAGAGGAAAAGAGAGATTTTTTTCAGCTGCATCGAATGCAGCGATACTGACTTCGCAGTCAGGATATTAGAAATTAATTTCAGCTCTATCATTCACCATGTCCAACACCTTAGTTTAGCAAATTGCAACTTTTCCAACACATTAATTTCTGTAACCACTTAAATGAAGAAAAGAGAAATTTAAGTACATGATTTAAAATCTACACAGTGGCAAGGTACTAACAATGTCAGCCACTGCCGTGGGAGGGAAAAAACCTTTCTCGAAATAATTTGTGAAATTTATCTACACTCCCATCTTCTAGAAATAATCTAAATCCAGAACATCAACATATTTAAAACATCAGATCTCCTCTGATAATCTTGGCATATGCTAGAATACTGAGCAAAATAAGAATCTGGCTGAGACCTAACCAAGGATCACCATCTTTATAGGCTTTTGGGAGCCTGCTAAAAATGTATATTCCTGGGTGAGGCCGGTGGAAATTCTGAGCAAGGCCTGGATCATGGGAAACCACATTTTGTTCCCAGCATTCCAGGTGATCCTGACACTGGTAGTTTTGCCGATTCTAAGAACTGGCCATACAGACACTGCATTTGCTAAGCAGGAAGGGAACCCTATGCTTCGTTTCTTTCCTATTGCATCTGTAACGGCTCCTTATGTTTATCATTGGCCTGTAAAATTAACACCCACTCTATTGAAGGATGTAAAAAATGACACCCGCCATGCTCCCCCCAAGACAACAAGCAGAGAGACCAGACCACCAGCACACTTGCAGGAGAGGGTCTGGTCTTCTAGGCTGCCACCCTCCTGGCCTACGGACAGAATCGGCTCCAAATGTTTTGGTTTTGTTTTTTTTTAAAAGGAAAACTGTCTTAGGAACACATGCTTCTTGAGGAACGTTACTATTAGGATCCTAAATATTAATATAGCAATTGTCTACAATCTTACAGCACAGGTCCCCTTAAATTAAAAAGATTAATTACTCACGTCTTGATCTGACAGTTTTTCTACTAACATTTCTTCCAGTTCTTCCTTAATCAGCCATCTGCTGCCAATCGGGTCTCTGTTAAAATTTCACATATATTCTCTTTTAAATTAACCATGCAATGCGAGTTACATCATGAAAGATCCCACAAGTGGTAGTGATTCTTGATGGGGGAACACACTTTTGTATTAATATTACACAGCTATAAAATTATATCCAAGTGAATAATTTTTTGAGATGGGTTACTGCATTTCCTCAGTCTACTTTAGAAGAAGAGATATCCAGTCTAGCAAATGTTCCATTGGCAGAGTTAGACTTGGCACTGTGAAACTTGCTGGATATTCAAGTCACTAGATTTCTCAAAAATTCAAATTGAGCTTGCTTTTCATAATTTGTTTGACAGGAGAGGTTACGGAAGCACAGTAATCTGTCAGTGGACTAAAGTAGTGATGAATACAAAGCAAAGGCTAGGGGTAGTACTTACAGCTAAAACTAGCTACGTTCCAAAGCCTGGGTCTTTTGAATAAAACACATGAATATGCTGTGCTGTGCGTGCTCAGTCATGTCTCTGCAACCCCATGGACTGTAGCCCGCCAGGCTCCTCTGTCCATGGGAGTCTCCAGGCAAGAACACTGGAGTGGGTTGCTACTCCTTCTCTAGGAGATCTTCCTAACCCAGGGATTGAACCCACATCTCTTGCGTCCTCCCTGCATTGGCAGGCAGGTTCTTTACCACTGTGCCACCTGGGTCAAAAATTTATGTCTTTTGAATAGGAGGAAATATATGACTAACCAGTTCAAAATTTAAAACCAGTGGGTCAAGTTGATGGATCTAGTCTATCACTGTTTGCTAAATGGATGCACAAATCTTTAAACACAAAATATATAAAATACACACACACACATATATACATACACATATATACATAAGCACATAAGTGTACAACACAAAAATTTTGAAGAAATAATATTCAAATAGAGTAATTAAGTGCCATTTAAAATAAATCTGGAATGAAGTAATATAAAAATAATAACCTTAATAATTATATCCTCCAAAACAAAAAAACATTGTCCATTATTTGGAATTATAATGATTAATGCTGAAATAATGAACACATTTTTTAAGCTTTATGTAATACCTAAGAAACACCAATGATAAGTGGTATGTTTTTAGTTAGTATTTTAACGCAAAGAAGAACTTACTTGGTTTTAGGTTTTTCTGAAAACAGACCTTTGGCTCGCAGCTGGTCTTGGCGTTCTTCTACATGGAGCACCTTTCCATAGGCTTCCTGTGGCAAGTAAAGCACACGCTGATCCCAGAGACAGCACATTCTCACCACTACTTTCTACCTTCCTTTGAGTCCCCCTCATCTCAGAAGCGCCCCTCCTCAATTCGCAAGTCACAGCTGCACGGCAAGTGCTGCTGAAAATGCTTTTCAACAATACTACTTCTCACTCAAACCGAAGAATGGTGATTTCAATGAGAATTTAGTATTATGCATAGTGACACACTTCAACTGAATTTAAATAACTCTATAAGAGGTTTACAACTAACTCAGTGAGGATATTAAACACAAAATAAAGTTATAAATGACTTATCTGCCTTAAGAATTCCTCAAACAGAACCAAAAACTTTCCTTAAAAAATTTCTAATTTATATAGCAATATGCCTTTAAACTTGGAGAAATACCAGTGAAAATTATACTTACCACTGAACAACTTTTCTAATATTTAACACTTATGTAATAGTTAAGTCTTCACCATGTAGTCTGTGTCTTTAAAAGTTTTCTATTAATATTTACTTTTCATTATTTGATTTCTATTATTTACTTTCTAACAAAGACTTCAAATGTGTGCCACCTGTTAAACTGTAACGCAAGTAGGGGAAATTTACCATTTTGTTAGAATTGTAAAAAAGCAATATTCTGGCAACAAAGGTGATTAATAAAATACATTTTTCCAGGAAATGAGCTTACAACAAGCAGAATAATGCAAGTGTCTCCCAGTTTTTTTTGACTGAGCCTATTTGAAGACTCATGTTGACTCTGTGTGTATTTCATACTAATTTCATGTGCGTATTTGTTTATAATATACTAATCTAAGGAACAGACATGTTCAAAGGATGAACTAGAGATGACATATTTTTTTCTTGCTAAATCATGAGAGCGTCTACTAATCTCAGAAGACACAACTTGTACTCACAGAGATGCCTGTCTGTATTTCAAACAGTCTTAATAATCTCCAGTCTGGGGGACAACCCTGTGTGGGTGCTGATCAGAGCACTATTTTATAGTCAAAGCTGCCAATAAAGAGTCTGCTCTAAGAATAGGCGTGTCCCTGGCTGCTGCCTCTGTACTGACCAGTGCTTACATTTTATCATCTTCATTTCTGCAACCTCTTCTCAGGAATCCATTTCTTTCAAGCAAAAAAGGAAGAAAGGGCAGACGCAGGAAGAAAGGCTGTAAGGACTGCACCTCTGATTTGCATAAATATAGTTGAGAAAAGCCCAGATCATACTTCGTGGGCTAGGAATGGTGAGACGAGGACAAAGTTCATTTCCTGTGGCTGGGAGACTCCTGAGAGTGTTTTGTTTGTTCTTGGAAGGAGCGTAGAATTGATAACTTAGAAGAGAAGAAGAAAAGCAGTCACTTTTAGAAACTGTGAAGCCGGCTGAGCATCTCCGACACGGTGAAGAATCACTAACTAGTCAGAGGTTCTACAGCTAAGTCCCCATCAGCAGCAGCAGCAAAGCCAAACACCAGGTCGGGAATGCACCGTCTCAGGCTCCACCCCAGACTTCCGGAAGAGGAACCTCTGACAAGGGCTCACTGATCTGTTAGAACCATACCCCTAAGTAATGTACGCTGAAGTCTGGGTCTAAACACCTGAACTACGGAAAGAAATTAGGTTAATTCAATTCTATTGTCCAGATTAAAAATAACTACCTCTACAACTTGGACAGCAAGAAGATCAAACCAGTCAATCCTAAAGGAAATAAACCCTGAATATTCATTGGAAAGACTGATGCTGAAGCTCCAATACTTTGGCCACCTGATGCGAAGAGCCAACTCATTGGAAAAGACCCCGATGCTGGGAAAGGCCGAAGGCAGGAGAAGAAGGGGACAAAAGAGGATGAGATGTTTGGATGGCATCACTGACTCAAGGGACATGAGTTTGAGCAAACTCTGGGAGATGGTGATGGACAGGGAAGCCTCGCGTGCTGCAGTCCGTGGGGTTACAAAAAGTTGGACACGACTGAGCAACTAACATACCCGGCTTGTTAAAGCCCTAGTTAATTTTCTGGAATAACCAAGGCAACAAAAACAAAAATAGTTGACCTGCTTCATAGGTAAGCTTCACGTCACAGTTTGGGCTGCTCAAGTTGCCATCGTTTGCCGGTGACTTCTTAGCAATTTTTACATTAAATCCATATTTTTCTTAAACTTTTCACTCTGCTATTATCTTCTGGAGTTCATATTTAGCTCCATAAAAATGCATAAATAGTGTATGTAAAATCACCAGAAAAAATGTCGAATGTGAGAAAAACCATCCATGAAGGTATACATCAAATTTCGAACACGGTTAAGTTCTAATCATTTATGGAGCTTCCCTGGTGGCTCAGATGTGCTTTGACAGTTGTGATCCATCAAGTTATATAATGCTCACATTAAAGCCCCTCGTTCAGTTCTCTAAATATTTAGGAAAACATATGTAAAGTACTTGGCACAGTGCCTAGCCTATAGTAACAGCCAAAAAAGGACACAGGGATGAGGTATGGTGTTTGGGTGTCAAATAAGCGAAACCATTTTATTTGCATGCTGTTTCTACCTTTCTTTCTCTTCTAAATAATAAACCTGCTCTTCAGAGTCTGTCTTGGCTACTCAGAGACAAGAGTCATCTGGAAAGTACACCCTACAGCTTCAGCTCCCTGAAGAGGTGTGTGTGTACTAATTTACATCAGAAAATCCTCGAGAGTATAAAATACGCCAGGCACTGTCAACATCACAGATTATCAGGACTGGCTTCTGGTCTATTGTTCAATTTCCACTTAATTTTTAAGGGGCGCTAGAGGATTAGCCGTGACCCCAGCTACGCTAAGTTTATATACTGTATTTAATAGTATAATTTTCAAATATGACAGGAATAACCCACATGTGAAATGCTGAATCATTAATCACAGCTATGATTAATATTTCATAAAATCAAAGCCAGTCTATCCACCCCTCATGTCATCAGATTTCCATAATGTATGAGTTGCATTTAGAAGGTGCCTAATTTGAAAATACCAGATGCTCAGGGTGCAAAAAAGAAATGCTTAAACTAAACTCTTCCAAGAGCATGAGCAATATGATTTTTAGTCTAAAGAAAACTAATTTTAGTCTTCCCAAATCTGTTTTGGTTTATTAATCATGTAGAAGTTCCAATTTTAGGAAGGGCAAACAAATAACATTTCCTAGGAGGGTGGTACAGAAAAAGTCTGTATATATATATTTATTTTTTGATATACAAAATATATACAACTAACAATAATTATCATCTTAGATACTAGTTCAATACAGTAGAGACTTTAAAATGTTTTTTGGAAAAAAAAAATCACAGAAAATAAATTTCCTAAATAACAATCTTCTCAAAATTTTTTGGCTACTGGCATATACAAAACCAACTGGAATAAACGTACATATATTTCATTTCTCATGGATTTCATCACGCTATTTATCTAGAGTTCCAAGAGACATATTTCCACGGGAGACCATGACTGTCTATACCATGAACACAGTATGCTATACAGGTACACTTCATGTAATGCTATTCAGCACAAACAAAACAGTCTCACATACAGGTCACAGAGACAAGTCCTCTGGGAAAGTACACACCAGGAGTAATTACACAGGAGTGCTTGTGACTCGATACCATACATTTTCACTACCTAAAGCTCCATCCTATATTTAGAAAAATAATCATCATTATAAAAGAAGTGATCTGATTGAAATCAACAGAGGCAGTAAGTTGAATTGGTTTTTAAAAATTGACTTTCCTAATTGTTACACTTAGAACATACAAGATCCACAACAGTAATTATTCACATGTGAGGAAAACGTATATTAAAGATACCTCCAGAACAGCAGATTCTGTTAGTGAATTAGTTACCAAAGTAACTCTCCACTATTCTTGCCTGGAGAATCCCATGGACAGAGGAGCCTGGTGGGCTGCATACAGTCCAAAAGGTCGCCCGGAGTTGGACGCAACTGAAGCGGCATAGCACGCACAGATGCACGTCAAGAAAGGGCTGAGAACAGCAGGCAGAGGCAGGTCAGCCTGGTCTGTCGCGTTCTAAAAGGAAGCCCTTAACGCAGCTGTGAAGCAGAATTCTGTAATACCTCACTGTGGGGGGGTCACTGCTTTACGTCCGCTTTAAGTGCTGCTTCAAAAGTTTCCAACATGCGCTGCCAGGGGACAGGGAGGACGTAAACTAAGGAAGAATTCCGGGGCGCCAGGTCCCCGGAACATTCATTAGTTGGGTCTGCAACAACATAAGTGGACACACACACCCCTCTGGGGCTGCTGCGTGAACCCAGAAGTTACTTAAGTCACTTAAAATAAACTGGAGAATTTCTACATGAGCCAGGCAAATGAATCCTGCTTATCCCTACACTATCAGGATTAGAATAACTTCTTTTTTTTTCACATTTTAAACTTTTTTCCCCCCTAATTGGGTAGAACAGTTTCAGTATATAATAATCTACTTATTCCTTAATTTGACACTTCTTTGGGTAAAAATTTCATCTGTGGCCATATACTTGCTTTGAATTATAGAAATATTCTGGCAATACTCCAGTGTTTACTGTAAGGCAAGTCATGAAATATAAATGAGGTTTCTAAATTCCCAGTGTAGCTTTTAGAGATGAGGAACCTTATCTTAAAGGTTGTAGTGGGGAGAGCTGACGGAAAATTTCAATAAATGCTGAATGTTTCTGACGGCTTACAGTGTTTTCGAAGTGTTTCACACCCTTTCCCGAGCTCTGGTTTCAAGGGATGTGAAAAGGTGTTCTGGGTGGAGAGGTTTCAGGTCACTTCCTTTACTATCTTTTTTCATTCTGCTCCTGAAAGCTTAAATCATGTCTGAGAAGTACACAAGTTCTACTGGTAAGTGGCTATTAAGGAGATGGAAAGTCATCTACTTTGGGTAAGAAAGACAGATGAGCAGGGCTGTCCAGCATGGAGCCCCTTAATCCTCCTCAGTGGTCCTTTGAGAAACTGTAAGGTTCTCATTTCCTCTTACTTAAAACGACCTTTACTGTTTAAGAATTTACTTATTAGTACTGTTTCACACTTCATTCACTACATATGTACATCTTACTCACTAGTTTGTAAAATAGATGGTTTTTATTGACTTTCCCAGGAACCTGGAGACAGGTGCATGGCTGTGCCCACAGGAGGGAGTTCCAGCCAACCTGCCTGTGAACTCTCAGGGTGTAACACACTCAGGGTATAACACGCTCACTCAGGGTGTAACACACTCAGGGTGCAACCCCCGAGGACCAGGACATGCTCCTGCACCTGACATTCCCCCAGCAGCTTCACTTCCGGGCAAAACAGTGAGCTGCTTCTTTCTGAGAATCCTCCTCTTCCCTCAAAACTCCCCCCACTTCTCCACAGAAGAACCGGATGGGCTAACTTCAGGCCAAGGGGAAACAGTGCTCACTAAAGCTTTACGTCTTATTCTCAACGGGAAGCTGCACCAGGCCTATCTTTCACCTGCTGCTGTAATGTACTGTGTAACTTTAACATGCAGACAGTGATCAGACACTGGGAAGCAGCACTGACATCATGACAGAAGGTCACAGATGCCACAAAGGCCCCCTGGCAGAACCGCACACGGGCTTGAGATCGGTGCTCTTCTGCCAAAAAGCCTGGCAGAGGACGCCCACGGCTCACACCGTCACAGACTGCGCAGGACGTGGGAGAATCAGTTTGGCTCAGAGTCGTTCACCCTGTCACATGGGAAGAAATGACATCGACAGAAAGAGACGGTGACAACAGTGATTCACTTCCCGCCCACCTGTCACAGTCTTGGGGGTTCGATGCCCTGGCTGTGGTGGATGGTAGCAGGGGGACTCCCCTCCCAGAGGGAAGGGCACCGCTCTCCCACAAAGAGAGGGCAGAGCAACGCAGGGAGCAGCTTCGAGGTGTCCTGTCCTATATCACATGTGATGCCTGAGTCACTTGGAACAGGGAGTGTTAGCCACGTAACACAGTTCAGGGTTACAAGCAGCTTCTCGTGTAACGCTGACCCACAACGGCCCAGCAAGGACCACAACTGTGGTTAACAACATCTGCCCTGCATGAGGTGTAAGCGCCTGCTATGCACTTAGGGAAACTCCTATCCTTTGTTCCATATACATAATTAGTTTAAAATTTCATAAGGTGCATTTTTTTAAAAATACAAAATTTTATTAATTATCTGAATTAATACGTTCAAATTTAACCAAATCATCTGTAATTCACAGGTGTAAACTGTTCTGATGAACAACAAAAACGAATACCAAACCCACAGTGTTTGGGGGTCAAAACACGCAACAGACAGACAGACCTAAATTACTAGATTAAACTAAAATGTAGAAGCCCAAAGAACTCTCCTGTATGTAACGAAACTATATGATGCAAGAAGGAAGACCGTAGATAAACCGAGTGTAATCTGACATTTGAGTTGCGAATGGGGTAGTATCTGATCGACTGAGAAACCGATCAGATTCCTGAGCGATCCCTTTTAAAAACACATAAACTAAAGTTAGGCCTCTTCTCCGATGTGTAATTTCTTCATTATGATGGAATGCAACCGAATACCGTGCCCTGAGGTTGCTCGGTTTCAGCCCAGACAAATGCAAATGGCTTGTCGGGTGACAGCTGTTTGATAAGGCTCCTCTCCACGACCCACACGCTTTACTTTTTCCCGTGAAACTTGGGATGAAAGGCAGAAGGCAGGAAGAGAATTAATGTAGCATACAGTCTAAAGGCAATGCTACAACCGTGATTAAGTAGAAAAGTTAAAAGGCACAGATTTTCCACAGCTTCGCTGCGTGCAAGCCATCCGTGTAACAAGCTGACAGCCGAGCGCGCCAGCTCCATCACCTCTCCGACAGCTACTGCGCGCGCTGCGCCCCTTTTCAGGGGGAATTTGCGTCTGCACCATGAAGCGTTGTACATTATTTCTGAGCTCTGCGGGGGGCTCGAGTCCATATGGAACCTTCACAAATATTACCACAGATCAAACCAGCGGCGTCGGGAGGCAGATTTGACATACCTATTTAAATGAGCGGCAGGGGTCCCCGGGCGGCCGCGGGCGGTGCGGAGAGCCTGGGCGGAGAGCGCGGCCGGCTCCATTACTCAGCAAAGACGCCCTCCGCGTCCATCATTCATTTCATTTCTGCTGGGGCAAGAAGCTCATTTGCCCAAGGTCAACAGAAAGTGAAAGGAAGGTTTTCTTTTTTTCCACCCCCCTCAAGAAATAAATGCTCCTGACAAGTGGGGATTTTGTCCTCTGGCTTTGCAGAGCGCAAACCTCAGCCAGCTTGACAAAGCAGAGGGCCCACGTGCGTGTGGGCCAAGCCACCCAAGAATGCGCTGGGGACACGGAGGCCTGGGGACTGTTTCCCTTAACTGGGAGAAATCACACTATGAATAAAATAAAACTTGACACCGTGCTCTAAAGGTGAAACAGGGTTCTGTTGTTTAAAACTGGGTATTAGCATCCAGCCTTTTGTCACAGTAACTGTAGGAGATGCCCCAGTGTGTACATCATCAAACACTTGAGCTCCGAAAGAAAATACAACCTGTTCCCAGGACAGGCAAATGCGGTGGGGGAGGTCAGAATGTAGTAAAACCACTTCTTTGTGGGTCCTCTAGACCCTGATTCTAGCCTCATACACTGTGCTGACCTATGAAAAGCAAATCGTATTTGAATAACTAATCATTTCATGGCAAATAGATGGGGAAACAGTGGAAACAGTGACAGACTTTATTTTCTTGGGCTCCAGAATCACTGCGGACAGTGACTACAGCCATGAAATTAAAAGACGCTTGCTCCTCAGAAGGAAAGCTTTGACAAACCTAGACAGCGTATGAAAAAGCAGAGACATCCCTTTGCCAACAAAGGTCTGTAAAGTCAAAGCTATGGTTTTTCCAGTAGTCATGTATGAATGTGAGAGTTGGACCATAAAGAAGGCTGAGTGCCAAAGAACTGATGCTTTCGAACTGTGGTGCTGGAGAAGACTCTTGAGAGTCCCTTGGACTGCAAGGAGATCAAACCAGTCCATCCTAAAGGAAATCGGTCCTGAGTACTCATTGGAAGGACTGATGTGGAAGCTCCAGTACTTCGGCCACTTGATGCGAAGAGCTGACTCACTGGAAAAGATCCTGATACTGAGAAAGATGGAAGGCACAAGGAGCAGAGGGGGACAGAGGATGAGATGACTTAGTGACTGAACAACAACGAGAGGGAAGGACTTTGCCTCTCCCCAAGGTGAGTGAGCGCCCCATCGCCCTGATGGTGTCTTTCCTGATTCTGGCCCTGTGATATGCACCCACGCCTGGATACTGCCCTGAGCACCTCTCTCTCAACACGACCTTTGGAAGTAAAAGCGTTTTAAGGACAAGCCATTCTGATATAAATTCTCTAGTGCTTACCTTTAGCAAAAATAAATTAATAAGATATAAAGCCTTAAAAAAAAAAAAAGATATAAAGCCTTTTAACATACTGTCTTACCTCTTGAAGTCTTACTTTTTGTCCATTATGAAACATACTAGGTAAATTCTGAAGCTGAGTGAAATAAATCTCTGGTATCATTAGTTACTTAGCTAACAGTTCATATTATTTACCATAAATGTGATATACTTACATGCATTAATGAGTAGTATGACTGTTTGCCAGTGTAAAAGAGAAAATGAAATGGGCGGCCATCGTCTCCCCACTGGATAGCTAATAAAAACCAAATGAAAACAAATAAGCAAAAATAAAAATACAGAGACCAAATAGCCTACATTTAAATGCGGTTTTGTAATTCTGCAGTAAGACATGCTTTTAATTCTGATTAACTTTTAAAATAACAAAAAAAGCATTAATAATTAGAATTGAGTTTGGCAGGTTTAACCTATATTTAGGATATTTAATATTTCATACCCATTGATACAAAACAATGTTTATATTCGATAAAACATTTCTAAACATTTCACCATGAGGGTTTCCATAATTTGTTTTAAATTAACACACAAAATGCCAGTATTATCTTGCTAGAACAAAACGATTTATGTTTGGTTGTTAATATAATGCACTCCCATATTCTTTTTTTTTTTTTTTTCCCCCATATTCTTAAAAAGGAACACTGATAAAGTCAAATGTGATAACAGGAAAATATAACACAGAAGAGAATGAAATGGATTTGTCTGTGCCACTGTTTGTTTCAACTCTGTGGTGACACACCTCCAAGAGTTTAAGAAGTCTAAAATAGAAGGGGCCCCAGAGGATGCTGTGTGGTTCTTTCTGAAATACAGATAATCACTCACATCTAATAAACACCAAACAAGCTGAGAAATGGCGTTGCAGCAGTAGGTGAAGCCAACACTAACTCCACGTCCTTGTATTTGTATGGCAATGTTACTCTGTTAACCACTGGCAAGAACTCCAAACACGGAGATTACACTCTCTATTGCACGAGTTGTAAACACTTTCCTCCCAATCTGCCTGCCTTCTGACCTTGTCTGGGGTGTCCTTCACAGTCAAGATATGCAAAGTGTAGCAGTGGACTCCGTCCCTTTCCCTTTATGGCGGTGCTTCTCAACTGCTTTTTCATTATCATCCCTACTAAGGAACCCTTATTAGACACTTTCTCCCTCATCACCTTTCTCCCCAGGAAAGCTGAACACTGTAGATACACTGTTTATCTGCTGACACACACCATGGCCCTTTCTAGGGCCACAAACACAGAAAAAGCTAAGATTCTTTTGCCTCCTATGAACCAATTTACACTCCCTTGGGGGCAATACTACCCTCACTGAGAAAACCTGCTCTAAGACTCTGGGTTGTCTAAAAACTATTTTCCTATATACTATCTTCTGGAATTTTTGTATGTTTTTCTGATCAGAAATTTAATCAATATGCAATTTATTAATACATCTGTGAGGCGGAGATCCAAGTACGCCTTATTCTGTCCAACAAAGAGAGTCATTACTCCATCAGTTTTTTTAAATAATATGCTCTTTTCTTGTGAAATATCACCTGTACAGCATGTAGGGTATCTTCCTCTTCTGGGATAACTGGATTATACACAGGCCAATTTAAGTGAATACACTTAAAATGAAGGCCATTTTATAATAAATGGTGGAGAACGGGTGTGTACTGGTATCTCATTGTTGCTTTAGTTTGTATTTTCCTGAAGCATCTTTTCATCTGCTTATTTTCCACCATCTGAGTATGTTCTCCAGGGAAGTGGGCTAAGGTCTCTGGCTCATTTTTAAATCAGGTGGGTGTTTTCTTATCGTTGAGTTTTAAGAGTTCTTCATATATTTTAGGTAACAGTCCTTTATCAGATGTGTCTTTTCTAAATATTTTTCTACTATCCTATGGCTTGTCTTTCATTCTCTTGACCATGTCGCTCATAGAGCAGAAAATTTTAACTGTAGTGATATCCAATTCATCAATTCTTTCCGTCATGAACCATGCCTTCAGTGTTGTATCTAAAAAGCTAGGGGCAAATCCAAGTCTTCTAGGTTGCTCAGTACTGGTTCAGCTTCTCTAATAGGTGCGGGCCTATCCACTGTCTACTTCCTCGCACTCAAATTCCAGCAGATAGCCTTTCAGTGAACTGGCCCATTTCATCCGGGTTATCAGGTGGGTGGGCACAGAGCTGTTCACAGTATCCCTCGATTATCCTTTTAACGTCGCAGGACCAGAATCGCTGTCCCCTCCTTTTCTGATGACAGTGCCGTGTCCTCTCTCCTTTTTTTCAGTTATGCCTAGCGAGAAGATTATCGGCTTTACTGTCGTCTCAAAGAACCAGCTTTTGGTTTTGTTCATTTTCTCCCCTAATTTCCTTTTTTTCAATTTCACTGACTTCTGTTCTAACTTTTAATGTCTCTTTTCTTCTGCTTACTCTGATTTAACTTGCTCTTCTTTTTCTACTTTCCTCAGATGGATGTTTAGATAACTGAACTTAGATTTTCCTTCTTTTCTAATACATGCACTCAGTGCTATAGATTTCCCTCAGAGCATGGCTTTGGCCCACTCTTCTTATCTGCATAATCTTTCAGATATTAGAATCCCCTCACCAGAAGCAAGCTTAGAGATTATGGCCCTGGACTCCTTCACTGCATTTACATATGTCCACCTTCTGAGACAGAGATGCTTGTGTGTGTTTGTAAGTGCGAGTGGCATCTCTTGATCTACGCAACTATTTGTCTATTAGAAAGTGTGTAACTGAAAGAACTTAGGCTGCAAAGTGAAACTTCCTCGGTTTGTTTTTTAGTTTCCTTACTTAACAGCTGTGACCTTAACATACTGTCTTACCTCTTGAAGTCTTACTTTTTGTCCATTACGAAACATACTAGGTAAATCCTGAAGCTGAGTGAAATAAATCTCTGGTATCATTAGTTACTTAGCTAACAGTTCATATTATTTACCATAAATGTGATATACTTACATGCATTAATGAGTAGTATGGGGACTGTTTCCCTTAGCTGGGAGAAATCATACTATGAATAAAATAAAACTTGACACCATGGGTTATTAACTCTTTTGTGAATCAGGCTGCTCATTTGTAAAAAAAAAAAAAAAAAAAGGAAGAAAACCACAAAATAATCACGAGGATTGAGAATAAATGAACAATACTTAAAACACATACAAAAAAATACAAATAGCATTCAGCTGCATTCACATCACACACCTGCTGCAGACTGAATGTCTGTGCCCCACCCCCACCTTGCAGGAGCCTTGAGCTCCTCCAGTGGAGAAGCCCCTGCAATGAGAAGCCTGCATACCATAAGTAGAGAGTAGCCCCCACTTGCTACAACTAGAGAAAAGTCCACGCAGCAGCAAAGACCCAACACAGCCATAAATGAATAAATAAAATTAATTAAAAAATTTTTTAAAAACCCAGAAAGTGAGAATGCTCTGCTGATGAAAATTCATCCTCACCAAAACCAGGTAAACTGAAGGAAATTTCTGGTAAAAGAGGAGGAAACTGAAACACGACCTTCCAAACTGAATTAAATATCCTCAAGCAAACACGGGGTTTTTGAAGAACACTTTGAATCAACAGTTCAAAACTGAAAACATAATGGACAAAAAACTCAAAGAAATTGAGACAACTTGACTAAATTCAGGGGAGAAACAGGAAAAGTTAAAGGTATCAGGAATGTAGACTAGCTTATAAGTAACGTAAAAGAGAAGAGACTAAAACATAATACATTAAAAAAAAAAAGGAAACAACCAAAGAAATGAAAATGAGATAAAGAAGTTAAGAGTCAGAGTTGGTGTGACTGATTTGGAAGGCAATCAAGGAAGGAATAACACTTATATAATTGGAGTCCAAAGGAAAAGAATTAAAAGTGGAATAGAACTAAAATTTTAACTGTTAAGAGAACTATTTCTGGATATAAGGACTTGAATCTACCTACTGAAAGAACTGTCACCACTGTAATCTAACCCTCAATAATAATCAACTGGATGCCATATTTTCATAAAGCTACCTAACAGACAAAAACCCTTCAGACCACCGGCGGAAGACGGCCAACACGAAACTTCTCAAAAACCACAGGCACAGCAAGGCAGCACCGGGGCAGCATCTTTAAGTAGCTCAGGAAAGAAGTGTGAACCAGAGACTTTCCCCTTCAGCCAAGCTGTCCTTCACGTATCAAAGCTATAAAAACCAATTTCAAAAACGTAAGAATTTGTGTCTGTGAGCCCTTTTGGAAAATCTACTAGAAAATGAATGAACTGCATTCAACTAACAGATGACCAGGGAAACCTCAGGAAAAGGAGTTGTGGATAGCACTTAATATCCCACATTGGAAAACAAGAAAAACAATAGTTATCTACTTACTAAAGCTGTTGTGAAAATTATGACTTAATGCATGCAAAACCCTGAGAACTGTACCTGGTCTGCTCTAAGTTTCAATAAATACCAGTTACTGCATTATTCAGGACACCTTTCAAATCAATTAGAATCAAGTTACCCATGACAATTTTATACTTTTAAATACCCTCTGAATATTATTATGTACATTATGTTGTCCTCTTACATGTTCTTCTTCCATTCACCAGACTTGCAAGCACTTGATCAATTTCACTGGTTTTTCAAAGGGTTTGTTGGTTTTATTTGTCCTACCCTTTCTTTTAAATTTCTTTAATTCAATCATCCATTTCATTCTTTTTCTGCCTTCTTGAACTGACTACTGTTCATTTTATATCCAGTCTTTCTCAATGCTTAATAAATACATTTGCCTCTGTGTTAAACACTGTCCACATCCCATAGGGTTTAATATGAATTGTCATATATTCTTAAACAGTCTGTAATCTCAATTTTGATTTCACTTTAACCCCAAAGTTTTACAGTTCTAATCCACATAATTTCTATTTTTATAATTTGTTGGGTTTTCTCTACAACCTACTACATCATAATTCTATTAATATTCCACTGGCATCTGCATAGAAAATGTATTCTTTGTACTTCAATCTGTAGCTATAAAATCATGCTGTGTTACTCGAATTCTTTAGAGCCTTAGTTAACAGCTTTTTTTTTTTTTTTTTTTTTAACAGCTTTTTGCTTTAAATGTTTCCATGCTAAATGCCTGGTGCAAAAAGGTTCATGGTCGTCAAAGCCACTTAATGGATATTAGGTTTTATCAATATAAATTAACATTCCTGTCTCACTGAGCCATTCCCTAAGCTCCCTGAATTCCATTCTGTCTGGTATTAGATGTTCCTCTTTGCTTCTGTCATCAACCGGGTACCTATCTTTGTTTTTCCCAATAATTTTTTAATCACTTGCTTTAAACAGCAGAGCAGGAGTTTAGGTTAACTCAATCTAGAAGCTTCCACCTTTTGATAAGGGAAGTTGGAGCACATTGAAAGTGCCATAATCTATTAAAATCTAAAATTCAATGACATTTTTTAACATAAAAATCAATTTGTCCTGTATTTACAAAGTACAGCAAAATTGGTAAGTAGGTTAGTAGACAGATGGCAAAAAGTATTTAGCTGATTCTAAAGGTATAGTGTTTGAAGCGAAAGTGAGTGTTACTTGCCCAGTTGTGCCTGACTCTCTGCGACCCCGTGGACTGCAGCCCAGGCTCCTCTCTCCATGGAATACTCCAGGCCGGGAATGCTGGCGTGGGTAGCCATGCCCTTCTCCAGGGGATTTTCCCAACCCAGGGATTGAACCTGGGTTTCCTGCATTGCAGGTGGGTTCTTTACCATCTGAGCTCCCAAAACACAGATAAATATACTTAACTGAAATGTAAGAAAATCCTACCTACACGCACATGTTTCCAGGATAACACATGGGCATTCTGCAGGGACACATGGACATTCCAGCTGACAGCAGCAAACACTTCCCACTACTGAGAAGCTGGTGTGACCTCAAAGGACCAGGCTCAGAGGGGCAGATACACGAGAAGAGATGCAACTCAGAGAGACACAGAACAGAGAGGAAGAGACACAGGTGAGGAGCCTGAGAGGCTGAAAGACGGGAAAACCACTAAAAGAGCGGGGACCATCACTATCACTGCAATCATCTACAGAAAAGCTCCAAGTGTAAGCTACTGCGTGCTATGCCTTCAGTTTTACTTCTAGAAAGCTGAGTTGTGTCTTTAAATTTGATTTACACTCTTAATATAGCCTTCATTTATTATCTTCCCAGAAGCTATTAATTAAATTGATGTCACAGTTTATTATCAACCACATGTAAGAGTTCAGAAAATGTAAGACAGAAAATATTTATTAGAAGATTCAGAATACCTCTAACAGGATTCAGAATAAAAGTTATCCTGAAAAGAGTGAAGCAGAGAACGACAGAATGCCTAGCTTTGAACAGAGGTGAACATTCAGCAAAAACATCAATTTGGAACAAATTAATTTTTAATAGAAATATCTACTCTCTTACCAATCAATTTACTGGCTCTGAAACACTCTAATGCCACCCATAAACTGAGCATCTGTGGCCAGCAGGGGACCCTCCAGTGTCTCCACACATTTTCACTGCTGAGGTACACGCTTACTAAGAGTCAGTTGTGTTTATTACAATTGCACTTACTCCTATAATTACATGAATTAAGTATTCTATAAACAGATGAAACATGGGTGAAAACAGAAAAAGATAGTAGCTGCTTCCCTGAAGACTAAGTTTAATGCTTTAAAAAGATTCAAAGGCAAGTTACTAAAAAAGAAAAAAAAAAGGTCTGTTCAACTTCAGTGTGGTTGGGGGAACATCTGCAGAAATATAAAAATACTGCTCACTCAGATTTCCTAAGGAAGTTTAAGTTCTTTGCTCCACGGTAAGGAAACCAAAACTGGAACCTTTGATGGCACAGCAGCAGCAAAGGGGCATGAAAGAAACACGGAGGGACAGACACATCCTCAAGGGAACCTCTCCAGGGTCACAGCAAGAGTCTGCTGAGCACAAATCTCCATTTCAGACGCTTTCAAGAAATGACTTCTGGCTTTAGTACTTTCTAAAGTAACTGACAGCCCACCTCCCTGCCCCAAGCTTATCCAAGAAGCTTCTAATCTGAATTAGAAAATAGTACATATGCTATTTCCTGGCGACCTTAAAGCTTGCCACATGCTTTCTCCAAGATTTCAGTTGACATATTTAAAAGATAAAGAGAAAATCTTATAAGAAACTAGAGAAGACAGGGGGCAAGAGAACAGTGATGGCTAACCGCTCATCAGAAACAACAGATCACATAAAAAAGACCACAAATCTGTATTTAGTGAAAATATGCTTACAAAATGAAGAACATTTAAAAATTCTCATATTTAAAAAAGCTGAATTTGTCTCCAGCAGATCTATACCCAATTTTTCTTCAAAAAGGTATATTAGAATGCAAATAAACTTACATCAGTATAGGCGTAAACTCTAACCTGATCTAATTTTAATATTATTTAGTGAAAAGGAAAGAATCTGTAAACTCCAGTCATTCATTATTAGTTATAAAATAGTGTCGACTTCTTTCACAACAACCATGACACAGATCTCCACACACCTGAGAGACTGAGGATACACAAGAGCACTGTGGAAAGAAAGAGCTAGTTTATTCTTGAACAAACTCACCTCTTTGTTTTGGAAAAATCTCTTCGGGATGCTGTAAAATAAATTAAAAATGCATTAGGTAATTACTGTAACATATAAAGCTAAGTGAAATTTGTAAAAAGTATTAATAAAGAGAACTACCTTCATTATGGGCCGGGCTCGCTTCTCAAACAAACCACTGGGAAAAAGGTAAGTGATCGCCCTCTGAAAAGACACACAAATTTAGCACCAGTTGTAAAAACAAGTTCACGTTTATGACTAAAAGTAACTGAGCACTTACTACGTACCAGATGGTGAACCAAGGGTCTCATGTGCATTATTTCACTGTGTATTCTTTTAAGTGAACTAATAAAACCACCACGCATACATTCCCCAAAGGGCAGGCCCCACATCCTCCGCCACCGTGACACCTGGATGTTTTCAGAAGCTCTCTGAACTTTTCCTCAAACTTGGGAGAGGCTTTTCAACTGTTTTCCCAAGCATGTTCCCTCCAGTGCCTGCTTCTCAGTGGGGATGCTCCTGGCATTGTGAACGTGAGGCTGCCCTATAGACTAACTTCCCCCATACAGTGGGGTCATTCTGTCATCCCTGGTCCTTCTCCCAAAACCTCCGGCAGAAATATACCCAGTGCTCTTGACAAATCTCGCCCCCACACATTTCCAAACGCCTTCACCTCCTGAGGGCAGTGCCCCCAACCCGAGAGGGACCACGTAAGCCCCTGCAGTCTTGTCCAGCACCCTCCTCACAATCGAAAGGAAAAGCAGACACAAAGAGCACGGGTCTTCATCTCTGCTGCACGTCATCAGATGCAAAGCCTCTGGACCCTACACCCTCCCTGAGCTCCGGATGGCCTGGCAGCCCCTGCGGCCCAGCGCTCTACTTTCAGAACCAGTTTCTTCTGAATGGAAAACATGCTGGGGACTTCCCTGGTGGTCCAGGGACTAAACTCCATGCTCCCAATGCAGGGGCCTGGGTTCAATCTCTGGTCAGGGAACTACATCCCACCATACCACAATCAAGGCTCGATGCTGTCAAATACATTTTTTTTTTTTTTTAAAGAAAATGTGCTAGACCAGATCCTGTCCCTAGAATTAGGGCCTATAAATTCTGGGGGCGGGGGGGGGGGGGGGGGGCGGCACAAATTCAATTACATTAAGGAGCCCAGGTGTGTCTCTGGGTCAAGTTTTACACATTCTGCCTTCTGGCAATAAAACCAACACTAAAAAACAAAAACAAAACTCCAGTCAAACACCAGAGTGCTACTTTAGTGAACTTTCTTCTTTTTGAAAAAACCAGGGGCTCCTCTCTCTCCTTTTCTGCAGAAGGTAGAGTTTTTATTTCATAAATGATGTTGAGACAGGTGGTTGCCAATTGGAAAAGATAAAACTGGACCCAAACCTCACACCACACATCTGAGTAAACTCCAGATGAGTCAGAGAGCCAAAGTTGGAAAACGAAGTCAAAGCAGTACCAGAAGACAGCATGGATGAGTTCCGTCAAGGCCTCCCCTGGTAAAGAATCTGCCTGCAATGCAGGAGCCCTGGGTTCGATCTCTGGGTCTGGAAGATCCCCTGAAGGAGGGCATGGCAACCCACTCCAATATTCTTGCCTGGAGAATCCCATAGGCAGAGAAGACTGCCAGGCAACAGTCCACAGGGTCGCAGAGAGTCAGACACGACTTAGCGACTGAACAAAGACAACAGAATCCTTTAGAAATTTATAAGACTACAGCATGGCTTATCTAAATCCAAAACAAAAGAATGTTAAAAAAAAAAATTAACCCAAGTAAGTGTCACAGAGTAAAGTAAGGTATTTCTCATTTGTAAACATGCTGCTTACATCTTCATATTTTCATGAGAATACTGGTGACTGCAGTTTCCCCCCCCATGAAGGCTAAACATGTAACTATGTATTCTCAGGCTTTATGTCAAAGTACAAAAGGACTGCAGATGCCATCCGGGACACGGAAGCCCTGGGTCAGGACTGCAATCCCTATTAATTAGGGATCCCAGCTGGGCAGTGGGTCTGCAGCTGTTAACGTGATCAGTGACTTACCTACATGTCATCTCTACTGATTCGCTTATAAATTACCAGCAAGTGAGACTAATGTACAGGTGCTAATTTATTTAAACTGTTCTCTGCAGCGCTACACAGCTTTATAAACTGCATCTGGCACCTAATGTTGGCTGTCAGTTGTACTTAGACATGCCTGTCCTAACGACTCTGTTCATTAGAAGTGAGCACAAATTATGAAATATTGTGAAAAATGATACATCAAATGGAATGGGCACAGCAAATCAATTAGAGAAACTTCACACAGCAGATTCGCACTTAGGAGAATAAAACACTCAGGTTTCGGAAGGAGGTCTATAATACCAATTAAAAAGTAATTGGTAGACTTCAGCAGTATTATATATCAATTTGCTGGCTTTTTTCCTGAATTTCTCGACTAACGCAGAACTTAACTTTTAATTCCCAAATACACTCATTAGTAAATGCAAGTGCAATTCTGTATCCGTAATATTTAGGATAACTGAAATATCTCCAAACTTAAAATTGATAGGCTGAATCAAAAAGAAAGATGCAAGTACCGGTGGTCCTCACCTTTTTGTGTATTTGCAGCATGACTTTGAGAAAAGGAATTTTGATGATCCACGTGAACCATCAAAAAGGGTTAAAAGTCAGCAACAGTACAGAGGTCTGTCTATTCCAGCAGAGCAATGTGTGACTGTCTATGAATTCCAGGGCCCTGACCACCACTCACCTGACCAGTCTGCAGCCCTGGGTCAAGATCTGCAGAAAATATTTCTACCCCACTCCTGTTATACACAACAGGGCTATTTCTCAGTTTCTGTACACAGAGACTCTTCTCTTGGCCAAACTGTAACTGCTTTACATTGAATTACAACCCCACTCAGCTCAGTTTTCATCTGACAGACACTCCCACCCCTCACCCTGCACCGCCCCAACCCAGCACACAGTGTTCTCAGACGAGAACACTCGTCTGATCAACATCTGGCAGTCACCTGGGAAAGATTTATGGCACAGGAGCTGGGGTCCACGCCATTAAGATCTACCTTCAAAATATTTAGCATGCATTAAAGTACTTTCAGCAAGGTGCCACATACAGAGCCCACCACTGCTCGTCACGGGTTTCCCTGGCAGCTCAGTGGTAAAGGACCCGCCTGCCGATGCAGGAGACCTGGGTTTGAGCCCTGGGTCAGGAAGATCCCCTGGAGGAAGAAATGACAACCCACTTCAGTATACTTGCCTGGAGAATCCCATGGACAGAGGAGCTGGCGGGCTACAGTCCATGGAGTTGCACGACAGAGTCGGACACGACTGAGCGACTAAGCCCAGCACAGCACGCTGCTCGTCAGAGGGACCTGCTTTTCCTGTCACCGGCAGCACCAGTGATTTGGGAATAAAGAATGGTGTGCAGCTCCTTTCTTTTCAATATAACTGAAGAAATTAGACAAAATTCAAACTATTTTGAAATGGAGAATGTCTACACCTAATTTCTTTCCAGGGAATTTGCTATTTTACCAACTAAAAGGGTATTTTTCATATAAATTTAGCATTAAATATTTTGCAAAAACATTTCCAGCAGATATGCAATGCTGGAGCTTTAATAATAAAATTTCTAAATAATGTAATTTTAAATATCAACAGCAACAAGCAGAATTATTTTTATTCATAAATTCTACCGATCATATTTCTTTTTTATTTCACTAATCCACCTCAGCACTCTTTTTTAAAAAGGTTTATTAAATTAAGGGTGTGCCAACATGCAAGATTAGCTAGGTGTAATTTTCATACTTTTATGTTATATATGCTTCTTTCACGGAGGCCAGAGGCCAGACTTCTAGTCCAGCTCAACCTTCTGGAATAAAATTGTAAACCTAGAAGTCAATGAAAAAGGTCTATAAATGAGCTGACATGTATCTGTGACTTTACCTAGAAGGAAGGGCATGTGGGTCCTCACACCGAGGCCAGTGGCTCTTGGCTCTAATTCACACACCCACCCACCCGAGCTGAGCCAAAGGCAGGAGGTGAAGGAGCGCCGAGCAGCAGAAGCAGAGGTGGACACGCTGGCACGGAAGAAGGGCAGTGCCAGGCCATTCAGCACAGGGACACCACGTCCTCGGGGACCCCACCGTCTGACAGCCATCCCAGAAAGGAGAGTCCTGCGGCTCTGAGAGGTTCGCTGCGCTCACGGAGTTCTACCAAGTAAGGCAGGGAGACAGCATCTGATTGTACAAAGTGTTATCCAAACCACATCTTTGAAAGCGTGGAACAGCAGACTTTGGGTGAACGCCTTGTATAGTCTTGGTGGCTGCAACAATAAACACCTGCCCTGTGAGGTTTTTATGAAGATGAAACATGGGGATGCATTGTGAACACACACAGGAGGTTTCAGTAAGTGGCGGTATTCTTCGTTACAAATAACAACTAAAAATAAGCTGCTCTCCCTCGGGACTTCCCTGGTGGTCCAGTGGTTAGGAATCCACCTGCCAACCCAAGAGGCACAGCTTCCTTCCCTGGCTGGGGAACTAAGAGGTCACGTGCCATGGAGCAACGAACCCACACGCGGGGCAAGTGCAGAGTCTGCACCACAACGGAAGACCCTACACGCTGCAACTAAGGCCTGACATGGTCAAAGAAATAAATATTCTTAAAAAATATTTTCCTAACTTTACTGACTATGCCAAAGCCTTTGACTATGTGGATCACAATAAGCTGTGGAAAATTCTGAAAGAGATGGGAATACCAGACCACCTGGCCTGCCTCTTGAGAAACCTGTATGCAGGTCAGGAAGCAACAGTTAGAACTGGACATGGAACAACAGACTGGTTCCAAATAGGAAAAGGAGTACGTCAAGGCCATATATTGTCACCCTGCTTATTTAACTTATATGCAGAGTACATCATGAGAAACACTGGGCTGGAGGAAGCACAAGCTGGAATCAAGATTGCCAGGAGAAATATCAATAACCTCAGATATGCAGATGACACCACCTTAGGGCAGAGAGTGAAGAGGAACTAAAAAGCCTCTTGATGAAAGTGAAAGAGGAGTGTGAAAAAGTTGGCTTAAAGCTCAACATTCAGAAAACTAAGATCATGGCATCCGGTCCCATCACTTCATGGGAAATAGATGGGGTAACAGTGGAAACAGTGTCAGACTTTATTTTTTGGGGCTCCAAAATCACTGCAGATGGTGACTGCAGCCATGAAATTAAAAGACACTTACTCTTTGGAAGGAAAGTTATGACCAACCTAGATAGCATATTAAAAAGCAGAGACATTACTCTGTCAACAAAGGTCCGTCTAGTCAAGGCTATGGTTTTTCCAGTGGTCATGTATGGATGTGAGAGTTGGACTATAAAGAAAGCTGAGCACAGAAGAATTGATGCTTTTGAACAGTGGTGTTGGAGAAGACTCTTGAGAGACCCTTGGACTGCAAGGAGATCCAACCAGTCCATCCTAAAGGAGATCAGTCCTGGGTGTTCATTGGAAGGACTGATGTTGAAGCTGAAACTCCATTACTTTGGCCACCTGATGCGAAGAGCTGACTCATTTGAAAAGACCCTGATGCTGGGAAAGACTGAGGGCAGGAGGAGAAGGGGACGACAGAGGATGAGATGGTTGGATGGCATCACTGACTCAATGGACATGAGTTTGGGTGGACCCTGGGAGTTGGTGGACAGGGAGGCCTGGCTTTGCTGCAGTTCATGGGGTTGCAAAGAGTCGGACATGACTGAGCGACTGAACTGAACTGAACTTTGGATATCAAATTATTTATTTTTGTCCTTAGAAATAAGCAAGCATTTTGTCAGTATGGAAATGTTAAAGAAGACCCATCAGCTGTACTGTCTCTTTCAGGTGATACACACAGCCAAACCTCTTACAGAAAGAATAGTTTCAGAAACATAAATGCAAACAGGAATCATAAAACGGTACATTCCCATGCAATTTCAATGCTTCAGTAAGGGTTGGTTGTCATTGTCCTCTTCTGCTTTAGCGTCTACTCTAATGACAAACAGTTTAATACGATGCCACAGGAGTCAACTGACAGGAAGTGTGAGACCCGGTAAAGCTGGTCACCGGCAGTAAAGTGGAAGGCAGTGGCATTGGGTCACTCGCGTCACAGAGAAGGGCTCACATTTCCACGCGGGCTCCCAGACGCGGGCGAGGCGAGAGCACCCCCAGCCCCCAGCACAGAGTGCGGTCGGGATGAAGCGGCTCCAGGACGAACCCACGTTCCCGACGGGACTGCAGAGGCTTCTCCCCAACACGTCGGCTCATGGAGAGTCACGTGCCCAAGGCCACTGGAGCACTGGGGACTGACTCAAGTCACGGTAGATTTTATTTATTACCGCTAATGGCAATGAGGGCAACAACACAACACATCAGTCTCATGCTCCTCAGTTATATTCTGAAGTCGCGAATAGGAGTTGTTATTTCAGACACGGGGAAACCAAGTGACGATGCTGCACCTTGCTAAACGTGTAAGCTCACAACACTGCAAGGACTCTCCTAATGCCAGCTTCCGTATCTTTCTACAACATCACTTCAACTACAACAAATTTATCTTCTAAAAAAGATTAGTAACAAAGTTCTACATCTATATTCCTCACAAGAAATCCAGCTTCTATATTATTTTTTTTAAAAGGTTCTACATATTTTAAAAGAAGCTACTGTATGTTTTTTCATATTAATTCATGATTTCACTACTTTATGGCTAACTCTAAAGAGGATTTTTATTATGTTCAATTAGCACAATGATACAAAATATTATCAACTTACTTTCACTGAACACACACACACACACAGTTTTAAAAGTACAGGAAAGCTGTGAACTCTCACATTTACAGCAAGATTTTAAGCACATCTTCTCTGGAAAACAACTCAATATTTTAAGGGGCAGAATTAATAATACTGCTTCTACCTGACTGAATGACAGAATCTTTTAGGTGTCTCTAAATAATATAAGAAGGATACTCTAGATGAAAGACACCAATGTGTATCTTTTTTAAACTTAACAAAAAAAGTTAGCTACTTTAATATGTGAAAAAATTGTTTTACATCTTCAATTATTTTTGCCTAAATGAATTTCATAAATGATTTCAGTGATCATTATTTTAGCAATTGGTTAAGTATTAATAGTAAGGAAAACCCAATCTTTAAAACACATAAAATCCTAACAAACGGCTAAATGTGAACACAACGGAACCCAGTTTCGTATGTAAGATCACACAGTGAGCCCAGTATTTTAACTAGTGTGCCCAGTCGCGTCCCACTCCTTGTGACCCCAGGGGCTGCAGCCCGCCAGGCTCCTCTGTCCAGGGATTTTCCAGGCAAGAATACTGGAGTGGGTTGCCACTTCCTACTCCAGGGGATCTTCCCGACCCGCGGATCAAACCCACATCTCCTTCGGCTCCTGCGTTGGCAGGAGGGTTCTTTACCCACTGAGCCACCAGGAAAGCCTCTGGTTTAACATCCAAGTCAATTAATGCAATAAATAAATAAATAACCTGTATCCCTTAAAGTATAATAAAAAAATCTCTGATTCTTGTGAGTTTTAACTGACATCTAACACTTTGTTTAAAGGCTTTACTGTTACAAAATCATGTTTCACTGAACAATGTTAGAAAAGCAAAGATCTGCCCTTGTTCCCGTGATTCCCAAAACAAGCACCGCACTTACATCAATATCCTCCTGGGTAAAGGTTTCTGGGTCCTCCCCCATCATGTTGGCCAAGTGTCTCTTCCCAATGTTGAACTCTTCAATCTGCTTTTTAATAAAGTCCACTGTGTAACTTTCACGTCTTAAGGCTGCAACATTTTTCTTTGTTGTTACACCCGGGGAATGTTTGAGCCTTAGTATCTAGCAGAAAATACAAATGGAAAAGATAAGATTTCAAATTAAACAATGATCTTATAGGCCACTGTTTCTAAATAAAAGGAGACATTTCAAACAATTGTCTTTTTAGGACGGTACTCAATTGACAGGAGTCTGGAGACGAGATAAAGCTTGCTTTTAAAAGCCTGTGACCAAATTAATAAATAATTAACAAAAGCCTATGCTCACAAAGAAGTTTAACCTACTAGCATTTCAACACATTAAAAATAATAATAAAAATAACTGGATGATATGCTACCTCCATTATCTGCTAGAAATATCCACATTTGATACTGACTGGTCAATGTCAGCTGCGATGGGGCCTGACGTAAAGTGAATGAAGGGTACAACAGTACAGAGCATCCTCAGTCTTGTCTGACTCTTTGCACCCCGTGGACTGTAACCTGCCAGGCTCCTCTGTCCGTTGAGATTCTCCAGGCAAGAAAACTGGAGTGGGTTGCCGTGCCCTCCTCCAGGGGATCTTCCAACCCAAAAAGGAACCTGTGTCTCCTGCACTGACAGGAGGATTATTTACCACTAGCGCCGCCTGGGAAGCCCAAAGAGAGAAACACCACTCCCCTTAAAATAAGCCTGTGTGCATGCAGACAGAAACCAGCGAGCAGAAGACACAGGCCTGGGGCGCTTCTCAGGAACAGAACACCACTGACAACAGAAAGACACTTCTGAGGTCAGGTTACAGGAAGGCTCTCCTCCCCCTCTTCTCTCTCTTGATCAAACCGAGGAAAGCAAGACGTGGTGAGCTGCCCCCCAGAGGTCCACAGGCCAAGAACTGAGGGTGGTCTCTGGCCAACAGCCAGCACAATAGGATCTGAGTCCTGCCCACACCCACACTGAGCATGTGGACAGCGGATTTTCACCCCTGACCCAAGATGACCATGGGCTGCTGCCTTGCAGGAGACCTTGAGCAGAAGGCCCAGTGCAACTGTGCCTGGAATCCTGACTCTCAGAGTCCATGAGGTAAATATCTGTTGTTTTCAGCTGCTATATTTGAGGTCAATTTGCTATACAGCAATAAATAACCACTCAACACCCCAATTACAACAATAAAGCAGAGTACAAGAAAGTTCACTTACCCTGTTTTATAAGGAAAGAGAGGCGGCAACTATGGGTATGCCTATTATCAAGCTTTCTTTAAATAAGAACTTTGTAAACCACATGAGGAAAATGAAAATTTTAATGACCTAGTATTTTCCGTAATTAAAGTGATGAGGGACACACTAAAACATCTCGGAGGATGAGACTGCCAAGGGAACAACTAATGCTACCAAAGGGCTTTCCTTTCCCACTGCTAACAAAATGGAATTTTAAAAAATTCATAAATTATCTGGGGGAAAACACAACTAATGTACTAGCTGTATAAAGCATCTGCTACAAACACTGGTCAATTTTTAAATCTGCTTTGCAAAGGCTTTTGAGGTATTTGCAAGTAGTATTAAGACTACTGTAAACAGTGGATGCTGTGATAAATATAGAACATTATAACCTCCAGGAGCCCACAAGATGAGAGATGAAAAGAACAGATCCTTAAGACAGAGGCAGCAATGTTTTTCACAATAAAAGCAAAATACACAAGGGCTAAGCCACTGAATATCATCCAGCATTCTTCTCTGGCTGACAGTCCAATCAACAAAGGCTTGCTGGCTCAGTAAAAACTTAGCAAGTGCTCAGTAGAAAATCAAGAGGACATACTGATGTTTGTAGTAACAGTTTTCAAAATAGAGATTGGCCTACTGCTTTTTCCTATTATGAATGTCACAAATATTACAGAAAGCTAAATGAGCATTCCTACATAAAATTATATTGATAGGCGTTAAGAATTCATGGACAACCTTTGTATTACACTGTGACTGTCAAATACTTATAACAAAGCCAAAACTACTTTCATTTGTGACAGTAAAAGAGACACATGTACCCCAAAGTTCATCACAGCACTGTTTACAATAGCCAGGACACAGAAGCAACCTAGATGTCCATCAGCAGATGAATGGATAAGAAAGTTGTGGTACATATACACAATGGAATATTACTCAGCTATTAAAAAGAACGCACTTGAGTCAGTTCTAATGAGGTGGATGAAACTGGAGCCTGTTTTACAAAGTAAGTCAGAAAGAAAGTAAATCAGAAAGTAAGTCAGAGGCAAGTAAGTAAGTCAGAAAGAAAAATACCAATACAGTATATTAATCCATATATATGGAATTTAGAAAGATGGTAATGACGACCCTATATGCAAGACAGCAAAAAAGACACAGATGTAAGGAACAGACTTTTGGACTCTGTGGGAGAAGGCAAAGGTGGGATGATTTGAGAGAACAGCATTGAAACATGTGTATTACCATATGTGAAGTAGATGACCAGTCCAAGTTCAATGCATGAAATAGGGCACTCAAAGCCAGTGCACTGAGATAACCCAGAGGGATGGCATGGGGAGGGAGAGGGATGGATGGGGGGGCAGAAGGGAGGTTCAGGACGGGCAGATACATGTACATCCGTGGCTGATTCATGTCAGTGTATGGCAAAAACCACCACAATATTGTAAAGTAATTAGCCTTCAATTAAAATAAATAAATTAAAAAAAATCAAGTTATCTTAGCATAGCAAAACACTTTCTAATCCCATCTCGCCATTCTCTCATCAGTTATTATACCAACTGCAGTTGCTAGAACCAATTATTTGTCGTTGCCAGAATCCACTGACTGTGCACATCGCTGGGGCTTGGGCACCTACTGCATCTTCCGGGAACAGGATCCCTCTTTTCTCACGTAACTCCTGACAGACTCTCCCGTTACCTCCCCGAGAGGAGGCTGTCATTCCATCCATTTTCAGCTCATTTGTATCAGGCTCCCTGTGTCTGTGCTCGTCTACATTTACCTCTACAAATCTCACAGGACACTGTGCGTAGATCCTTGATATTCACAGGTTTAAAACCAGAAAAATCTGGCCATTCACGAGTAATATTCCCTCCTCCACTCAAATTTGGGACAGCCGGATATCGGCACTTGTACTGAAGCACTGATGTGAAATGTGGATTCCACAATTCTGGTACACAGGAGAAAACCCACCGCAGAGGCTCCCAACTGAGCACTCAGGAGTCACAGTTTAACATAACTTATTTCTTTTTCCTTGTTGCATCAGAGTCTCTCAATCGTTTCTGACTGTGACTCACAGTAATAGCTACTGCTTATATCACTATCTGGAACACAGATAGTGTTGATAAACAAAAAGTAAAAATACCCTCTATAAGAAGGCTTCCCTTGTGGCTCAGTGGTAAAGAATCTGCCTGCAATGTAGGAGACGAGGGTTCTATCCTTGGGTTGGGAAGAGCCCCTGGAAAAGGAAATGGTAACCCACTCCAGTATTCTTGCCTAGAGAATTCCTTGGACAGAGCTGGTGGGCTACTGTCCATGTGGTTTGCAAAGAGTTGGACATGACTGAGCAACTAACAACAAAGACACATAGTAGGTGTTTAATAATAATAATAATAATAACAATAATTGGAGAGACTTGTACTATACATGTTAGGTAAAGAAACAAAAAGTAGAACAGACTCTATTCTTAAAAAAAAAACATGCATTTCATGTATGTCTGTATGTGATTTAAAAAACATAAAGAAAGACACAGAAGGATACATGCATTAGCAGGTTTGGGAGTTCCAGGGAGGGAAAAAAATACTCTTGGCTGCTTCCCCAACACTGTCAACAATAAAGACATTCTGTAACCTACATCACCTTTCACAGAAAATTGTGTGTATACAAAAGGATATACTCAAAAGAGATGCATGAGAAAAGAAAAACTTCCAGCCTATTTTCCAGTTAAAAAACAATAAATAGAAATGTTTGATGGGTAAATGAATGGATGGATTGGTTGCTGTGAGATAAAATGTAGAAGAAAAAATGAAAAAAGATAGTATTTCTTTTTTCAACACAGGTTTTGATCATAGTACTTGACTTCTTTACAATATCTGGTACTGTTAATCACTTTCCCTCCTTGCAACATTCTCCTGTTTTCTATGGCCCCACACTGCCTGGTTTTTCTCCTGCTTCTTTGGTAGTCTTTCCCAATCTCCTGGGGGCCCTTCTTTCTCTACTGTTTGTCCTTCAGGGTCTGTTCCTTCTCCTTTTTCCTCACTGATTGCACCCTCCCCCAAATGATCTAATCCATTAATTACCACACACAAGGCAACAGAGGACTTGTAAACCAGCTCTCTTCTTGAACTATAGGCTTGCCTCTCTTTGGGTCCACTTGGACACCGCAAATATAACTATGTAATAAATACAATTATTTCCAAAACTAAGCTCGTTTTTTCCCCTCTCAAATTTTGTTCCTTTTACTCAGATCCCATGTCAGTAAATGGCATTATCATCCAATCAGTTCTGAATCTAGAATCCTGGCTTCCCACTGGCCCCGGGATTAAATGTAACTTACAAGTTATGGTCTCCATCAATCAGAGACAGACTACCGAGAAAATTAACAGAATGGACACTGCTCAGACACAAGACACTTTAGAAATGTTTCTCTCTCCTCTCCACTATATGACCTCCTGCATTAAGTCTTCGGGCCACTGCAGGAGTCCAGTTCTCATCCACCAACACCCTGTTGATCGGGGTCTCGGGGGGCAGGGCTGAACCCATAATCCACCCAGGCGACAAGTCAAGGGCGGGGTCGCTCTGTCTCAGATAAGTTCCCCCTCACTGCACCCTGCGAAAACCAGCAACAACCTAAAAGGTTGGCCGTTGCAAGGCAATTCCACCCTCTGTTTACCCGAGACCTCTGTTGAGCACCTAAGATCCCACAGGCCCCGTCTCCCAATGCTGGGGGCCCGGGTTCGATCTCCGGCCAGGGAACTAGACCTCATATGCCGCAACTAAAGAGATCTCGCACCCAGCAACTAAAGATCCTCAGAGCAACTGAAGACTCCACACGGCGTGCTACAGGGACCAGCCCTGCCACCTTTCCCAAGCCTTACCTGGCATCTGGTACCCGTCTGCAGCCCAGAAGCCGCGGCTTTCCAGAGGCCTTGTTCCCGGGCGAAGCTAACCCTACCCGCAAGGAAGAGCCGGTAGGAAGCTGCTGCGCCGCAGGACATACAGGGAGCTGCCATGTTGGCGGCAGGAGGCGCCGGCCGGAGGGCGATGGGGCAGGGCCTGCAAACTGCGCCGGCGCAGATGGGCGCCGGGTCCGCGAGGCTGCCGGGAAGAGGCGCGGAGAAGGGGGCGTGTCCCGCGACCGTGGTTGGCTCGTCGCTGATTGGACGCGGGAACACGCGGGGCGTGTCCACCCCCGCCTCTGATCCGGGTCTCTAGTCTACTTGGCATCCTGGTATTTCTGCGCATCCTGAAGTCGGTGGCTCACCGAGTCTCCTTGCAGTGACTTCCAAGAGCCTTCTCGCCAACCCTTCTGTGTCACGCTCAGCCGGCCCTTGCGCCAGCTCCCCTTGCGCAGCCCTGACTTCACGCCCATTATCACGCAGCTCTTCTCCGAGCCTCTGCTCCCAGCCGACCGCGTCGGAGCACGGGTTTTCCTCCTTCCACCTTGCCGCCTGGATCCGGGCCCAGGGTCTCCCTCCTTCTCCGGGAAACTGGTCGTTTCCTCCTAAGTGTATGGTGCACAGGCTAACCCTTACACCGGCGGGAACAGACCCTTGTCTTTGCTCATCACTCCCCTATTGTTGGGTTTCCCTGGTGGCTCAGCTCGTAAAGAATCTGCCCGCAATGCGGGAGACCTGGGTTCGATCCCTGGGTTGGGAAGATCACCTGGAGAAGGGAAAGGCTACCCACTCCAGTATTCTGGCCTGGAGAATTCCATGGACTGTACAATCCATGGGGTCACAAAGAGTCAGACTCGACTGGGCGACTTTCACTCTCGCTTTCCCCTACTGTTGGGCTTCCCTGGTGGCTTACAATGCCCGGGACAGGGCTTTGATCCCTGATCTGGAAAGATCCCCTGGAGAAGGAAACGGCAGCCCACTCCAGTATTCTTGCCTGGGAAACCCCACGGGCAGAGCAGCCTGGCGGGCTACTGTCCACGGGTCCCAAAGAGTGGGACCGGACTGAGTGACTGAACAACGACAATAACCCTTACTATTAGCAATACTAAGCCTCCCTGGAAACCCAATCAGAACTAAATATTAATAATTAGGTATGAATCCTGATGACTGTGCCTTACCTTCTGAGGCTTGTGTGCTCCTGATGGTAACTCCCAACATGCTTTCTACAAAATACTTATTAAAGGAAGCAGTAAACAGCTCTGAAAATGTTTCCAAACACTTAGATTTGAAAGATCAGTAAAAGTAATACACAAACACACATACATGGAAAATCTGAGGTAAAGTTGTCAAGCAGATAAACATCATATACTATTGCTTATTTTGTAAAACAGAACATTTTAATAGTAAGAAGGTAGAAATGACATAATTGTGGAATGAAATGTGGTCCTTTAATTGGAATCCATTTAGTTGTATGGTAAGTTCACTCTTCTTTTCTTTTTGTTGTTACTTTTTAGGCCAGAAGTTGGCAGAGGCCCATGAACTAGTATTTGGGAACCAAGATTTAGCTTGTGAAAATTTCACCAAGTATAAAACAATCAAATAAGTATGTTAAAGTTGAATTTATATAATTTTTTAAAAATGACATGTCAGAGCACATAAAAACTACAGAAGTACTCAAATCAAGGTTAGAAATTGTGGAGGGTTTTTTCCCTCTAAAATTTATGTTATGATATTTCACTTAGATTTACTAGCTTACAGTACAGTAACTGTAATACATATCCCACTTCTAGGGCCACCCCTTAGACTGCTGCATTCAATTTCCTGTGTAGCCTCTGAATTTGGGAAGAAATACACCACTGTAAGTTGACACTGGGTGCATAATCTGGAGACAGAAGGAAAGAGTGGAATCAGGAATGTACTGATAAACATTTAAAATATGAAAAAAAATCTTACGATTTTACCAAACAGCTGAAGTTTAGATTTGTTTAATCTTTTCTCATTTACTGAGCACCCGTTATGTTGGAGACATCAGATATTCTTGGTCCCATATCAGGATCATAAAATCCCAACTATCCAACATGGTGGAATCATGTAAATGTGAAAGTTTGGTTCTAAAACCAGCTTCTACTGTAAATATCAGGAGAGTCAGACATTGCACTAACAAAACAAGTGCTACCAGATATGAACGGCAGAAACTGTTAGGTGCTGCTGGTGAGGGTGTAAATTGGTACCGTTTTCCTGAAATCAACGAGCCAGTGGTCTATGTTAAGATGAACACACCACACAACTTTACTGCTTACATTTCTAGATATATACCCTGCAGAAATTCTTGCACAAGTATATCAGGATACATGCATGCAAATATGTATAGAATCATTTTCTGTTGTAACAACACAAACCCCCACACACACACCTTTAAAGGATTCCTAGAAATCTCTGGAACTGCAGAGGTTTTTTGATCAATATGGAAAACTTTTAGGGGCTTCCCAGGTGACACTAGTGGTAAAGAATCCACCTGCCAATACAGAGGACGCTGGTTTGATCCCTGAGTTGGGAAGGTCCCCTGGAGGAGGAAATGGCAGTCCACTCCAATATTCTTGCTGGGAAATGCCATGGACAGAGGAGCCTGGGGGGCTACAGTCCATGGGGTCACAGGGAATTGGATACGACTGCACATGCACATAGTTTAGTTAGACCAGTGGCCTCCCTTTTTGATAATATATTTACAAACATTTTTGAGGATCTTCCCTAGGTTTAAGAAATTTGTATTCTCTATTTAGATACTGTACAACCCTTTTACTTAATAATCACCAGCTGAGTATCTTAGGCCAAGCTAAGTACCTCAAAATTCCACATTCCATGGTCAACTAAGGTCTACTATCAACTGTTCCTTTGTGAGAACCATCTAGTGATGAGGGTGGTTACCTTGCCCCTTGAGAAACAGAGCGGCCTCTCAGTCTCTTCTCTTTAAAGGGATGGGACAGTCAGGCACAGACAAAGCGTTGTAAAAATAACAGGCCATTGATGTTGCACAAAAGGGGTTCCAGAAAAGTGTGCCCCGATTTCATCCCTGACATCCCCATTACATATTCCTTATGGTTCCTAAGATTTCCAGTCCTTTGGGTTAAGACTGAAAGGTTGCACCAGTGTCTGTCAGAAACTCTATCTCGTGGCCTGCCACATCACTGCCGGCCCAAGGCTTGACATTAGTTATGTAGATGGTATCTCTAGGCAGAATCACTTTTGGCCTTGGGTCCCTTCAGTCTTCTGATCGCAAAAGTGTCAGTGACTGAGGGGGCCCCCGACATTCTGTGGCGTCTGGGGCATTCCCTCCACCAATCCCTGGCTCTTTGCCAAGGGTGCATCAGTTGCAGCCCTCCCCCGAGTGCCCCTATTGTCCACACGGGGTTCAATGGTCCTGTCTGGGTACCCCTGGGCCTAGTGGTCTGCCAGGGCCAGATTGGCCCCCAAAGACCCACCTCCTCATTGGTGGTCCCTGAACGAACACACCCGCTGCAATCATTTGGGCCTTTTGCATAGTTCTCTGGGTGCATTCAGCCTTTTTGGCCATATCCCTATTACTGAAAACTGAATAAAACAATTGGAACAAATCATTCATCAGAGTCTGAGGACCAGCACCATTTCCTGAACTTTGTGCCTGATGTCTGGGGCAGATTGGGCAGTGAAATGCATGGCCAAAGGGCCTGAGCCAGGGGATGGGGTGGGGGCGGGAGTGGGGTGGGTGAGAGGGATCCCTGCTTGTTTGGCACCCATGGCCTTCTAGGGTGGGTCAGTTAAAACATCTTCTGTGTCCTTTCTAGAGTTTTCTGTCCAAGCTACATAGGCCTTCAATTCTTTTTGGGTTCCACTGCCTAGACACAAGGACATGAAAATTTAGATATAGGGTGCTTCCATCCTAATTCATATATGATCAAACCTGATTACATATCCTACTAAGGTGTTTTATTTGCTTATTTTTCCTTTTTAATTTCTGTTGCCTGAATCTTTTGCAATCCCAGAGGATATGGTCCAGGGGGTATCAGCCAGGATTGATGCAGCCTGACCCGTTTCAGATCTAAGCCTAAGATAATGTTTCTAACTCCCATGCTAGCCAAAATTCCATTGAAGTGAAAATCCGTGGCACAGTCTGGTTGAGATTTGCACTTCTGATTTCACATGCTATCCCTTCCAAAGCGGTCTCCCAACCAGGTGTCAGTGCCCAGAAAATTGCTGCAAGGGAATGATACAGAAGGTGTCCCCAGTGCTGTCCGCAGTGAGTGGGAGCTGGTCTTGCGACAAGTTGGGAATAAAGGCTCAACACTTGTAAGGGGCAGAGGGAGGGAAGCGATTCTCTTTTGTTTAATTTTTAATTGGGTGAAAATTGCTTTATAATGTTGTGTTGGTTTCTGCTATACATCAACATGAATCAGCCATATGTGTACATACATCTCCTCCCTCTTGAACCCCCATCCTACCTCCTAACCTATCCCACCCTTCTGGGTTGTCACAGAGCACCAGGCTGAGCTCCCGGTGTTATTCAGCCACTTGCCATTAGCTATCTATTTTATACACGGTAACATATATATTTAAATGCTACTCTCTCAATTCGCCCCACCCTTTCTTTCCCACTCTGTGTCCACAGGTCCATTCTCTCTGTCTGCATCTCTATTCCTGCCCTGCAGATAGGCTCATCAGTACCATTCCCTTGATTCCACATACATGCATGGACATATGATATTTGTTTTTCTCTTTCTGACTTACTTCAGTCTGTATAACAGGCTCTAGATTCATCCACCTTGCTAGAACTGACTCAAAACTGTTCCTTTCTATGGCTGAGTAATATTGGAGAGGAGTAATTCTAATGAAAAAGTTGTGGGTTCAAGTCTTACTCATTTATCTATTTCAAGGTATGCATCAGAATTTCAATCCTTTTTAAAGCTATATAATATTCCATTGTATGTACAGACCACATTTTGTTTATCCATCCAAGTGTCCAGGGACACTTGAGTTGTTTTCACCTTTCAGCTTGTAAATAAAGGTGCTACAAACATGGATTACAGTGTCTGTTCAAATCACTGCTTTCAGTTCTTTGGGGTATATGCCTAGAAGTGGCATTGCAGGATTCTTGTTTTTAACTCGGCCAGATTTTTAACTTAATCAATACAAGTGGGTGCCCATAAAAGATAACTTGAAAATTTAAATCTACAACTTAAAAAGGCTCTAGTTATATTGACCACTCCCAGCTAAACAGATAGTATACATGGGGTGTGAAAATGAGTAATGTACATCTCACTGGAGTTTAAAAATATTTATGAGGTAATTTTAGTACATAATTTCTATAGATCAAGCTTCTATTACAGTTTAAAAACTGAATCTGTCTCAGCCCACAAGTAAATGTATTCTCCCAAGATGCATATATTTTACCATATTGATTGAATTTTAATAAATAAGAGATAGAATAAATATCTCCTTTGGTTTTTTTACCCCACTGTGTTCAGTGTGAACCCCATCCATCCGCATATGCTCTTTACCTACAAGCTGTCAGTTACGTCTGCTATCAAATAGACAGCACTTAGGGAGCTGTCAGTCAACGCTGTTATGATGCTTCAAGAATTATTCCTTCAGGCTTCATTATCAAAAATAAAACAAATTTACATGAAACATAAAGGTGGATTGATCGCACGATTTGCTGTGCATGGAAAATGACTTCAAACACACACAAGTTCAAAGGGGCCATGTGCTTGGTCTCCTTGACCGTGATTGTAATTTGTTTGTATAAAGTCATTTTTTAAAGTGCATTGAGACAGTGAAAATGGTTATCCTGATAGAGTGGTGGGACTATAAGTGGTTCCCTTACCTGAAATAGTAGTGTGTAAAAAATGTTCTGTGTCATTGTGGGTGTCTCTTTATCCATGCCTGTGGCCTGGATTTGGGCTCCATCCAGTTCTCCCCTTTGATGGATGCTGAGTGAACGTAAAAAAGACCTAGAAAAGAGGAACTAAATGAACACAGTTGTAGCCTGGATATAGTCAAGAGCCTGGGGCTTGTAGAATGAAACAGAATTGGAATCAATAAAATCACTAAGGGCATGGCAAAAATAAACAATAATCAAATTTCAGAAAACCAGAACTAAAGTGTACTTCTTGAGGCATCAAAGAGACGATTTTAGGACCAAGAGAGGAAGTACCACTTTACCCAGCAGGGAGGCAACTTAAAAAGCGCATTGCTCCTAAGAGGTTGATACAACCTGAAAATGTAAATAAGTAGAAGACTGTGATCAGACCTGAAAAATGAAAGTGTTCTCATTCAAAAATGTACTGAAGGGTAATTGTCAGTTTTTACTGGTAAAGGAGAAAGCAAATCTCTAGGGTCTCTATCAGGGAAAGTGCATGGATTTAGATGGACCACAGGGTATGATTCTAAGCCATATAGAAGAGAATTGTATAAATGGTACTTGCATGTACTTATGGGCTTCCCTACTGGTTCAGATGGTAAAGAATCTACTTGCAATGCTGGAGACCCGGGTTTGATTCCTGGGTCTGGAAGATCCCCTGGAGGAGAAAATGGCAAACCACTCCAGTGTTCTTGCCTGGAGAATCTCCATGGACAGAGGAGCCTGGCGGGCTACAATTCATGGGGTTGCAAAGAGTCATACATGACTTCGTGACCAAAAAACAACAGTACAAACATGAATCCCCAAATTATTCAGATTTTACCTACTCAAAGATAGCTAGGAATGTTCAAGTTCTAGGACTCGAAGAATTATTCCAGAAAGGTCAAACTTTCAGGGAAGTGGATACTTAGTGATTTGAAGACATTGGATAAACTCTGCTGACTCCACCCAGCTGGAAAGTGGAGTTTGGTACATCAGGAATTAAAGTAAAAAATGACTCTACACAGAGACTACTTTATCACCCACTATTTATTGATGTATACTTTGCAAGCCTCTGTGATAGAAACTATCTGGGTCTTAAGATGATACCTGTCTTTCGGAGCTTATCAACTTATAGGAAAAAAAGATATTTACACAAATCTAATCATTCTAGAGAGACTGTGATGTAGTTGTGAAAGAATCGCAAAGTAAAGTGGGAGTTTGCAAAGGAAAACATTACTCCCTGCCAAATGGATCAAGATGGTTTTATTTCCTAAATGTTTTAAAGAGCTGCAAATCAAAATAAGGAAACCATTGAACTCATTTCTTCACCATTATGCAGAACCACTTCTAAACTCTCTCTGAAAGCAATTAACCAACCCCATTTTACAAACCCTATAAAGTGGAATTTTCTATCTCAATTTATCAGATCAGGTGATTAAAAATTATTCTGCAATATCCTTAAACGACTCTCAAGAATTTGCACACCACCTTTCCTATTTCCAGTGAAGAAACATTCCTGGCCCATTTTCCAAGTGTTTTCCAAAATCAAGTATCCTACCTGAAAACTGAAATTGTGTCCAATTTCACTGAGCAGATCACAGCCTGGCATGTGATTAAACCATCACATCTCTTTATGAATAAAGTTCACTGTGATTAGATTGTAAACACCTGCATGTTGTTATTTTAACTTTAGACTCAAAAGAACATTTTATCCTGGGAAAATGCAGCTTCCTGAAATAAGCATGTCAATTTTCAAATGAAGCTATTAGAGTTAGATTCTTTTTTTTTTTTTTTTTTTTTTTAGTTGGAGGCTAATTACTTCACAACATTTCAGTGGGTTTTGTCATATATTGATATGAATCAGCCATAGATTTACACTTATTCCCCATCCCGATCCCCCCTCCCACCTCCCTCTCCACTCGATTCCTCTGGGTCTTCCCAGTGCACCAGGCCCGAGCACTTGTCTCATGCATCCCACCTGGGCTGGTGATCTGTTTCACCATAGATAGTATACATGCTGTTCTTTTGAAACATCCCACCCTCACCTTCTCCCACAGAGTTCAAAAGTCTGTTCTGTATTTCTGTGTCTCTTTTTCTGTTTTGCATATAGGGTTATCGTTACCATCTTTCTAAATTCCATATATATGTGTTAGTATGCTGTAATGTTCTTTATCTTTCTGGCTTACTTCACTCTGTATAAGGGGCTCCAGTTTCATCCATCTCATTAGGACTGGTTCAAATGAATTCTTTTTGACGGCTGAGTAATATTCCATGGTGTATATGTACCACAGCTTCCTTATCCATTCATCTGCTGATGGGCATCTAGGTTGCTTCCATGTCCTGGCTATTATAAACAGTGCTGCGATGAACATTGGGGTGCACGTATCTCTTTCAGATCTGGTTTCCTCAGTGTGTATGCCCAGAAGTGGTATTGCTGGGTCATATGGCAGTTCTATTTCCAGTTTTTTAAGGAATCTCCACACTGTTTTCCATAGTGGCTGTACTAGTTTGCATTCCCACCAACAGTGTAAGAGGGTTCCCTTTTCTCCACACCCTCTCCAGCATTTATTGCTTGTAGACTTTTGGATAGCAGCCATCCTGACTGGTGTGTAATGGTACCTCATTGTGGTTTTGATTTGCATTTCTCTAATAATGAGTGATGTTGAGCACCTTTTCATGTGTTTGTTAGCCATCTGTATGTCTTCTTTGGAGAAATGTCTGTTTAGTTCTCTGGCCCATTTTTTGATTGGGTCATTTATTTTTCTGGAATTGAGCTTCAGGAGTTGCTTGTATATTTTTGAGATTAATCCTTTGTCTGTTTCTTCATTTGCTATTATTTTCTCCCAATCTGATGGCTGTCTTTTCACCTTACTTATAGTTTCCTTTGTAGTGCAAAAGCTTTTAAGTTTCATTAGATCCCATTTGTTTAGTTTTGCTTTTATTTCCAATATTCTGGGAGGTGGGTCATAGAGGATCTTGCTGTGGTTTATGTCGGAGAGTGTTTTGCCTATGTTCTCCTCTAGGAGTTTTATAGTTTCTGGTCTTACATTTAGATCTTTAATCCATTTTGAGTTTATTTTTGTGTATGGTGTTAGAAAGTGTTCTAGTTTCATTCTTTTGCAAGTGGTTGACCAGTTTTCCCAGCACCACTTGTTAAAGAGAAATTAAACAGAAAGAGAAATTAAGGAAACAATACCATTCACCATTGCAACAAAAAGAATAAAATACTTAGGAGTATATCTACCTAAAGAAACAAAAGACCTATACATAGAAAACTATAAAACACTGATGAAAGAAGTCAAAGAGGACACAAACAGATGGAGAAACATACCTTGTTCATGGATTGAAAGAATCAATATTGTCAAAATGGCTATTCTACCCAAAGCAATCTATAGATTCAATGCAATCCCTATCAAGCTACCAACGGTATTTTTCACAGAACTAGACCAAAGAATTTCACAATTTGTATGGAAATACAAAAAACCTCGAATAGCCAAAGTAATCTTGAGAAAGAAGAATGGAACTGGAGGAATCAACCTGCCTGACTTCAGACTCTACTACAAAGCCACAGTCATCAAGACAGTGTGGTACTGGCACAAAGACAGAAATATAGACCAATGGAACAGAATAGAAAGCCCAGAGATAAATCCACGAACCTATGGACACCTTATCTTTGACAAAGGAGGCAAGGATATACAATGGAAAAAAGACAACCTCTTTAACAAGTAGAGTTAGATTCTTAATAACCTTGAAGCTTAGAAACATCTATGCTTACACAGTAAATCCATGATTTCCTATCATTTTATTTATGTGTCCAGCACTCTTTAGACATAGGTTGCCGACCTCAGGGTACACACTTGTCAAATATTCATATTCTTTGTGACTTCATATCTAATTAGAGCAATGAGTTTCTTTATGTAGTCAGAACTCGAGTTCAATTTCAGAATTCAACCATTCATGCAATTTATAACAGGGGAGATAAAATTGACAATACGAGCCTTTGTGACTTCCAGATTTTGTTATATGTTTCATCTATTGTTGGAAAGAGAAAGTGAAAGGAAAGAAATGGGATTTTGGCTTTCATCTTTTGTTTTTTGAGTCAGTATTATAGAATTACATCTTCCTAGCAGCAGGGAGGGACTCCCAAGAAACCACATATGGAAACACTGGATTATTAACATTGCCTCAATCTGTGCTCAGTTGTGGCTGGGGTGTATTACCTGGTAGTAAGTAACTGACAAAATAATGGAACAGGATAGTGAGTCAAGCACCATCTCCCTGGAACTACACAGAGGATGCTAAGGTGTGCACCAGCCAAGTGGATGCCTCATGTTCTGCCTGTCTAGGACCAGTGAAAGTGAAAGTGAAAGTCACTCAGTCGTGTCTGATTTTTTGTGACCCCATGGTCTGTACATGTACAGTCCGTGGAATTCTCCAGGCCAGAATACTGGAGTGGGTAGCCTTTCCCTTCTCCAGGGAATCTTCCCAACCCAGGAATTGAACCTGAGTCTCCCACATTGCAGGTGGACTCTTTACCGTCTGAGCCCCTAGATCACAAGGGAAGCCCCTAGGATCACTACATCTAACTATAAATCCAAGTGTCACACAGAGGCCTCTGATTAGCCAGAAACTAAATCATATCTGGAGTTCTAGCTGCAAGGGGCTCTTTGACTTTCTAGCTTTCGCTGTGCGGGAGGGATGACATTTTTTAGTCATCTTGCTTGCTGCTCTATTCCCAACAGTTTTCCAAACAGTACCCAGAACTTGGAACATAAACGTCTGTTGAAGGAAGGAAATTGGAAGCTAATTCATGGTTTTTGCCACATCCACTCAACAGGGATAGGGTTTCCCAGGTGGCTCATTGGTAAAGAATCTGCCTGCCGATGCAGGAGACATGGGTTCAGTCCCTGGGTTGGGAAGATCCCTTGGAGTAGGAAATGGCAACCTACTCCTGTATTCTTGCCTCAAGAATCCCATGGGCAGAGGAGCATGGTGGGCTACAGTCCATGGGGTCGCAAAGAGTCCTACACAACTGATCATATAGGTATACTCAGTGGGGATATATTGCAAAGGAGGTTTAGCGTGTACAGGTGCTTAGATGAGATGAATTGGGGTCTTTGTCAAATCTCTAGAGGACAGAGTCCATGTCTATTTTGTTCATACTGTGTCCCCAACTCAACTGTGCCAGATACAGTACGAGATTATCAATAGACTCTTGCTGGTTGAATGAATGATAAGTAAAACATAAGTTGTCATTTTCTTCTATCTCTACCATTCTATAGTGGTCAAGATTTATATATTGATTATTCTCCTATTTTTGTTTGCTATCGTATAGATGTTATAGTGGACACTTTTATCATTTGGTTTCCTTTTCCTAAGTTGAGGATGTGTACAAACAGGATTTGTCAGTATGTCTGTGTGCACCTCCTCTTCATGCTGACAGCTGAATTTATTTTTTTAGATTATACTTTACTTATACTTTTATCGATTATACTCCAGTATATATAACATTATAAAATGATGACTGTATTCTTTGTTTTGTGTAATACATCCTTGTGGTTTATTTTATTTTTTGTTGGAGTGTTGTTGCTTTACAATGTTGTGTTAGCTGAATTTATTTTGCTGCTTAGTTAACTCAGAGTAAGTCTGGCCATTACAATAACAATGCTGTTGTCTGCTGGGTCTGTTTCTATTTTTACCACACAGAAAAATATCCTTGAAGGTATTTATCCTCCTAGAAGCTGTCTTCCTTCTAACCTTAGAAAACGGCACCTTGGCTCTTGAAGCGAGGCTAATGCCATAGGATTAATCAGAAAATGACGATCATCATGTCAGTGCTCCAAAAGCATGTCCTTGCTGTGGCTTTATTTCTGTGAGTGGGAGTGAAGGATACCCTCCCTTTTTCTACACTCATAAGTTTTTTTTATCCTTTATTTTTAAAACTCTGGTTTTTCTTTTCCTAAAGAAAAGTCATTGGTGTTTCATATCCTGTTCCAATACCTGTAGGAACCTCTGTTTCATTTTATGTGAAGACCCAGTTTCTGCATATTTCTATCAGTGAATTATTGTGATGATTATTTAATCGAATTACCCCAAATTCAGCACCTTTAGGAATTAATTAAAGGGAATTTATTGCACATTATACAAAATTCTGTGTTTTATTTCACAAATTTCCACTTCATAAGACTGCTTCTTTCCAAAATTAGATTTACAACCATATCTACAGCAGAAAGTATACCTTATATTTATTCAATAATATATTTTTAAAGCGTTTTTACATATTTTATGTCATTTGATTTTCACAACAACCTAATTATATTTCAAGCATACAGGAAACTGTGTCAAGTTTGGATACACTGGCTTGATATTTTAAATGCTGAAAACTGATATTCACAATGGAGAAATGTTGTTTGATCTTTAGAAAGAAAAAGCACCTATTGATACCGTGAAAATTAAGTAATTCAAAGGAAAAATAAAATGTTAGGTAGACTGGTTGCAAAAATAGAATTACTCCTTGCATTTATCAGATGTTCTTAATTTCTATAACACACAAACACACGTGCACACACACAGTACATAAAGATTACCCTGAATAAGATGAAATAAATCCTTTAATAATTTTTGAAATAATTTCATCCCCACAAACACAAATTTGCCCTAAATATTGATATCCAGGTTTCATGAAATGATCCTTTGGCCAAGGATTCAAGCTTATTGTCCAAATTCAGGGTAAGAGTGAGTCAGCAAGGATTCAGAAAACAAGGGGCTGAATGTTTCTTTTTGTCTTTTTAAAATTATTTATTTATTTTTGGCTGTGCTGGGTCTTCATTGCTGTGTGTGGGGGCTATTTCTCGTCATGGTGTGCAGGCTTCTCATTGCGATGGCTTCTCTTGTTGAGGAGCATGGGCTCTCTAGAGTGTGCGCATGCTCAGCAGTCGTGGTGCGCAGGCTTAGCAGCTCCACCACGTGTGGGATCTTCCTGGACCAGGGATGGCACCCGTGTGCCCTGCGTTGGCAGTCAGATTCCTATGCACTGAGCCAGCAGGGACATCCTGGCTGAGACGTTGCCCCCATCACTTCACTGCCATTTTCCTTCAGTGCCTTTTTGTTCTAGTCATGTCAACCTTTTCTCTCTCTCTCCTTCTTTTTGTGGCAAAATAAACACAAATTAATTCATCTTGCAAAACTGAAACTCTGAACTCGCAAATCAGTAACTCTTCATCCCTTCTTCTCCCCAACTCCTGACAACCGCCATCTTATTAATTTTTTCTTTATGAATCTGAACCTCGAGGAACCTCATGTAAGTGGAATCACACAGAACATGTCTTTTTGTGGCTGGCTTACAGATGACATAGTGGTAAAGAATCTGCCTGCAATGCAGGATATGCAAGAGACTCAGGTTTAATCTTTGGGTTGGGAAGATCCCCTGGAGAAGGAAATGGCAACCCACTCCATTAGTCTTGCCTGGGAAATCCCATGAACAGAAGAGCCTGGAGGGCTACAGTCCATGGGGTCACAGAGTCAGACATGACAGCACATACACACACACACCTCACTTAGCATGATACCCTCAAAGCATGATACCCATATGTTATAACATATGTCAAAAATTCCTTTTTTTAAGGCTGAATTGTATGAATGCTATTTTTCTCATCCATTCATCTGTCAGTGGCTGCTCAGTTGCCTCTTCATTTTAGCTATTATGAATAGTCCTACTATGTAATTATTATTTGCATGTAATATCTTCTTCCACCTTTTGTCTCCAATCTGTTAGCATCTATCATCTAAAGTGATCCTCTTGTATTGGGTAGATAGTATATAGTTGGGTCATGTGTTTATCCATTCTGCCAATCTCTCTTTTTTTTTTTTTAGAATAGTTTTATTGCTTTGCCAGACAAAGGGGGCCACAGCAAGCTAATGCTCTCTAAACTGTGCGTCCTTCAAACTCTGTCTTTTGATTGGAGAGTTTAATCCACTTACTCTCAAAGTAATTACTCTTGAAGAATTGTTGCTGTTCAATCGTGAAGTCACGTCTGACACTTTGAGACCTCATGGCCTATAGCATGCCAGATTCCTCTGTCTTCCTCTATCTCCCAGTGGCTTCCCAGATGGCTAGTGGTAAAAAGAACCCTGCCAATGCAGGAGACATAATGAGATGCAGGTTCAATCCCTGGGTCAGGAAGATCCCCTGGAGGAGGGTGTTGCAACATACTCCAGTATTCTTTCCTGGAGAATCCCATGGGCAGAGGAGCCTGGTGGGCTACAATCCATAGGATTACAATGAGTTGGACATGACTGAAGCAACTTAGCATGCATGCATGCCATTATCTCTCAGAGTTAGCTCAGATTCACATCCATGCAGCCGGTGATGGTATCCAACCATCTCATCCTCTGCCGCTCCCTTCTCCTCCTGCCTTCAGTCTTTGCCAGCATCAAGGTCTTTTCCAATGAGTTGGCTCTTCGCATCAGATGGCCAAAGTTTTGGAGCTTCAGCTTCAGTATCAGTCTTTCCAATGAATATTCAGAGTTGATTTTCTTTAGGATTGACTGGTTTGATGTCTTTGCTGTCCGAGGGACTCTCAAGAGTCTTCTCCAGGACCACAATTCAAAAGCATTAATTCTTCGGTGCTCAGCCTTCTTTATGGTCCAACTCTCACATCCAAACATTACTACTGGAAAAACCACAGCTTTGACTATACAGACCCTTGTCAGCAAAGTAATGTCTCTGTTTTTTAATATGCTGCCTAGGTTTGTCTTAGCTTTTCTTTCATGTCTGCAGTCACTGTCTGCAGTGATTTTGGAGTCCAAGAAAATAAAATCTGTCAGTGCTTCCACTTTTTCTCCATCTAGTGGGGATGTGAACTGTTTCATGAAGTGATCTGACCAGATGCCATGATCTTAGTTTTTTGAATGTTGAGTTTCCAGCCAGCTTTTTCACTCTCTTCTTTCACCCTCTTCATTGATAAGGAGAGACTTCTGTTATTTTTTGATTGCAGTAGGCTGTCTCTGTGCTGAGAATCACCCTGAAATGCAAACACAACGTCATGTATTTGTTTCTTTGGGCAAGCATGATGACTTTTCTTAATTCCCCCATATACACACTTGCTATGAAATGTCCTAGACCCTAAATGTTTGACTCTCAAAAGAAGAAAATGAAAAGGGAAAAGGAAAACTGAAGAAATTTTTAGAAGGCATGCATGTGTGCTAAGTCGCTTCAGTTGTGTCTGACTCTTTGCTGCCCCACAGACTGTAGCCCTCCAGGCTCCTCTGTCCATGGGATTTTCCAGGCAAGAATACTGGAGTGGGTTGCCATGCCCTGCTCCAGGGGATCTTCCCGACCCAGAGATCAAACTCACGTCTCTTGCAATGGCAAGCGGATTCTTTCCTGCTGAGCCACCTGGGAAGGCCCCCATACCTTTAGCTAACAGCTAACTGGTGGGACCGGTGAAAACTCAGCTCTCTTGCTCCATTTGGGGTAAAGCTGTGGCAAAACTCACAGTTCAGTTCTCCTGCCGGATCAGCCTGTTTCTTCTCTCCAGCAAACTTTGCCCGAGGTTCACTCTTGCTTACTTTTGCTCTTTTCGTCTTGCTCCACCCAGCAACCCTATTCATGATTGGTTCCCCCTGGGAGCACTTCCTGAATAAATCATTTGCACATACATTCTTGTCTCAGGATCTGCTTCTGGGAACCCAGTGCGGCTACGGTTCCTTGGTGGCCTCGTAGAGTAACTAACCAACCGTACAAAGATGTTCGTTAAGGAGGGAAAGAGAAAATCATACAATGAAATGTTAATTGGAAAAGAACAAACTTATTCAGCAATGCTTGAAGAGGCCTCAAAGTCACCAAAGAGGACATTCTATTTTTAATCTTCATTTGAAAGTTAAAAGATTATTTTGTGTTTTTAAAAACTGCCCAAAGATCCCATGCCACAACTACTGATATTTCCATCTATTAGGCAACAGCATCAACAGCCAAATGCTGTCGTATATTTGATCATCAGTATCAAATTTGTAAAGAAGAGTATATGTATTCTGCCAGGATAACTTAACCAGGCAGACTTGTGAAACTAACACACTCTAATTAGATGCCTTGTCTACTGGCTCCTGGTGTGGGACCAATGATGACATGCCCATGTAGAACCCACGTGGTTCCATGAGAAGTCAGAGCAGGTAGCATTTTCCCTCCTTTCTTGGCAAGAAAATATTGGGTTACTTTTAAGTTGGTCACGGTGATGCAAGAGTCATTTTTGGACCACTTGCAAATAGAAAGACAAAGTAGATTCAGTCTAATTTTAGACACGGGGGCTCAAGAAAGCACTGCTATAACAGACACTCATCTTTGCTCTTTAGCCTGCAGCCTTAGCAAAGAAGCAAATACTAGACCAAGGCCAAAAGTGACCTGAGCCTTCTCTGAAGCAGTCGTTTCTCTAGCCTGGAACAGAGACCATAACAGCAGAAAGGCAGCTCCTTTCTTTTCTAATTTTATGATTTGTTCTTTTTATTTTTTTTCAAGTTTGCAATGTTGTGTTGGTTTCTGACCTACAGCACTGTGAATCAGCTGTAGTTATACGGACATCCCCTCGCTCCCAAGTCTCGCTCCCCGCCCCCATGCCATCCCTCTAGGTCGTTGCAGAATGCCAGGCTGTTCCCCTGTGTCACCCAGCAGCTTCCCGCCAGCTCTCCGTCTCACGCCTGATAGTGCCTATATGTTGATGCTTTCTCCATTCATCTCACTCTTTCCTTCCCTCACTGTGTCCACAAGTCCATTCCCTACATCTGTGTATCCATTCCTACCCTGCAAATAAGTTCCTTTCTAAACACACAGATTCGAAGGCTGAAGAAAAGGCTTCATCTTCCAGAAATGTCAGTCTGATGCCTTTTTTTGACAATGAGATTTACTAAAGAATTTTATAGAGAAAAAAAAGAGAGAGAGAGAAATTAAGCAAAATGTCCAGATGTCATCTGTTAAAAATGTTTTATTGAGACAATAAACAAATAACATCAACAAGTACTAAAATTTTAATTAAAATATGATTTACGATGTTGCTCGACACCACTGGAAGCATTCTTATCGAAGGAAAATAAGATTGCACCGTTTTGTGTCCTTAGGACACTCAAATAGCCCATTTGACTTTGCGGGTCTCCCCCACATCGTGTGATCTCATAATGTCTTTTCCATGCCCATGAGCGTGAAAATGTTCTATAACACTTGAAAACACAGTGGTGATATCAATCCTTCCCTTTCATTGCTGGCTACATCACTAAATAGATGTATATTATGTTCTCTTGCCTTCTGCTCGGAAAAATCTAAGTATTGCATTTCTGTCAATTCATTGATTGAAGAGCTTCTCCCTCAGAATGTTGACAGCTGCTTCCAACATTTATAAAATAACTTGGATAACAGCTGCCAGCGGATTGGCTAAAGAAGATCTGGAACCATGTAATTAGCATTCATCGAACGCACACATTTCCTTTGAAAAACCCCTCCAGCCCAAAGTTGGCTCTCAGGAAGCTGATGATTCTTGTTAAGTTCAGAACAGGTCTGGCTAATGCTTAACTGTCCATTAGCTGATTTTAAATGGAGCATATTAATAGAGTTACTATTGAGTGCTTTAATATTGAATGCTATCATAATATTGAATGCTAGCAGTAAGTAATACTGCTTTAATTTTTGTCCTTCAGTCATCAAGCATCCATATGCGAACTCTCTCTTAATGATACCATGCACTGATAGATCTCTTGTATTGTACTTGAGCAGATGTAAACCCCAGATTTTTAAAAAATAATTTTATTTATTCATTTTTGGCTGTGCTGGGTCTGCGTTTCCGCACGCACTTTCTCTAGTCGAGGTGCACAGGCTTCTCATTGTGGTGGCTTCTCTTGTTGTGGAGCACAGCCTCCAGGATGGGCGGGCTCAGCAGTCATGGCAGTCAGGCTTAGCTGCTCCACGGCTTGTGGGATCTTTCCCAGTGAGGGACCGAACCCATGTCTCTTGCATTGGCCGGCAGATTCTTTACCACTGAGTCACTAGGAAAGCCCTAATTTGATGATTTAAAGTGGAAATAAACCCAGTCACCTAATTAATTACCTTTATGGGCATAAAATATTCTTTGCAAGAAATAACATGAATATGTATGATAATCACCACTATGTCAAGGAGTGCCTTGAAATCTTTGAAGTAAACACCAAAATATCAACGGTGGACCTTTAGTGTGGCATGCCTGTGAGAGGCTTCTCCTTCCCATATATGGCCAGTATCATATTTGGACTTGCAATTCTTACATAATTGAAAAAACTAAGCTTTATATTATAATGCTTTGAGAAATTAAAGGAAGATCCGAGTGAAATTAAAGGAAGCTCACTCATACCTTCAGAGTGAAAGGGAATACTTACCCTTTCTTGAAAGTATCTGAAACTCTTAAGTATCTTGAAAAGATTGGGACTTCAAAAGAACTTTCCCAGGGACTAGGTTCTTATCGCTTATAGGAACAGATACTATAAATACAGTTTTTGCAACATCTACATTGCAGAGCCTATAAGCATCATACAAAAAGTGAGGACATTCAAACATAGGATCATGTTAAAAAATGAACTTTTGTATCTGATGAGCCATATGACTGCAGATCTGAATATCCCTAGAGCAAAGCTTATGCTTCCTTGGGGACAGATGCTGCTGTTCAGTTCTCCTGAACGCACATCCACACCTGCGCATTTGTTCAGATGCTCGTTCACCAGGTATTCCTTTCTGTTCTATTCAGTCTTCCAAGGTTCATGTCGACTGTTGCTTCTTCCCCGACCTTGTCCCTCACTCCAGGAAGGGTTCTGCATTTTCCTTCTTGACCCTACCCCTTCTCTTTGACCTTCTCTAACATGCTGACTTGCCTCTGGCTTCACCCTGTCTTCTGGACCAGGGGTGGACCTCTCGTTGAGTCTGTCCTCACAGGAGAACTTTCATGGGGAGAATCAGTCTCGTGCAGGAAGGCCAAGCAAATGGAGGCCAGCCTTCCATCTCCTCTGAGCTCAGCTCCCCATCACTCATCAAAGCGGAAGGAGCAGAGAGTGGTGACTCGGGCATCATAGTCTCTCTGGTCCTTTCCTAGGACAGCCTATGTTTTCTGGTCCTGGAAGTTTTAAAACTTGGTCTTGGGCATCCGTAGTGGTTCTGTGGTTAAGAATCCACCTGCCAATGCAGGAGACACGGGTTCAATTCCTGGGTCAGTAAGATCCCCTGGAAAAGGAAATGGCAACCCACTCCAGTATTCTTGCCTGGGACATCCCATGGACAGAAGAGCCTGGCAGACTACAGTCCCTGGGGTCACAAAGAGTAGGATGCAACAGAAGTGGCTGAGCATACCCATTAAGACCTAAATGCCTTTTTCTCAAATTCCCGAGAGAACAAGTCACATGACAGAAGAGAGAGGGAGGGCCAGCCACAGCCAAGCCAGTCTGGACAAGAAGCCATCAGTGTCGTCTCTCTGACCACTTAAAACCAAGAACGCCCAGACAATGATACTGCTGTTCTGGATGAGGGGAATGAGAATAGAAAGATAGACAATTAATGCCGCTTGATGTTTTTTCTTTTTGGTTAACAGTGTCAAATAATAAATAGACCTTTTGTTTCCTCCCACATTCTAAGACTGTTTAATTTGGGCTCTGGAGAAGTGGAATAGGCTTTATGTAAACCCAAGTTGTTACCAACGCCATTCTGTGATGAAGTTCAAGTCCAAGTTCAACCACATATACTGCATGCAGATGCTATGATATTTCACGTTTGTGTGACACTCTGTGTGGGTAAGGGAAGTGCATATAGCATAATTGCCGTCTCCCATCCATCATTTTTTTTTAATTTCTGAAATTTGTTGCCACAAACTCATTGAGCTTGAGTTTAAGAATATATGTGAGCTTTTCCCGACCTTGTATCCCGACTTTCTGAAAAGTTCCAAATGGACTGAAATCGACTTAATCTCATACTCCTGTGTGCTGGTGAAGGTTCGATGCAAAACAGTCTGATAAGCATTTCAGCCTATGAGCCTACCTATTTAGGGCTGTTTACTTTGAAATGTTTCCAAGGTTTCAGGGACACAAATGTATATCAGCTGGAAATGATACAATTCTACCCATTTCCATGAACCCACTCAGAAGGAAAAGCTGGTATATTTTTATAGCTCAGAAAACTCAGTTATTTTCCCAGGCAAATGTGTGGGTGGAATTTTCAAGGCATTTTCCTACGTCACACCTGTGACTGGAGAACAGAATAAGCTTCTTTGTGTCTCAGGAAGGGGAACGGCATCATGTACCAGATACCTCTTGGCTATGGCACAACGACACTCTTTAGCATGATATGTGCTTAAATTATAGATTCGAACCAGCCTTTAGGCACGCCGCCAATATATAATCACTGACATTATGGCTGAAATAGCCGTATAACGTGGTGTAATGCCGTGATGGAAACTTGACCCTTTCCATCTAGATTTTGGTACTCTGCAGACTGAATACTGTCTATACTTGCTTCCCTGGGTAGATGACAGAATTGTGCAAATCGTTAGAAGAAAATTGTCTATAACATAGTAATACTTTGTAGTGATTTTAGAAGGAAACTGATCAAATACCGGCACACTGAGTTCATAAAGTATTTGAACGTCGCTTGTAGTTGATGACTGCTTCTGGGACTTCTGGGCTAGAATGAGCAGAAGACGTTCAACACTGCTTGTGCTGAACTTCCTTGATCCATTTTCTTTTAACTTGAGTGCTATTCTTTTTTTTTTTTACCTTTTTATTTTATTTATGTATTTTTTTTACATAGAGTTAACATTTTTTATTTATTTATTTTTCTTTTTTTTTTCATTTATTTTTATTAGTTGGAGGCTAATTACTTTACAATATTGTAGTGGTTTTTGTCATACATTGACATGAATCAGCCATGGATTTACATGTGTTCCCCATCCCGATCCCCCCTCCCAGCTCCCTCTCCACCCGATTCCTCTGGGTCTTCCCAGTGCGTCAGGCCCAAGCACTTGTCTCATGCATCCAGCCTGGGCTGGTGATCTGTTCCACCCTAGATAATATACATGTTTCGATGCTGTTCTCTTGAAACATCCCACCCTCGCCTTCTCCCACAGAGTTCAAAATTCTGTTCTGTACATCTGTGTCTCTTTTTCTGTCTTGCATATAGGGTTATCATTACCATCTTTCTAAATTCCATATATATACGTTAGTATACTGTATTGGTCTTTATCTTTCTGGCTTACTTCACTCTGTATAATGGGCTCCAGTTTCATCCATCTCATTAGAACTGATTCAAATGAATTCTTTTTAATGGCTGAGTAATATTCCGTGGTGTATATGTACCAGATGCACAATTCTCGTTTGTCTCAGGAAGATTTTTGTGAATTGAAAGTCTCTGCTTGCTTTCTTTCTTTCCTTCTTTTTTTCTTCCCTTCTTTCTGTCTTTCTTTTCTTTTTTTTTTTAGTAAGGTATCAAGGTACAAAGAGAAAAAAACATAGACTTTGCAGTCAGATGCAGTAATCCACCATGGCCACTTTCTAGCCAGTGACTTACAAACTTCCTTGAACCTCAGTTTGGGGGGATCTGCATAATCAGGACAATAGTTCAACAATACAGGTGGTTGGTGATTATTAGCAACAAGGGTGTGTAAATTTCAGAGCAGGTTATAGATATTGATATGTTCTAACTAGTTGATGTTATTGTCATTGTACTTTGCATAGGTAGGACAGATCTGTATTTGTGTCTGTAGTTCATCTTTTAGTTATGCACATTGAAATGTTCTTTTACTGTGTAAAACATTTAGTTGGTGCATTGAACTGGTTCCCAGGTTCTGTTAGGCACAGGCATTTCTATTCCTGATAATGGTTTACCGAGCAGTGTTTACATCATTTGGGCATGAAGCAGATTCTGCAGAGCTGAGCTCTGAGGCACGGCTGGTCTGCTCCCTGTCCTGCCTTCCAAGGCAGACACTTGTACTTTTTAAAAAAATATTTTTACTTATTTATTTGGCTGTACCAACTCTTAGTTATGGCCTGTGGGATCTAGTTCCCTGACCAGGAATGGGACCCAGGCCCCCTGCATTGGAAGCACAGAGTCTTAGCCACTGGACCACCAGGGAAGTCCTAAGTTTGTTCTTAAAATGATAAAACCCAGTTGATAATATTTACCCTGACCAGCCCACATCACAGTATACGATGAAGACACCATATGATCACTTTAAAAATGTTACTATTTAAAATGCCATCTTAAATTACTTCAAAAGTGCTGCTTATAATTTTTTTAAAAAATGCTACTTTAAGAAGTTGTTATTTTAAATACCTCAATAAGTGGAATCATGTACTATTTGTCTTTCTATAACTGGCTTATTTCATTAAGCATTTTGTCCTCAAAGTTCACCTACATTGTCACACATGTGGCAGCATCCCTTTCTTTACTAAGGCTGATGGTATTCCACGGTGCATACATTCTACATCTTCTTTATTTATTCATCCATCAGACAACATTTAGATGGTCTCCACATCTTGGCTTTTATGACTTGGGAGTTCTAACATCTCTTTGAGATCCTGATTTGCATATTTTGGGGATATGTGTTAATATACAACATTTGTTTTTCTCTTTTTGACTTAGTTCACTTTGTATGACACTCTCTGGGTCCATCCACTTCTCTACAAATGACCCAATTTCGTTCCTTTTTATGGCTGAGTAATATTCCACATATAAATGTACTACATCTTCTTTATCCATTTCTCTGTCAATGAACACTTAGGTTGCTTCCACATCCTGGCTATTGTAAATAGTGGTGCAATGAGCATTGTAATGCATGTGTTTTGTGGAATTATGATTTTCTCTGTATATCTGCCCAGGAGTGGGATTGCTAGGTCATATGGTAATTCTATGTTTAATTTTTTAAGGACCTTCCATACTGTTTCAATTGTAGCCCCCAGGCTTATCCTCCTCCTCCACTTCATTCTTCTTCAAATACTTATCCTTTCTTATCAATTCTTTCTTTTACTGCTCTTTAAAAAAATACAGATTTTTTTTTTAAAAAACTCTTTATTTTATGCTGAGGTATAGCCATTAACAACATTGTGGTCGTTTCAGGTGTACAGTGAAGGGAATCAGTCAGACATATACATGTATCCATTCTCCCCCAAACTCCCCTCCAGCCCAGGATGCCCTTCTAATCAATTCTGTGTTCATCTGTTTTGATCATGGCCTGTCTCCCCCAGCTGGAATGAGGGGCATGGGACTTGTAAATATCCATCATTTTCTCTGCACTGCTATGACCCTAGAGCCTAGAAGACACCCTAGACCCCAACAGATACATGAATGGATGGATTGGTGAATGGAAGCATGCCTTTCCTTTGACTGGAGTGACAGCCCTTCCTCATGCAAATAAGGGACAAGTATGTAATTGTGCTCTTGAAAATGCTTCCAATGTAAAAAAATTAAGTCAAAATCTCTACCATGATTATTGCTGTGAATTCAACTGACATGTTACTCTTCAACTTGAAATGTAAAGTAAACATTATTTTCATCAGAAAGAAAGCTGACTATTTGCATGAGGGCTTTGCTCACCTTGGAGAAAGAAATGACAACTTCTCCAGTATTCTTGCCTGGAAAACTCCATGGACAGAGGAGCCTGGCAGGCTACAGTCCATGGGGTCCCAAAGAGTCAGACATGACTGAGCAACTGAACACGCACACACACACCTGCTCACCCAGGTGTTGAAGCGTAATTAGCAGGGCACATCCATGTATCTGTGGAGCCTGAAAGGCAAGAGAAGTCAGATTTTTGAGTCTGTGGCTGATGGTATCCATTTGTCATCCTTTTCCACTACTTCCCAAATGAAAAATGAGCTGAAACATTTTTTTTTTTTTACAACAATTCCTAGCTTTGAGGAAGTTTTCAAATGTAGTAAGAAATGTGTCTTCATTTTTCAAAGCTCTCCATAGTGGTGAATTCTTAATTGTATGTTAACTTGAGCTCAGGATGGAATTTCAACGATGGGATGAGGGTTGCAGGCGATGTGTTCTGGTGGAAAGGAATTTTTGTTTGTTTGTTTTGGATTTTTTCTCCTTCTGCCTTTGCCAATAGTTTGCTCTGAAATTTCAAGGGACTCCCATCACAGTTCTGTTTTCAGGCTGCAAAATACGAGGGAGAGAAAGTACTGCTCTATTATAAGCATGTTGTCATGTTTTATAAACAGATGTTGGGAAAGGAAAAAATACTTTAAACTGAGAGAAAGAAATTTTCAAGTTCGTGTAAAGTGCTATTATGTATTCAACATGTGAGCGGAAAGGTGGTGTTTAGGACTAATTGTGTAAACTCAGTGATTAAAGACTTTGGCAGGAGATTTGTCCTTGTGGTCGTCCAGCATGATCCTTGTCCACGCTGAAGCTGAGGTCTACCTCCATATTTGCACACTGCAAAAACTTTGTTAAATCAATGCAAAGTAGTATATTGATAATAAATTAGGTATTCTTTCTACTCTAGAATTCCTTGCTAGTCTAATATATCTGGAAGTTTACCAAGCACTTTCTAATATGTTAATCTGGGCTTGAAAGGACCAGGGTTTTAATGACTCTCTTGGACTAAATTATGTGACAGCATTTTATTGTTTAATTTTAATCTTTTAATTTTGTATTGGAGTATAGCTGCTTAACAATGCTGTGATTGTTTTAGGTGAACAGCAAAGGAACTCAGCCACACATATACATGTATCCATCTTCCCCCAAAGCCTGCTCCCATCCAGGCTGCCACACAACATGGAATAGAGTTCCCTGTGCTATAAAGTAGGACGTTGTTGGTTATCCATTTTAAATACAGCAGCGTGTACATGTCCATTCCAAACTCCCTAACTATCCCTTCCTCCCACCTCCCCCAACCCTGGCAACCATAAGTTTATTCTCTAAGTCTGTTTCTGTTTTGTTCAATTCAGTTGCTCAGTTGTGTCAGACTTTTTGTGACCCCATGGACCGCAGTACACCAGGCCTCCCTGTCCATCACCAGCTCCCAGAGTTTACAAACTCATGTCCATTGAGTCGGTGATACCATCCAACCATCTCATCCTCTGTCTTCCCCTTCTCCTCCTGCCCTCAGTCTTTCCCAGAATCAGGGTCTTTTCAAATGAGTCGCTTCTTCACATCAGGTGGCCAAAGTATTGGAGTTTCAGCTTCAACATCAGTCCTTCCAATGAACACCCAGGACTGATCTCCTTTAGGATGGACTGGTTGGAGCTCCTTGCAGTCCAAGGGACTCTCAAGAGTCTTCTCCAACACCACAGTTCAAAAGCACCGATTCTTCGGTGCTCAGCTTTTTTTATAGTCCAACTCTCACATCCATACATGACCACTGGAAAAACCATAGCCTTGACTAGATGGACCTTTGTCGGCAAAGTAATGTCTTTGCTTTTTAATCTGCTGTCTAGGTTGCTTATAACTTTCCTTTCAAGGAATAAGCATCTTTTAATTTCATGGCTGCAATCACCATCTGCAGTGATTTTGGAGCCCCCCAAAATAAAATCTGTTACTGTTTCCACTGTTTCCCCATCTATTTGACATGATGTGATGGGACCAGATGCCATGATCTTAGATTTCTGAATGTTGAGTTATAAGCCAACTTTTTCACTCTCTTCTTTCACTTTCATCAAGAGGCTCTTTAGTTCCTCTTCACTCTCTGCCATAAGGGTGGTGTCATCTGCATATCTGAGGTTATTGATATTTCTCCTGGCAATCTTGATTCCAGCTTGTGCTTCCTCCAGCCCAGCGTTTCTCATGATGTACTCTGCATATAAGTTAGATAAGCAGGGTGACAATATACAGCCTTGACACACTCCTTTTCCTATTTGGAACCAGTCTGTTGTTCCATGTCCAGTTCTAACTGTTGCTTCCTGACCTGCATACAGATTTCTCAGAGGTGGGTCAGGTGGTCTGGTATTCCCATCTCTTTCATAATTTTCCACAGTTTATTGTGATCCATGCAGTCAAAGGCTTTGGCACAGTCAGTAAAGCAGAAATAGATGTTTTTCTGGACCTCTCTTGCTTTTTTGATGATCCAGTGGATGTTGGCAATTTGATCTCTGGTTCCTCTGCCTTTTCTAAAACCAGCTTGAACATCTGGAAGTTCACGGTTTACGTATTGTTGAAGCCTGGCTTGGAGAATTTTGAGCATTACTTTACTAGCATGTGAGATGAGTGCAATTGTGCGGTAGATTGAACATTCTTTGGCATTGCTTTTCTTTGGGATTGGAATGAAAACCGACATTTTCCAGCCCTGTGGCCACTACTGAGTCTTCCAAATTTGCTGGCATATTGAGTGTAGCACTTTCACAGCATCATCTTTCAGGATTTGAAATAGCTCAACTGGAATTCCATCACATCCACTAGCTTTGTTTGTAGTGATGCTTTCTAAGGCCCACTTGACTTCACATTCTAGGATGTCTGGCTCTAGGTGAGTGATCACACCATCGTGATTATCTGGGTCATGGAGATCTTTTTTGTATAGTTCTTCTGTGTATTCTTGCCACCTCTTCTTAATATCTTCTGCTTCTGTTAGGTCCATACAATTCCTGTCCTTTATCAAACCCATCTTTGCATGAAATGTTCCCTTGGTATCTCTCTTTTTCTTGAAAAGATCTCTAGTCTTTCCCATTCTGTTGTTTTCCTCTGCTTCTTTGCACTGATCACTGAGGAAGGCTCTCTTAACTCTCCTTGCTATTCTTTGAAACTCGGCATTCAAATGAGTATATCTTTCCTTTTCTCCTTTGCCTTTCACTTCTCTTCTTTTCAAAGCTATTTGTAAGGCCTCCTCAGACAACCATTTTGCCTTTTTTGCATTTCTTTTACTTGGGGATGGTCTTGATCCCTGTCTCCTGTACAATCTCACGAACCTCCGTCCATAGTTCAGCAGGCACTCTGTCTATCAGATCTAATCCTTTGAATCTATTTCTCACTTCCACTGTATAATCATAAGGGATCTGATTTAGGCCATACCTGAATGGTCTAGTGTTTTCTCTACTTTCTTCAATTTAAGTCTGAATTTGGCAATAAGGATTTCATGCTCTGAGCCACAGTCAGCTCCCGGTCTTATTTTTGCTAACTGTATAGCGCTTCTCCATCTTTGGCTGCAAAGAATATATCAATCTGATTTTGGTATTGACCATCTGGTGATGTCCATGTGTAGAGTCTTCTCTTGTGTTGTTGCAAGAGGGTGTTTGCTACGACCAGTGTGTTCTCTTGGCAAAACTCTATTAGCCTTTGCCCTGCTTCATTCTGTACTCCAAGGCCAAATTTGCCTGTTACTCCAGGTGTTTCTTGACTTCCCACTTTTGCATTCCAGTCCCTATAATGAAAAGGACATTTTTTGGGGTGTACTTTTTTTGGTGTTAGTTCTAGAAGGTCTTGTAGGTCTTCATAGAACCGTTCAGCTTCTTCAGCATTAGTGGTTGGGCCATAGACGTGGATTACTGTGATATTGAATGGTTTGCCTTGGAAATAAACAGAGATCATTCTGTCGTTTTTGAGATTGCGTCCAAGTACTGCATTTCAGACTCTTTTGTTGGCTATGATGGCTATTCCATTTCTTCTAAGGGATTCTTGCCCACAGTAGTAGATATAATGGTCACCTAAATTAAATTCACCCATTCCAGACATTTTTAGTTCGCTGATTCCTAAAATGTTGACATTCACTCTTGCCATCTCCTATTTGAGCACTTCCAATTTGCCTTGATTCATGGACCTAACATTCCAGGATCCTATGCAATAGTGCTCTGTACAGCATCAGATGTTTGCTTCTATCACCAGTCACATCCACAACTGGGTGTTGTTTTTGCTTTGGCTCCATCTCTTCATTCTTTCTGGAGTTATTTCTCCACTGATCTCCAGTAGCATACTGGGCACCTAACGACCTGGGGAGTTCTTCTTTCAGTGTTGTATGTTTTCTGCTTTGTAAATAAGTTCATTTATAGTATTTCTTTTTAGATTCCACATTTCAGGGATGTCATATGATATTTCTCTATCTGACTTAGTTTACTTAATATGACAATCCCTAGATCTATCCATGTTGCTCCAAGTGGCATTATTTCTTCCTTTTAATGGCTGAGTGATATTCTATCATGTATATGTACCATATCTTCCAGTAGTCATTTTAATTTACCTATTAAAGAACAGGATAATCATATTGGGCTAGAAGACTTGAGTTCATTCAGGCTACACATTGGTTGCTGTTTATTTGGGATTATAGCCAAGCTCCACCTGAGAGGCTAGTTCTGGAGACCATTCTGTGCATCACGTTGCCTCCAATCTCAGCGTGCGTCACCCACCTGTCATATGACTTGGTTCTGAATCCTTCTGCTCATTTTCAGAAAAACTATGCCCTTCCTGGAGGAAACAAGCCTAAATGACTTGAATAAGCCATAATGGAAAAGAATATGAGAAGAGTGTATGTATGTATAGCTGAGTCACTTTGCTATAGAGCAGAAATTAAACACAACATTGTAAATCAACTATACTTCAATAAAATAAAAAAAGAGGAAATCTTGTTTTACTTTCACTTTGATGTGGCTAAAGCATCAGTGGTGGACATGGCGGCGAATTTATCGTGGTCCCTGGGTTCACACAGGTGTCTGGCTCCACCCTGAAGGGCCAGCTTTAGTGATAACTAAACATCATAAGAGCCAAAATTCTGGGTCTCAATATTTTGTCATATTTTAGAAATGGGTAGGAAATTTAAGAGCTTCCCAGGTGGCATTAGTGGTAAAGAACCCGCTTGCCAATGCAGGAAATATCAGAGAAACGGCTTCAATCCCTGGGTCGGGAAGATCCCCTGGAGAAGGGCATGGCAACCCACTCCAGTATTCTTGCCTGGAGAATCCCATGGACAGAGGAGCCTGGCGGGCTATGGTCCATAGGGTCACAAAGAGTTGGACACGACTGAAGTGACTTAGCACACACACACACACAGGAAATTTAAATCATCTGTAAAGGGAATGAACACGATGATTCTGAGCCAGGCACGCATGGTTTATACTGAAGGCAATAGGCTATTTTTGCCTCCCCATTCTTTTTTTCTCTCTTTTTCTCCTTTCTCTGTCTCATTTGCCAAGTAATAAGAAAAATTGTTGTTGATACAATTTGCCTCCTATCTCATCTGCTTGATCAGTATGTTCTCTCCTGATCAGCAGGTCTTGAGGGTTTTTGCTGTAAAAACCCCTTTCCCATCTATTTGCTCGGAAATGCTGCATCCTCCCTCACTTGGCCAGGATACTCACGCTTACACAGACTAAGTAGCGCAGATCTCGTCTTGACAGTGAAACAGTTGATGACTTCCTGAAGTACCTCTTTAAATCGAGAACCCTCCTAATAAAAAATCCTTTAAAAATTCTTTTCAATTGCAGAATGAGGAATTAACCAGCCTCTGTACCACTCAGGCTTATCCTGGGCTCAGCTCTAAAATGTTGACTTTCTTCCTGCCAAATGCACAGGACTGGGGGCACAGGTGTGTGGATATGGCCTAGGTGTTTGCTTAAAGGTGAAAAACCCTGGACCCTGCCTCCAACTCAGCGTGGAATCAGATGGCCTGGGTAGAACTTCAGGTTTCCTCTCTGCCCCTGTTTCTTGCATGGAGTTCAATGGAGTGTAATGAGACCAAAAGGCTTTGAAAGAAAGGTGCTTACAGAAGTTCCAAGTGAGACGCTCCACTTAGATTACATTTCTCTGCCTTAAACATTTGAATCTGAAAAAGAAAGCTCAGGACTTCCCTGGTGGTCCAGTGGTTGAGAATCCTCCTGGCAGTGCAGGGGACATGGATTCAGTCCCTGGTCCAGGAAGATTCTTTCCACATCCCAAGGAGCAACGCAGCCCATGCGCTACAACTCCTGAAGCCCTGGAGCCTGCGTTCTACAGCGAAAGCCTCCACCGTGAGAAGCCTGCAAGTAGAGAGCAGCGCCGCTCCCACAATTAGAGAAAGCCTGCTCACTTGTAGCCGTGGAGACCCATCACAGCAAAAAAAAAAAAAAAAGTTAAAAGAAAGACAGCCCAACCACTTAAAACTGGCCAGAGTGAAAAGGGCCAACCTGTTTGATGTGGCTGCACCAAACATTCCCATTTCCTGGTGGTTTCATGGTGGTATTTTCTTTCTCTGTTTCTAGGTCTGATGAATTCCGCCACCATCTCTGCTATATGAGGGGGGACCACAGCAGTCACATGGTCAGATTTCTCACAGGGGACCTTGCTCACATCACAAAAAACGTTCCATTTAAGACTTATAATCTGACTGTGGTCCTCAGAGGAAACTGCATCTAATTCTTGCTGGAAAGATTGTTACTAGCTTAATATTCATTACTATTAAGTGTGATTTCTATCCACACTGTTTTTTTTAAGTTTTTTTTTTTTCATTTTATTTTTGGTTACACCATGCACCTTATGAGATTTTAGTTTCCTGACCAGAGATGGAACCCAGGCCCTTGGCAATGAGAGCACAGGGTCCTAACTGCTGGACCACCAAAGGATTCCCTTTCCTTGGCAAGAACCTTAAGTTCATGCACCGTAAACTCTTCTTTTTGGAAGTATAGTCATCCTGCCACTCAGAGAACTGGAGAAATTGTCCTTGTTAAGGTAAGGAAGACTCTCGTGGATATAGATGGTATTTTTTCATTATGTGTGTGCGTGGAAATGTAATCCTTCCTCATCTACTGTAAAATATTCCCCGTAGCATCTGTGTTCACGGGAATCTTTGAGAGTGAAATATTCATGACATAAAGCAGACAGCTCTTGGATGGTGGATCCATTTCCACTGGGCCCGGCTTGAGCTGTTTCTTGGCCTACACCTTTTCCCTCATCACCTTTCCGGGAACCACTCACCCTTTGCACCATTTTGCAGGCTAGCAGGGGTGTGTGTGTGGCTTTCCAGCGCCCACAGCTCAGCTCCTGCCTTCTGCCCGTTTCCCTTGCAATGCTAACCCAGAGAAGCCGCCCAGATTCCACCGTGAGAACTTGGAGTTCAAGGCAGGGAGACGACAGGGCAGAGCTGTGAAAATTCCCCGAATAGTAGGAGAAATGTAAATGAAAAACTCTTACCAGGAGATGCCTTTTATGGCATCTACATTATTACACTAACAGAAGTAAATTGTATTTTGATTGTGGCCGGTTGAAAACCACATCCTCCATGTATGAGGTATATAATCAGCTTAATCAGTTGCTGATCCCAGGACAGTTTCATCCCAGTGTATTGGGAGACTGCAAATAACATAGAGTTTATTCCATTCTTCTTAGTAATTTAAATGTCACTTTGTTAAATGAACTTGAAGACAGATTTGCATTACTTGAATGCAGGGTTTCCAATAATAACGTAACACTTTTTTTTTTTTTATCTTCCAGTACAGAGGCAATGGCTTCATATAAAAATCAAGCAGTTAAATTCAAAACATTTTCCCAAGGGAATGCCTTTTAGTGGTGTGATTTTTAAATTTTGGCCGGGGGGCAGGTTTCTGGTGTCAACTTTATTTTTACAGTCTCAGTATGTGCTGATGACTAAGCTATTGTGTGTCAACCCATTTAATTATATTACTCTATGATCCCAGAGTTGGTTGTTGTTGCTGTTTAGTCCCTAAGTTGTGTCCAATTCTTTGTGACCCCATGGACTGCAGCACACCAGGCTTCTCTGTCCTTCACTGCCTCCCAGGGTTTGCTCAAATTCATGTGCATTGAATTGGTAACTCTATCCAACCATCTCATCTTCCGTCGTTCCTTTCTTCTCCTGCCCTCAATCTTTACCAGCATCAGGGTCTTTTCCAATGAGTTGGCTATTCACATCAGGTGGTCAAAGTATTGGAGCTTCAGCATCTTTCCCTCCAATGAATATTCAGGGTGCATTTCCTTTAGGAGTGACTGATTTGATTTCCTTGCAGTCCAAGGGTCTCTCAAGATCTTCTCCAGAACCACAATTTGAAAGCATCAATTCATCAATGCTCAGCCTTCTTTATAGTCCGACTCTCAAATCTATGCATGACTACTGGAAAACCAAAACTTTGACTGTACGGACCTTTGTCAGCGAAGTGATGTCTTTGCATGGAGATGTTGGCCCAGCTCAGATCCAGAGCCTTGCTGGAAACATTTGGCTTGGAAGTGCCTTGAAAACCCACTCGGATGCAGGGCACACGTGGCTCACTCTTCAGAGCGTCCTTGTCCCGGCCCAGATCCGGGTGTCCTCGTGTAGGCCGTTTGTACGTGGAGGTGCGGAGATAGCATCTGCTCCATCTCTTTTCTGTCCTAATAATGTCGCCTTTCCTGTCACCCATTGACTCCAGTCCCTACTGCATTTCACTCTTTGATTAACTCTATCATGCAAATGAGGTCTAAAAAAATTTCAGGCTGTGGGCAAATAAGAAATGCTAATAAAAATTGAAAATACAACTCCGAGCGGGACACTCCTTTTTGACATTGCAGCCTGCCCATGGCCCTCAGATCCCTGAGCTCCTGCCAAGCAAGGGGGAGGGAGGGGGTAAACAGATTCGAGTTCTAACATAAACAAAAGCCACAGGGCTAATTAGACTCCCAAATCTTGATTGTTGGAATGAACAGGTTCCAACAAGATCAGCAGGATGAAGTTTCCCATGGAGAGCATGCCTTGGAATAGTTTTGTCTGTCTTTGCCAAGGAGAGATTTCCAAGGATGCAGGTCAGGTTTCCTCAGGTTCCTTCCTGCATAAACACCATGGTGCCTTGGCCCCAGGCCCCTGGGCCCTGTACTTGGAAGTTGTTGTTGTTATTGTTCAGTTGCTAGGTCTTGTTGTTTTTTATGGTCCAGCTCTCACATCCCTACAGGACTACTGGGCAAAAACCATAGCTTTGACTATGTGGACCTTTGTAGGTACGTTTCTAAACAAAAACCAAATTTAAGAAGAACTGGAAATTCACGAGGAGGGGCTGGGCCCCCCTGGAGACCCTTAGGGGTATGCTTCCAGCTAATCCCCGGCTCCACAGGGTGTAGCAGGTGGGAGGTATGGCCCCTGCTCTGACCAGAATCAGTTTAGCACCTCCCTCTGCCCAGCACCAGCCTTCTTCCAGGGTTCACCTCCTTGCTGTAAAGCTGTTGACCTAAGGCTGCCTTCCCAGAAAAACTTCCTGTGTCCACTAATTTGGACTACATATAAATTTATTGAATACAGACACTACATTTAAAACTCCTATGTGTCACTCACAGCACCCAGCCCAGAATGGAGCTCATAATCATTAGTTACACAATCGCCCCCATCAGTGGAAGAAGTTGATCCATCTGGATCTGTCTGCATCCTTTCTTCCCTTCCTCACTTCACATGCCCACTGCCTATCCCTCGGGAACTCTGTGGAGCAAGCACCCCTTGGAGCAAATAGTGATGACCTTGAAGATGGTGATGGGTCACTAGTTTTTAAGCAGAGTCAAGTTGATTTACAATGTTGCATGAGTTTCGCATGTACAGCAAAGTAATTCAGTTATACATATACATACATATACATATTTATTCTTTTTCAGATTCTTTTATGCTATAAGTTACAACAAGGTATTGAGCAGAGTTCCCCGTGCTATACAGTAGGTCCTTGTTGGTTATCTTTTTTATATATAGTAGAGTGTATCTGTTAATCCCAGTCTCCTAATTTATCCTCCCTTTCCCCTCTGGTTTTGCTTTGGTAAACGTAAATTTGTTTTCTATATCTGTGAGTCTGTTTTGTCAATAAGTCAATTTTTGTCATATTTTAGATTTCACGTATAAGCAGTGGACTTCCCCGATAGCTCAGCTGGTAAAGAATCCACCTGTAATGCAATTGAACCCAGTTCGATTCCTGGGTTGGGAAGATCTGCTGGAGAAGGGATAAGCTACCCACTCTAGTATTCTTGGATTTCCCTTGTAGCTCAGCTGGAAAAGAATCTGCCTGCAGTACAGGAGACCTGGGTTCGATCTCTGGGTTGGGAAGATCCCCTGGAGAAGGAAAGGCTGCCGACTCCAGTATTCTGGGCTGGAGAATTCCATGGACTGTTTAGTCCATGGGGTCACAAAAAGTTGGACATGACTGAGTGACTTTCACTTTCACTACAAACAATATCATGTATTTGTCTTCCTCTGTCTGACTTACTTCAAAATTAGTGTGATAATCTCTAGGTCCATGCATGTTGCTACAAATGACATTGTTTCATTCTTTTTTGTGGCCGAGTAGTATTCCATTGTACACACATACAATATCTTCTTTATGCATTAATATGTCAGTGGACATTTAAGTTGTTCCCATGTCTTGGCTATTATGAATTGTGCTGCTATGAATGTACATGTACCTTTTCTAATTAGAGTTTACTAGAAGAAAACTATGACCAACCTAGACAGCATATTAAAAAGCAGAGACATTACTTTGCCAACAAAGCTCTGTCTAGTCAAGTTTATGGGTTTTCCAGTAGTCATGTATAGGATGTGAGAGTTGGACTATAAAGAAAGCTGAGCGCCAAAGAATTGGTGCTTTTGAACTGTAGTGTTGGAGAAGACTCTTGAGAGTCCCTTGGACTGCAAGAAGATCCAACCAGTCCATCCTGAAGGAAATCAGTCCTGAATATTCATTGGAAGGACTGATGCTGAAGCTGAAACTCCAATACTTTGGCCACCTGATGTGAAAAACTGACTCATTTGAAAAGACCCTGATGATGGGAAAGAGTGAAGGCGGGAGGAGAAGGGGATGACAGAGGATGAGATGGTTGGATGGCATCACTGACACAATGGACATAAGTTTGAGTAAGCTCTGGGAGTTGGTGATGGGCAGGGAAAAGTGGCGTGCTGCAGTCCATGAGGTTGCAGAGAGTCTGACATGACTGAGCAACTGAACTGCATGGAGTAACTGTTTTGAGAGTAACTCATATTGCAGATTTCCCAGGGCCCAGGTGCTGTGCTTAAGTGATTGACACATTATCTCATTTAATCCCTCCAACATCCCATGGGGCAGACACCAAATTATTGCCTTTATTTTTCATATACACAAGGAATCCAAGGTTCTGGGAGACTTCAAACCCCAAGCCCCAAATCAACAGGAAAGTCAGTGGTCTCCCCATCCTGTGGGGACCTTTGGAGACCCTTACTAACCAGTAGCGACACTTACTAACCAGTAAGCCTGAGTTGGGCACAGAAGGAAGGCTCTCAACATATATTCTTTTAAACAGGCCATTGTTCCCAATAGAGGGACAGGTCTGTTCCTCTGGCTTGCTGTAAACAGTCTCATCTCCATCTCTGGGGAGGAGGCTGGTACCTAAGGATTACTTTCTGCAGGGCTGTGTTTCTGTGACCACATGCTATGTCAGGAGTCTGCAGGGTTTGCCCGAAGATCTGTCTCCGAGAGTCGTGCTTTTCATGAAAGAGCTGTAACAGTAGACTGTATGCCACATCCATTTTTACCTTCCTTCTTCTCTGTGACAAATACCAGCAATAAAATTCTCCACCATAATACTTTTTCTCTTAAACCAACTCTCTTATACTTACTGTCCACCAAAGCTGGTAGGTTAAAAATAGGCTCTTGCTCTCTCCCTTTCCAGGTAATTGGCACCCCTTTCCACTCAAAATGAGAGAGAGTCCCAGAGCTCAGCTGTGAACTCCTTTCAGAGGTGCAGTGGAGCCGACTCACACCCCTGACAGATACAACAGGGATTAATGAGACGTGACCAGAGTTTGATTTTTCTGTCAAGCGCTCCCATCCATTTTTAATAAACAGAAGAACAACATAAACTCCATCGCCCGCTCCAGCACCACTTCCACCAAGCAGGGGCTGCCCCCGGCACCAGGAACGTGGAGCTCAGCCGTGATTCTAAATGACCGACAAATGCTTTTATGAGCCCCTTTGGTGGGTTGCTCTGGTGATGGGCTCTGCTTCCCAAGACCCACTTCTCTGCCTCTGTTCAATATGGGCCGCTCAGCACTCTGCCAGAGGAAACCGTCAAGTGTAATATCACATTTACAACTAAATGGCTTCAATTTATTGTCACGGATGTAAAAATGCCAAAATACCCACTGTTTTCCCTTTATGCCATGCTGTGTGCTCTTTCACAGAAGGTTGTCTCCTGCAAGCTCTGGATTCAGAGCCAAGACGAAGAGAATTAAGTCACAGGTGGTGGGAACCAGGTACGATGGCGGGGGTGGTGTTGGGTGGACACCGACATCATGGCACACATCCTCTGTTTGGATGAAGCTGTAATTTCTGTCTGCTTCATACCTCTTCTTACCAAAGATACTCATTACCAGGATTTGCTTTTGTCCACATTCATGGGAAAACCGCATTACTCAAAAAAGGAGAAGTCTGCGTTGTACAAATAATTAGGAATGAGGATAGACTTCTCTTTTATTTTTGGTTTTGCAAAACAAACTAGGATTTATGTGGGGGCGTTTTCTTTATTCCCTGGGATAGTTCCTGAGAAACACTGGCTGCCTTAAACACCACTGACCACAGGATGTCACCAGTGTTCCATGGAAATTCTACCAAAAGGGCATTTACCTGGTAATGCAAAACTTGTTTCTTAAAGAAGAAAGGTCAGCACACACAAGGATGGTCATACATACAATTTCACATAAAACTTGGGTTTGCAGAGAGAGCCCGGGCTTCATCACGTGAAACCGAAGCAGATCTGGGCCTCGGCTGTCCTTGACGAAGATGTGGCACCTACAAGCAAACCAGTAAACTTAACAGCCCAGAGCTGCTATTTAATTGCCCCTGAAGAGAAGTCACCCTGAGGTGGAGTTAATAACCAGTGCCAGATCTTTTTTCCCTCCCTTACTTTAATTTTCTTTGAAAGCTTCCTGCGCGAGCCATGTGGTGACCAATAGCTAATGGAATTATGTGCTACCCAGGTGAGAGGAGCCCGGCCTGCTGCAGTCCATGGGATCACAGAAGAGCTGGGCACGACTGAGTGGCTAGACAGGCTGAGGTCACTGGGGTGGGCTCTCAGCCAGCGTGGCTGGTGTCCTTCTGAGAAGAGGAAGGGACGCAGACAGGCCCCTGTGAAGACACAGGGAGGAGACGGCGTAGGAGAACCAGCTCTGCCCATACCTGGTCAGGGACTCTCGGCCTTCAGCCTGGTGAAGACACTCACTGCTGTGGTTTAATCCCCCAGCCTGTGGTAATGTGTCATGGCAGCGCTAGTAAGCCAATATTACTACTGTTCAGTCACTGAGTTGTATCCGACTCTTTCGTGACCCTGTGGACTGTCCACAGGATTCCCCAGGCAAGAATACTGGAGGGGACTGCCACTGCCTTCACCAGGGGATCTTCCCGACCCAGGGATCGAACCTGTGTCCCCTGCATTGGCAGGCAGCTTCTTGACTGCTGTGCCGCCAGGGATGCCCCAGCAAACCAATACAGGGGCTGAGATACCTCAGCTTGGCAATACTTGCTGCGTAATTCTGACAATGGGCTCTTTGGTTAATCCCAGCCGCTCTCGTCGTCACAATGGCCCACGCCAGCTGAGGGCTCTGTGGGTGCTGGGTATGGTTACAAAGGGGTCTACACACATCAGTCGTGTACCCACTAGGAGGGTGTCACCCCCAGTCTTCAGACGAGAACACTGGGGTGAGGAGTCCTGCTCCGTGGGACTCTGGGGCCCACAGACCACCTCTACGAAAGGGACGCTGCCTTGCAAACCTTGGGGAGGTAGGGTCCCGCGAAGGGGACTTGGGGCTAGGAGCGCTTGGCTGTTTCCTTCATAGTCCTCTTATCCTGCAGTTTCCAACAGGGCATTTTAAGCTCGTGTGGAATTTTGAATAGAATACACCTTCCCTGAAAGTACATTGGCTACCCAGACTTAAGCTGGGTGTCTGTTCTTTTGCTCACCAAGAGTCACCTTCCCTTCCCTTTCAGGGCATGTTCACATGCACAGGTGGTCCATTCCGAATGACCTGACCCCCACCAGTTCCTGTGAGTTGCGCTGAATGGGTAAGCGGGCAGGAGTGAACAGGTCACAGGGGACATTTAGTGAATGGGGTCGGATGCTGGGGCACTGACTCGGACGTCCGTGAGTCCAGATTCCCACAGAACCAGTGTCACGGAGCCGGATGGGCCCTGCAAACCCTGGGCCCACTTAATTTAACTCACAGCTCTGTTACAGGGCCTGTGAGTATCGAAAGTCCTCCACCTCCCCAGAAACAAGCTTTGACACCTTGGGCTCCATCTACACAGCAGAATCTCAGCGCGCCTGGAAGTCTGTGAGCGCCTGCCTCAGCCGCAGAGGCAGCTGGTCTGTCACTTGCCCGGGTTTGCACCGTGAGTGGCTGGACCAACCCAGAAGCTGGCTTGTCTCATGATTGGTGTTCTTTCCACGAGACCACCTGCCTCATGCAACTATCTGGATTTATTTTTAAAGAGAAAAGAAAAAAGATAAGCTGATAGGTAACTGCCCTCGCCATGGAGGAATTTACTGCTCTAAGAAAGGATTCACTGTGGACATTCCTTGAAATAGGAAGCTCCCTCGGTCCTGGAAATACGATTGGCTTTACAGAAAATCAATTTACAAGCCTTTAGAACGCGCCTATTCTGTAAAGCGACAGCGGCACCCAGGAGCTCAGCACACACCAAGCTCAATGACTCCCCCCAGGGAGGGTAGCTGAGGGAGGGGTCACGGGCACCTCGGAAGGGGCTGTGCTCTTGAACTTGAAGGGTGCTGTGTTGTGTGCCCCATGAGCGTGCGTGCGTGCCAAGTCGCTTAAGTCTTCTCTTCTGACTCTTTGCAATCCCGTGCACTGTAGCCCACCAGGCTCCTCTCATCAGGCCACAAATCTTATCACAGACTGGTGAGCTCAGAACAAAGATTGTTCCCATTTCACAGGCCAGGAAACTGAGGTACAGAATGATTCAGTCACTGGCATGGGGTAGTGCTCATGGACCCAAAGTGCTATGAGCTTGGGAAGAAAACAGGGACATCAGCTCAAATCTGAACCTGGAATTAAAAGATAAAAACTGCAGCTGAACATTCACTGACTCAAAACTAGAGAAGATAAATTGACTTTCTGATTTTGAAATGGTTTAGTAACCGGAAACTGGTTTCAAACTTGGGTTGGCACAGTTTCGAGGAAGGCAGGCTTATTTTTCAAAGACACTTGAGCTGTTTTCAAGGCAATGCCATCGGTCTGACGTGGGAGGAAGCACATGTGGAGGAGGTGTCTTTAAACATTGTATAACTGATTTGTGCAGAAAGTAAAATATAAAGAAAATCCACATCGTTTTGATAATTGTAGAGTATTATCCCCTTTTTAAGGACTGGGGAAAATATTCAGGCCAGTATTTGTTGAAATCAACCCTTTAATTACGTGAATGTCTTTTTCAGAATATCCTACTGGAGTCTCAGTGGATATGGGGAGTGTTCTATGTCATGTCTTCTTTATAATAATAATAAGGGAAAAATAAATACAATTTGGTGCTTAACCTGCTTTCCTCTTTTCCTTGGCCACCCAGGCCTTTGTTTCATTTAATCTGTTCCTTACTGGGGTCCCCCCTCTCAGATGCTTTAGGATCCTGAAATGTCCCACATACAATGGCTCAGTCCGTGTGGTTGGGCACTGGATTCCCAGGATGAGGTTCATTTTTTCTGGAAGCGCTCTTCCTCACACCCGGGTGTGTTAAGAGATCTGGTGAGTTGTTAGTGACCTCTGCCTCTTTAAAGCATCCTCAGTGTATTTTCCCCGGTCCTGAATTGACCCCTTTTGAGAAAGTGAATGGTTTATAGAAATCACCAGCCCCAGTGCAGGGGGCCTGATGGGATGCGTTTTGCGGTTTGCTGCTATGTTGGGTGTTAATTTCTGTAACTGAATTGGAAGTCTAGTAACTTGCTTGGGTCTCTGCGTTGTTCTTAATGCACTGAGCAGCTACTCACTAAATCCTTCCTCTCTCTTTTCAGCTGTGGGGGGTGTGTCCATGTTTCCTACCCAGCCATCCCTTTGTAGAGAATTGTGGGGCTAGGGGCTTGATGGAGGAGCAGGGGGCCCTGGCGTGCCTTTGATGCCTTTTCTAGTGTGTTGATCTGACTAATGAACAGAGCCTGGGTCTTTCCTTCTCCAGACACAGGGCCCCTCGGCCACTGGCTCCCCGTGAGCCTGTGGGCACCCAGCCTGCGCCCCAGGTAGATGACTTCTAGCTCCCTGTGCCCTTCCGGTCCTGGGGCCTATGGCCACGAATAACCTTGCTTTTGTGGGTACTTATTTAATTTTGAATTTCTCCACCCTGCTTCTCTCCACCTCCCAGCCCCACCCCCCACCCTCTGGCCCATGTGGTGATGTTTCTTGAAATGCTAGATTCTTTCTTCCTCTGTCCCCCTCCAGTTCTGGAAGCATTTTGTTTCTGTACTGCTTTGTGAAGCTGGTGCTGAGTCCAGATCCTTGGGGCTTTAAAGTTGAATTAATTATTAAACAGGAAGGGAGCCGTGCTTTCAGCAGACGCCAAGTAACTCGACTGCAGCCTGGCAGGGCTTCTCCCACTCTTGTGCTGCGGTTTGCTGAAGGCGACTGGAGATTCTTATTCTAGTTTTAATCAAGCATTTCTCTAAGTTTTCAGGCAGTTAAGATTTGGCAGCCAAGTGCTGGGGGAGGGGAGGTCAGTCCTCATCACCTCCTGACCATTTTGGTCAAAAAACTATTCTTTCTTTTTCAGTCAGAAGCACTTTCCCATCCCAGTTCAGAAATCAGTCTGAAATTGCCCACTCCCAGCTGTTTACCTTTCATCAAAACGGGGAGGGGGGAGTGGAGGTTTCTGTCAAAATAGGTGTGTGTGTAGGTGTATATTATATTATGTTGTTACTGTTGTTCAGTTGCCCAGTTGTGTCCAACTCTTTGCAACCCTGTGAACTGTGTAGCCCACCAATCTCCTCTGTCTGTGGGATTCTCCAGGCAAGAATACTGGAGTGGGTTGCCGTTTCCCTTACCAGTGGATCTTCCTCACCCATGGATCAAATCCTCCTCTCCTGAATCTCCTGCATTGGCAGGCAGATTCTTTACCACTGAGCCACCAGGGACGCCCATATTATATTTTACGTATATCTATATATAATAATGTATTTTTATCAGTTATTTCTTCTTTGCAGAAAATGTGCTTTTCAAATAAAACCATCAGAACATTGACTTTGTCGCCGCGTGATTGTTATAATCATTGCTTTAATTTAGGGGTAGGTTGATGTTATCACACCCTGTATTTAAAAATAATAATGAAGACACCTACAGAATTTCTCCTTTTGCTGATTCTAGGCATTGGTGCTTTGCAGAAACTCACAACCCGTCCGAGTGGCCGGCCTGCTGGGCCCCTGTGCTGGGCCCGGCCCCTCTCAGAGCTCAGGAGTGAGATGGTGCCAGGGTTCCCAGAGAAACACAAGCTCGTATCAAAGGGTCGCTATAATTGCCTGAGAGGGCCAGCTGCTGCCAGGCCGGGCTCCCCATTTGTTTCCACGGGGCCTTTCCCGGTCTCAGCCGACTGGCTTTCCACAGGAGACCTCATACGAAGGGCGCTCAGCCCCACTGAGTCCGGCGGCCCGGGGAAGGCAGCGCTGCAGGCTCGGGGGTCGGGGGAGGTAGGTCTGGTTGCAGCTGGGTGCGTAGGCAGGAGTAGGAAGCATCCTGGAGATTTCAGAGAACAAAGATTTGGTTGAAAATCTAAATGTTCATGCATATACATTTGGAACAGGGGTAAAAAGAGTGGGATCAGCTACCCACTCAAGTATTCTCACCTGGAGAATCTCATGGATAGAGGAGCCTGGCGGGCTACAGTCCTTGGGGTCGAAAAAAGTTGGGCACAACTGATTGACCAACACTTTGTCACTTTTTTCACTTTAGAAAGAGTAAGCCCAACACTCCTGTGGCCCTGCCAGGCGCCTGGAGTCAGGGGTGCCTGGGAGAACGCTCTTGACATGAACCCCGCATGGCTGAACCGTATCATGATGTGTCCCAGAAGCTGGCTCCCTATGTGTCCTTTTTAGTCTCAAAACTTTGCAAAAAAGAAAGACGTCTTGTGCGGCTGGCTATCCAATTATTATTTTGAAATGTTTCTTTTCCCTTCAGGAATTAAAAAAAAAAATCCTTGCGCACATTTTTTAAAGTTTTTTTTTAAAAACAAATAAAGTGTTTTCTTCAAGTATATTATCTACATCTTGACTGTATAATTTCCATCAGTCAGTACATTTAATTATGATAAACTAATACATTTAATCACAAAAAGCAAAAAAGTGTGGTCCATGGGTTCCTTTGGAAAAGTTACTTGGAAGAAGCCAGATAAATGTACACTTTGACACATTTAACTAAACTCAAAATTTCAACAGCCTTTCCTATGTTCTCTCCAAATCGCCACCTTTTCCAATGACTGGCTCTTTCTCTCGTTATTGCCATCGATCTCTGATCTCTGTGCTGAGGTGGATTCTGGGTCTCCCACCCCCAGAGTGTCCTGTTTGATCGTATTCTTTAGGATTCTGTAATGGCCACATTATAGTCACTATACTTCTAACCACAGTCAATAATTTAAAACCCAGATTAAAAATGACATATTCCTCATCAACCGATATTTGGAAAATGTATGTATTATTTGAACAACTGTGTCCCATTTCGGTTTGGTATGCTATTTTCTTTCTGGAAAATATATCATGAGCTGGATTTCAAAGTAAGATTTCTGGTCTTTGACTAAGCAAAGATCCTCATCCTTTTTGCTTGAAAATGGGGGAGTTGGGGCAGAGGGTACATGAGCTGAAACATGCTAGAGCATTACAAAAATTTTGTTGTACAAAAAAAATTTTTCTCTTAAGGAATACAACTCTCTTTATTAAACAAGAAGTAACTTTTCTTCCAGTTTTTAAATTAAAAAAAAATCAAATGATTAGCTGTACAAAAATGTTTAAAATACTTTATTTAAAATATCCTCCCAGGAGCTGGCCTAAGTCTTCCGGCTTGGCTATTAGAACACACTGGAAAAGTGCTTTCACTTCCCTGGAGGGTCAAATCAGCCAGTCACAAAGGTAAACAAGCAAACAGAAACCAAATAAATAAAACGAAGGCAGAGACGATGAAACACATTCAAGGCTTTGCCGACACCTTTTATTCCCCAGCTTAACGGAGAACTCCAAGAATATCAAGTGTTCCAACCTACAGTTCCCTGAAGACTTTCTCCCTTGACCTCTGAAAGAGTTGGAAAGTGTGTGTTTCTGACTGATTTGTGTCAGATGTGTTCCGTCGTTGTGGGGACTCTTTATCTGGACAGGCTGAGCGTGGTCACCTTGGCTTCCTGGCTGTTTACCTTTACCTGAGCATGGTCACCGTGGCTTCCCGGCTGCCCTGAGCTGGCGACCAGCTGAGAAGCCTGGAAGGGCAGATTCGGGCGGAGTCCAGCCTCCCTCCAGATGCCTGGGTCTCTGCAGGTGTACGGGCTGGGCTGCAGCCCTAGGCAAGGCTGTCCCCGCCTTCCCCAAAGGTCCCAGAGCCCTTCTGCAGCCCAGGTGGTTCCAATTTGAGGCCATCACTCGGTGCTGGAGCTGGATTGAGTTTCTTCCCTGAAACCAACAAGACCTGCTTCAGCATTTTGCTTGAATTAAAATATTTGTCCCTCTTTTTTTTTTTTTCACAGGGCAGGAGGAGGACTCCTGTAGCCTCCGAAGAAAGGAAATTATTACAGGGCCCTACAGAAGTAGGTCATGTGCGACAGCTGCTCATGGTTTAAGAGGAAGAAAACAGCGGACCTCAAACCTGGAGCACAACTCTTTCAAAATGCTTGTGAGCAGCCCAAGAAAAACATCCTTCCGAGGCTTATCTAATAACCAGCCTCTATAATCGTCTCAATGTGCGCGCGGGGGTCCTGGAGTTTGCACCTACTTCCCGGGGCCGCCGAGATGCTGAAACAGAACACGGCAGCATTTAGTGAAGGGGATTTAATAGTTTGTGTTAGAGCTGATATGGCCCATTAGGGGCTGTCGTTTTTATAAACAACAAAGACACGTTACCCTCTTCTTGGGTGTGAAGTTGCTCTGTGCGGGACCCCGCAAACATCCAGTAACGATCTGTTGAGCATGCAGGAAAGACAATTAAGGCGCCGCTGAAAAGGTCTGTTTTCCTCACGTATTTGGTTTCTTGCTAAGTAAACTCATAAAGATCATACATGTGGAAGCATATGCCTACATTATAAAAAATAACATGTGTGTGCATTTCATTAAAAAAAAATCAAAGGACAGACATCCTACAAGTGTTTTGGGTTTCTATAAGCTCAGAAGATATCAGAAGTGATTAGTTAAATTAAGAGCACAGTTCCTGTTCTTCAGTTTATATTATAATAATAGAAGAGCCACTAGTTTATGGCACTTTGGGGAACATAAAATGAACAGTGCACAATGCCATTAGAGGCACAGTGACAACCTTTGAAAGCTGTAAATAAAAAAAAGTTTCCATAAAGTCTGTTTATGGCAGAAATAGGGAGTTCTGCTGCAATTCAAATTTTTTTTCAATTCAGGGGAAGTTTAGCTTTTCACGGCAGGGACAAGATTTGAGGAGCTATACCTTTTTCTAATAGCCGACTCATTGGGAAAGACTTTGAAGCTGGGAAAGACTGAAGGCAAAAGGAGAAGAGGGTGGCAGAGGATGAGATGGTTGTATAGCATCACCAATTCAATGGACATAAACTTGGGCAAACTCTAGGAGATAGTGAGGGACAGGGAAGCCAGGTGTGCTGCAGTCCATGGGGTCAGAGAGTCAGACTCTACTTAGTGACTGAACAACACCACCCTTTTAGAGATGAACTGGATGCACTTGAGAAACGAAATCTACTTGCCTCTCCGACTTCCTAAACAGAATTTGCTTGCTTTCTGTCCCTTTCCTTTTAAAGGCAAATGGCTTTTTTTGCAAGGTTTTAGGTTAGGCGGCACCTCGCTAGCAGTTGCTTCTGTGCTCAGAGAAGGCTGGGAAGTGGGGGAGGGGGAGGTCCAGATTCAAATTATTCTTGCGGTTCTCAGAGCCTGGAAAGCCCCAGTGACGAGTTTTGAGAAGTAGCCTCCGGCAGAACTTGCTATCAATGAGGGCCAGGAACAAAAAACATTTAAAAGCAGATTACAAATGCCTCCTAACAAAGCAAAATCAAATCGCTGATCGATAAGTGCAGCTGGGTTTAAATTGTTTCCTTAAAAAGGCTTTAAAAACTTTTTTTGAATGAGAGGCTGGAGGCTGAACCTTTTATGCTTTGGTGCAAGCTCCTTCTGGAAAAATCTTTCCAGCGAGGCCTCTCCAGGGACGAGCGAGAGCTGCTCTTTTCCTGCTTAACTCCTGCTTAACTCGGGCCCCGTGGCTGGAACGGCTGGCAACGGGGCTTCTAAGAAAGGAAAAGACTTTCTTTGATGTTATGTCAGGCGCTGGAAGGTATTTTAGCTACTCGTCCCAACAGCCTAGCTGGATTCCCCATGGTCATCGAGCAATGCTTTGCGAAATGCCCAAACTGGGTGTGTATTATTGCTATAAAATCAACTTGGAACCTAAAGAAAATCTTCACACCAAAGGGCCCCAGACTCTAGGTCACTTCAGCCACAAAAATGTGCTGGGTAGGTTGTGGTTTGCTATCTAGAACAAGGCCATGTAGAGAGTGCAGAGGGGCACCTCCAGCCACACGCATGATTCAGATGCCTCACTCTTTTAGGGAAGGGAGTCCAACAGGGCTTTTTTTTTTTTTTTTTTTCCCCAAAACAAGGGGAGAGAGAAAAAGCTAGAAAATCCATGTGCAAGTGGAGTTCAATTTAGTCACATATGTTCCAAATGGCGCAGATATAAGCAAAAAAAGGGCTTTGGTACATTTTTCTAAAGATTTCATTATCACCAGACAAGAATCAAAAGGTTGTCCATATGCTATTGGAAAGATAGAAACACAAGATTAAATTTTTAAAATAATAATAATAATAATACCACAAATGATTCCCTGCCCTTATAAACAGCCAAGGCCGACAAAGGCGATCTTTGAAGTTTGGCCTTTTTGCAGATCAGTTTATGAAAAAGGAAGGGTGAGATTAGGTAGGAACATTTGCTCTTGGTCTGGCAGGGCTTCTCAGCCCGTGTCACACATTTAAGCATACCTGCTCCCAGCCAGCATCCTACTTGACTCAGGTGACGCCTTCCTTTCTCCCAGGTTCCTCCTCTTCATAATATCCACCTTGAAGCAAAACACTTGCACTACTGCAAAGTTCATTTCATCTGAAGAAAGCTCTTCCATCTCTGGGACTCCTCTATTGCTCAAGTGGAAATGACCTACTGCCTAGAAAATGGATACTGTTTATTATCTCTTTACATTGGGTGCCTGCATCTTCTTTCAAATAAGATTGTAAGTTTCCCTGGATAAAGATGATATGGTACATACATACAAAAGAATATGATTCAGCTATCAAGAAGAACAAAGTAACGCCATTTGCATCAACATGAATGGACCCAGGGATGGATCATACTGAGTGAAGTAAGTCAGACAGAAAGGAGAAATATCATGTGGCATCCCTTATATTCAGAATCTAAAAAGAAATGATACAAATGAACTTATTTACAAAACAGAGTCAGACATGACTCAGCGACTTAACAACAACAGTGTGAAACCTTAGTTACGGCATGTGGGATCTAGTTCCCTGACCAGGGATCGAACTCGGCCCGCCTGCATTGTGAGCTTGGGGTCTCAGCCACTGGACCCCCAAGGAAGACCCAGGTCTCAAAATTCTAATAGCACCCTTTGGTCTTTTTACTTATAGTTCTTTTATTTTTATGAAAGGGATATATTTCTTATTTTTGGAAATGGAAACTAACACACTACATAGAGATGTGTTTATTCTGCTAAGGGTTAGTCACAGGGGCTGCTCATGCCCCCCCAAAACTTCTGCCTTTGCCCTTGGTGTGGCTTGAAGGGCGAGGCTCTCACCCATTAACTCTCTCAGTTAGCTGACTTGTCACTGAAGTCCTCTGTGTGTCCTAGAAATCACACTGTGAATAGGCAAGTTAATCTCTTTCGTTCAAAAATTCACTGAGCACCTAACATGTGTGAATGCAAGTGACGGAAAAGCTACTCATGGAGCACATTGGTCTGAATGTGTTCACTGTTCCTGTTCGTGTCAATAATTGGCCCCATTTACACAGCTGGGCCGCTGTGTCCCTCAGGCGTTCATTACCTGTTTTAAGACAGGGTCGTTCCAGATGACTGCCATCTTAGGCAGTGCACACCCATCCACTAATAGGGAATATGGAAATTTAAAATGTAAATGAGCACTTGCATTTTTTTCCCTCTATACGTCAGATAACTGCTTATTTTCCACTAAATTGTTGTGCTTGGAGATCTTGTGGGCAGAGGCTGAAAACACATCACTGCAGCATGCTCACTTTGACTAATCTTTGGTTTGGGCAACGGCCTTTAAGTGGTTGCCGGAAGAACATATACAAAGCAAGAGTAATTGTGATGTGAAAATGCCCTGTGGCCACTGGAGCAATTTCACCCTGGTTTGAAATTCTCTCCTTCCACTATCATTTATCCATCTGGGAGTATCTGCCTTGTTCTCCATGAGTTCCACACAGACAGACCCCATGTTCTCACCAAACCCAGCTTCCTTTCATTCTTGACTGGCTCTTTCTGGCCTGGAAGTTTTTCTTGTGTCTTTCAGTCTCCCCAGAGTTTCCACAACCTGTAACGTTTTCTCTCTTCCCAAAATGATTGTTTAGAGTTTTCATGTAAGTTAAAAGTATAGGTACTTCCCTAGTAGCCCAGTGGCTAAGACTGTGCTCCCAATGCAGGGAGCCTGGGCTTAACCTTGGTCAAGGAAGTACATCTCCCACATGCCACAGCTAAAGATCCTGCATATCGCAACTAAGATCTGGTGCGGCCAAATAAATAAGGAAGTAAATATATTTTTTTAAAGTCTAGTAAACTACTGATAAGCATTGGTTAAATAACCCTTGTGAAATAAAAATGGCTTCATCAAACTTGGCTTGACTTCATCTATGACCAACTATGTTATTCAGTTTACTACATTTCCCAAAGTTCCCTGGATTAGCTCCGATGTGCATCTGGTCCCTCCACTTTCTGAGGTCCTGTCCGTTCTTAGATGCTCAGGTGTCCAGTTGGTACCACATTCATCTTCTGGTCTGAGCTGTGTGTGTACCCGTGTGTGTGCCCGTACCCACCGTTGTATTAATATGTGGACTGTGAGTTCCTGCAGGAGGGCAGAAATATGTCTTTTATCATCTTCTTTTTCTTCTTTTCATCATGAGTCTCACTGTCACTGAAAATCTACAGTTGCCGAGGTCCTTCAATAAACGTTGTCAAGTTACTGGTTACTTTTTTAGGCGAAATTCTCCTGACTTCAGTAAAAACATTACCTGGGAAGAAAGCTAGGATTGAGCAGCCTGGTTCTGGACCAGTTCACTCCATAGCATGCATATTTAATAAGAGAACCTGATTTAAAAAAAAATAATTAATGAATAAAATGAGTAGTTCTAACTGTAAATTTTCTTTGATTTACAATCTCTAACGTTAAATAGGTTTTAAAATGAATTATAGCATAGTCTGTCATCAGACAATGTAATCTCATGTTTAGTTGAAGCATTTTTTTGTCTATGTTCTATGAGCGTCATTCAATGTTTACTGAAGATGTCACTTGCTTTATTTTTTTTTTCTTATACATACGGATAAGTTTCTAATTCTATTTTTTCACTTAAAACTCTCTTGCTAGGAATCGGATTATTACACCAAAAAAAAAAGGTTAGAACAGAAACAAACGGTATCACCATTTTTCTTACATTCAAGAAAACTTATTTTACTCAGAAGATAAATAGTTTCTGCATGTGTAAGAGATCAGAAAAGAAAATAATGGAGTCATCTACAAGGTTAAAGTGGAGCTAATATGTTCCCATCAGATGACCTGGGAAGGCTTTTAAATTTGAGTTTTTAAACTTACCCACATATTTAAGACTTCCTTGATGGTTCAATGTATAAAGAATTCACCTGCAATATAGAAGACTCAGTGGGCGCGGGTTCTACCCCTTGGTGGAGAAGATCCCCTGTAGGAGGAAATGGCAGCCCACTCTAGTGTTCTTGCCTGAGATAAGCCCATGGGCAGAGAAGCCTGGAGGACTACAGTCCACGGGGTCCTAAAGAGTCGGACATAACTGAGCACATATACAAAGGCCCAGTGGGGTGTTAACGGTGTGCAAGGTGACAGTTAACAATTCAGGTGACAGTTTCTGTTTGGTATGGGAAGAAAGAAATGTACAAGTTCTGAATGAAGACAGGAGTGGGCTACAGTTATTTCCTGAAGAGATTTACATAGGGGAGTTTCTGCATACTTCAACCCATTGTACCAAGTCCTACAGGGACACCTAGTAAGATTCTCTAGAAACTAGTAACAAACCCAGCTCCTGCTACAACTAATGCGATTGTATTTACCTTTTGTTGCTGTTGTTGGTCAGTGGCTCAGTTGTGTCTGACTCTTAGCAGCCCCTTGGACTGCAGCACACCAGACTCCTCTGTGCATGGGATTCTTCAGGCAAGAATACTGGAGTGGGTTGCCATGCCCTCCTCCCGGGGATCTTCCTGGCCCAGAGATTGAACCCGAGTCTCTTGCATCTCCTACAATGCAGACAGATTCTTTATCACTATGCCACCTGATAAGCCCTGTATTTACCTAGTAATCAGGAAAAAGAAAAACAATGTACTATTCTTTTCCTAAGTAAAAGCAAATGAATGAAAATCTAAATCATCCAAACTGTGCTTAAAAGAGGCAAATTTTGATAGAAAATAACCGTGGAAACTGCCTGGTTTGTTGTCTGAATTAAATACACATTTACACACCCAAATGACCAAAATAATGAAAGTGATAGATTAGTGTATTGATGTTTGATCACTGTCTACAATGCAGAACTTATGAGCAGCCTGATTTTGAGAACAATTACTTGTAATTAAAGCTGTGCTGGTTACCAAAAAAAAAAAAAAAAATAGGGAAGTCCTTTGTGTATAACACCAATTAATTACTTTTTTTTTCAGTGAGAATAGCTCTTAAGTATCCGTGCTGCTATTTATATCTGACCACGTTGAGATTGGTGGGAATGTGAAACATGCCTCGCTCAGAAGCCTTCTTGGGATACGAGTTGCAGCTCACACTTCTCAGCTGGTTTCCCTTAAACACATTTAAAAAAATAATGACCTCTGTAAGTCTCGAACATCAGAAGACTATTAGTGAAGTGTTAGTCACTCAATCATGTCCAGCTCTTCTGTGGCCCACCAGGCTTCTCTATCCATGGGATTTCCCAGGCAAAAACACTGAGGTGCTTTGCCATTTCCTCCTCCAGGGGAACTTCCTGACCCAGGGATCGAACATTTGACTCCTGCATCTCCCGCATTGGCAGGTGGATTTTTTACCAGGGAGTCACCAGAGAAGCCACTTCCCCTTTTTTCATAAAGACCCAAATGTAGGTGCATTTGACTTACACTCACGACAGTCCTGAACTCTGCGTCATCTGAACTGAAGTGTCTGGTGTTTGGTCCTCTTTGCTCTTGGGCAATAGTTCAGTGCAGTTCAGTTGTTCAGTCATGTCCAACTCTTTACGACCCCATGGACTGCAGCACACCAGGCTTCCCTGTCCATCACCAACTCCTGGAGCCTACACAAACTCATGTCCATCATGTTAGTGATGCCATCCAACCATCTCATCCTCTGTCGTCCCCTTCTCCTCCTGCCCTCAATCTTTCCCAGCATCAGGGTCTTTTCCAATGAGTCAGCTCTTCACTTTAGGTGGCCAAAGTATTGGAGTTTCAGCTTCAGCATCAGTCCTTCCAATGAATATTCAGGACTGATTTCCTTTAGCATTGACTGGTTGGATCTCCTTGCAGTCCAAGGGGCTGCATTTTATCATCACACGAAAAGAATGACATGCAGCTCAAAATTGAGACCAAAGACACAAGATTTCAGGAAAGTAAGAAATCCATTCAAAAAAGAGAAGGCCATATGGGTCAAAAGATGGAGATGTGAGTTCAGGTAGCATGGGAAGTGAGCCGCAAAACCCTTTTGGGTGAAGAGTGCAAAGGGGATGCCTCAGTAATTACTTTGCTGGATTGAAAACCCTGTTAATGTAAATCTGGACAGAACTGTGACCTGTAACACTTCTTGGGAATGACTCTTACTCTTGACCCAGAGCTATGAGAAGGAAAGCTTTAGAGGCAATTGGAACGGGGGCTACGCAGAGGCAGAATCTGTCTACATCCCCTATGTAACTGATGGTGCTGGAGACGGGAGATAAGGCTTTGAATTTACCCCCCAATCAATTTCTTACATAGCAACAAATATGCCTCTCTAGAAACAGCTATGTCTATTACCCACCCTAGTTAGAACTGTCCAGTAGCTTCTCCTCCTTCTAAAAATCCCATATCCATAACACGATCTGTTCATAGGATACTGGTTGCTTTAGGCTAGCCTGGGACGGACGGTCTGGTTGACAGCTTTTGGCACTGTGTGACTTTTGAGAGCAACACCTTCACGCCCACCAGATTCAGTTTGAACTTGAAACCCATCTAGTCTATGCCCTCCGCCTCCCGCACGGCCTTCCCGTCCAGCCTGCCATACAGCTCCCTCTAAGGCAGTCTGCAGCTAGTGCTCCTCCTCTCTCTTAGTAACAGATCCTGCCCCCTACCAGTTGCTTGCTGGGCCCGTGACCTCATGGGGGAAGGTGACTTTTTCTCCCCAGCATCGAGGTGTGGCCGTGGATTCAGCAGATGCAAACTCCAGAGAAAGTCCTGAAAAGGAGAAAGCGTAAAACATTCCTGGAACAGGAATGTGGACCTAAGCCTTCCTGACCACAGAGCTAAGAGGTGACAAGTGTGAGTGGTTACACTGAGCAGAACCACACGTGGCCTGTGTCACCTGCTTGTGGACATTATGTAAGTGAGAATAAATGCCTGTCTACTTTAACCCACTTTTATCCTGGATGGCTTGGAGCTTCCCTGTTGGTTCAGATGGTAAAGAATTTGCCTGCAATGCAGGAGATCTGGGTTCAATCCCTGGGTCAGGAAGATGCCCCTGGAGAAGGGAATGGCAACCCACTCCAGTATTCTTGCCTGGGAAATCCCATGAACAGAGGAGCCTGATGGACTACAGTCCATGGGGTTGCAAAGGGTTGACGACTGAGCAACTCACGCTCTTTTATAAACACACATCATGTTCCTTGGAAGAAAAGCTGTGACAAAATTAGCATATTAAACAGCAAAGACAACACTTTGCCATCAAAGTTCTGTATAGTCAAAACTATGGCTTTTCCAGTAGGCATGTATGGATGTGAGAGTTGGACCATAAAGAAGGCTGAGCGGCAAAGAATTGATGCTTTCGAACTATGGTGCTGGAGAAGACTCTTGATAGTCCCTTGGACTGCAAGGAGATCAAACCAGTCAATCCTGAATATTCAGTGGAAAGACTGATGCTGAGGTTGAAGCTCTAATACTTTGGCCATCTGATGTGAAGAGTTGACTCATTGGAAAAGACCCTGATGCTGGGAAAGATTGAGGGTGGGAGGAGAAGGGGATGGTAGAGGATTAGATGGTTGGATGGCATCATTGATTCAATAGACATGAGTCTGAGTAAACTCCAGGAGATAGTGAAGGACAGGGAAACCTGGCATGCTGCTGTCTGTGGGGTCACAAAGAGCTGGACTCAACTTAGCGACTGAACAATAGCAACAACAAATGTCCAAATAAAACAGAATTTAGGATTTCCCTTAGCAGTCCAGTGTTAAGACTCTGCATTTCTAATGCAGGAGGCACAGGTTTGATCCCTGGTTGGGGAACTAAGATCCTGAATGTTGAGAGGGCAATAAATAAACCACAGAATTTAGCACCAGAAGTGTCCAAAATAAACACATTGTCTTTGTGGTGGACTCTGGTTTCAGGATCTCAGAAACTGCAGGCTGGAGTGCCGGTGAGCCTTCCAACAGACTGCAAACCGCGGGCAGAACCATCTCCTGGGATAACGTGGAAGTCAGATCACATAGCATCATGTCATAGCTGGGGTGACAGTGGGCAGGAAGCTGAGAACTCCAATGGATGTTGGCTGCTCCTTGCTGCTCTTCGCAGCAAGAGGCCCAAGAGAGAGGGGGAACTCAAGCTGGAGGCAGTCAGCTGGCTGGTGGGGATGGACAGGGATTTTGTTCTACAGAGGGCAGGACTTGATGTCAGAAGCTTAAGATCTGGGTTGAGTGAGAGATTGGAGGGAGAAGCCAGCTGTTCCTCTGGATATAAATGAAGCCCTCATAAGGAAAGTGACTAGCTGAGGAGGGGCTCTTGTGACCCAGAGTCCTTTTCAGGAAACTCTGGTGAGTTTTTTTTTTCTTTTTTTGCTTTTTGCCAGCCACTGTGAGAGAGAGGAGGGGACTAAGGAGCAGAAGAGACAGGAGGACAGAGCAGTGACAGTCCAGGATCAAATGCTGGCCAGCAGCACACAGCCTCCTTCTTAAGCTCCTTGATCTCTGGCACTGAGTTGATGGAGAAAGGGCTGGAATACGGGGCTAGTCATGAAAAACCAACGGCTTAGAGCTTAGAAACTCTTGGTTGGAACCCTTAGGGACTCTTAGGGAATCTTGGAGAAATATCAATAACCACAGGAACTCTTGGTAATTGGAGTTATTTGTGCCTGGCCTGACCAGAAGCAAATAAACCAAAAAGTGATGGGGTTTTTGAGGTCACTATATTGCCAGAGAATTCAGATGTTCGGCTGGCCAAAACCTGCGACCATTCAGCTCCTGAAGCCACTCCAGCGCCCCGAGAGGGTGCTGGAGGAAGTGGGCCATGAAAGCCCGTGGACAACTTGGACCCCACCTTGGAGGTAAAGGGTGACTGCAGAGGTCAAAGGCCAGGAGCCGTCGAGTGCTGGCTCCCCCGGATGCAGGCCGGGCTGCAGGTGGATCCACAGTGCACATGCCTGTGTGTGCACACACACACGCACACACATGCACACACGCACGTGCACACACACACACACTCAACTCCATGCAGGGTAGATCATTCTAGGATTTTTTTTTAATGAATGAGTGACCACTGTAAATTTCCCACCTTTCTCTTTTTAAATCAAGGTTATCACAGTTACTCTATTATCAGCTTGCTCAGGTGCCCTAAAAATAGCATCACAGATCTTTACCGTGTCGCTCTGGAGGCCAGGATGTCAGCAGGACTGGTGCCTCTAACAGCTCCGAGGAGGGGTCTGCTCTCGCAGCTTCTGGAGGTTTGCTGGTCATCTCTGGCTCACTCAGTGTGTGGATTCATCACCTGGTCTCTCCTCATGTTCCCATGGCCCGGTGCCTAGATGAATGTCTACATAGAGGAGGTTGTTGATTAACACTGGCTGAATGAATGATGTAGGAATTAATGGGTTCTCCCAGGGGTCACTAGAGGTAAAGAACCTGCCTGCCAATGCAGGAGATGTAAGAGATGCGGGTTCAGTCCCTGGGTTGGGAAGATCCCCTGGAGGAGGGCATGGCAACCCACTCCAGGACTCTTGCCTGGAGAATCCCATGGAGAGAGGAGCCAGGCGGGCTACAGTCCATAGGTCGCACAGAGTCGGACTTTACTGAAGCGACTTAGCACGCACGCGCCAATCAGGAGCTCACCGGAAGCATCCAAGCTTTCTCGATCTTGAGCTCTTCATGATGAAAACCATTAAATAAAGTCTTCTGCATGTGAGTATCTTATAAACTGTAAGGCATGGCACAGATATTGGATTTACTTGATTATTTGTGTTTTCTATAACAGTTCTGGAAGTGATGCAGGACCTTGGTGGTTTTTGTTTTATGGGAAGGGCCGCCTTGTGGTCAGCACACCCTCCACCATGTGGCCTTAAGTGGTCACTTACTTTAAACACTTCATCATCAGCCAGGGGTTGTGTGGTCTAAGTGCACATTTGCTTTCAATGAAAACCCTGGGAAGGGCTATTTAGCATTTAAAAGACCCTCATCAGAAATGCACACCCCAGGGTGAGTAGTTATAAGGTGAAGACTTTGATCAGGAACCCACATTTCAGAGGCAAAGTCTTCAGATTTTTTCTAAATCTGCTCTCCGGGGTCTGCCAATGAGCATAATAGATGCTGTAAACAGTGTGTCTTTGGTTGTCTCTACTGAGCAACATCGAGGTACATGGTTAGCGTGAAAGATTGGGGGTCTCCTTTGCCCTTATGTCAGCAAGGCTCTGGAGAGATGTGAGCCCTGGTGCCCCCAAGGAGGACTCTGTCCGCTGAGCTGACTCGGAGGTTGAGGCCGGTGGGGCTGCTGTTGAAACTGAATCCAGCCTCTGTACCCTGATGCCAAATTAAATCTTAGAGACAGAGTTTGAGGTAAAATAGAAAGAATGGGCTTTCCTGGTGGCTCAGATGATAAAGAATCCACCTGCAATGCCGGAGCCCTGGGTTTGATCCCTGGGCTGGGAAGATCCCTGGAGGAGGGCATGGCAACCCACTCCAGTATTCTTACCTGGAGAATCTCTGTGGATGGAGGAGCCTGGCGGGCTGCAGTCCACGGGGTCACAAAGAGTCGGACACAACTGAGCAACTACGCACACACAGCACAGAAGAGAATAGCATTATTGCTTTGCCAGGCAAAGGGGGCCGCAGCCGGAGAACGCCTCAGAGCTATGTGTCCCGCCCTGGAGGGGGTAGTGAGGAGTGTTACAGTCAAGGTTCAGAGAGGACGGGTCAGCTCTGGACAGTCTTCTGATTGGTGGGTGGTGAGGCAAGAGGGAGTCAGCATCATCAAGCTTCTGGTTCCAACAGGTCTGGGGTCTCCGTGCCTGTGGGCAGCAGTTAACTTCTCCCACGCGGTGGGGGTTTCAGCATCTGCAGAGCAGCTCAAAGGTATTGTTGTGTGTGTCCCTGGAGGGGAATCAGGACCTGCCCCAAGGCTGCATTATTGTTTCTTGACTGCTCCTCCCTGGTCTCTGCATCCCCTCCCTTCCCTGATTAGCACCCGTTTGAACCTGCTCATTGGAACTCAGGGAAGGACCTGGGAGATGAGCGAAGCCTATTTCCTGTAATCAGGAAACGGGGCACCCAGAAAGGCTTTGTGTCCGGGGGCCCCACACTGTCTTGCAGGGCATCGCCGTCAACCCACACACCGGCCACAGAGCAAAACTCTCAACCAAGTTGAGGACAGATGACAGGGCCTTCCCTGAACTCATCAGGATGGGCCTCTCTGATGTTTGTTTTCACCCTGAGTTTTAATACATGCTTTGCCTGAGTCTTGCTTTCTCTGAAAGAAAAAAAAAAAAATTGTGGGCAGAAGACAAATAGCGTTTCTCTACCTTCGATCACTGGCCAGTACTGAGTTGCCGTATAGCCCTGACGTTGCTTTGACCACTGTACCATCTCTGATTAGTTCACAGAGATGAGCCTGGGCCCCGCTGGCTTGAAGGCAATATTACAGGGCCACAGTCTGCTCTTCCAGACAGGGCATTCTCTCAACATAGTAAAAACAAAAAGGTGAAAGTGTTAGTTGGCCAGTCATGTCCAACTCTTTGCAACCCCGCGGACTGCGTAGCCCACCAGGCTCCTCTGTCCATGGGATTCTCCAGGCAAGCATGCTGGAATGGGTTGCCATTTCTTTGTCTAGGGAATCTGCCTGACCCAGGGATCAGACTTGGATCTCTTGCATGGCAGGCAGATTCTTTACCATCTGAGCTACCAGGGAATGAACTCCATTTGCAAAACGAATGAATTATTATTTAATTAACTCAACCTGCTCTCAGTTTTCTCAGAGAGTGAATCCTGGTAGGGATTTATTTGCTGAAAATAAATCAGATTTCCATATGGCCTCTGCATTTATGCAAGTCCTCAGCTTGTGGCACATTGGTCCTGAGGCTGGCTGACCTCCTGGGTGACCTTGATGCTCAGCCACATCCATTGCCCTTTGCCCATCGCTGGTCCAGCCGTGTTAGCTACCCCCATGGGCTCTGATGGTGTGAGTGCCTCCCATGCCCAGGGGCTCAGGGCTCCACAGAGAGGCTGGCCGTCTGTCCCCTTCCCAAAGTCACTGTCACCTTAGTCACCCGGGCCCTGTGTCTCCGGGGGTCTCTCCCCATCTGTAGCTTGTGCTGCTGGCAGCATGGTCAGGGTCTGGATCTCGTCTTGGCGGGAGACGAGGAGAAAGATGGACTGGTATTTTCTCCTCCCTTTCCAGCCCCCTCTCCAGGGAATTTCAGGCCACAGCTCCCCGCTCCCCTGGCCTTCTCAGTCAGCTGCAGCCGAGTTTACCCACAGCTTGGCTCTCCCCAACCTGTCTTCCCATCACCAGACATCTCCAGATACACTCGAACACTCACCGTGCACACAGCCCAGGCTCACACTGGCATCTCTGGTCCCTAGTGTGATTTGAGAGACAATTCTCCAAAAACATCAGACCCAGAAGTCATGTAAAGGATGGGAATTTTCACTCTAGTTTTTACTCATGAAAAAGAAGTTTTATTCCTTCATTCTTTCTCCTTTCAACTTCCTTGATATAAACAACTTCTTTTTAAAATTATTTATTTAGTTAGTTTTTGATTGTGCTGGGTCTTCGCTGATGCATGAGTTTTTTCTCTAGTTGTGGTGAAGAAGGAATTCATAGGGCCTGAACTCCATCTCAGGCCTGTCCGTGCTGGCTGTGCTCGGCTGCCTCTCCAGTGGACTCTGAACTCTCTGCTTAGTGCCTGTGAGGACGACAATGGAAGGATAAGACCCCCTCCAGACAGAGGAATCCTGAAGATCACATCCAGGCTACTCATTGCCTAAGAGGAAGCATACCGTAATCACCCCTGTCTCCGGACAGATCATAAACTTTTTTCGTATCTGTCAAGATGTAATCACAGGCTTATCGATTATTAACTGGTTGGAATGTAACTGCGGGCTTATTGACTATTGACTGTTCAAGACACGTACACATGGGGTAGGTGGCGGGTTTAGACACGTACACATGGGGCAGGTGGTGGGTTTAGACACATACGCATGGGGTATAAAAGATTTTCACAAATGCTGGACGGGGTCCTTGGCTAAGAGGAGACTCTGCCTTGGGCCCGCCGGCATAATAAACTGCACTCCACTATCTGCATTGTCCTTCTGAGTGAGTCTGTTTCCCGGAAAGCGTGGCTATAACAGTGGCAAGCGGGCTGTTCCCTAGTTGTGGTGTGCAGGCTTCTCTGCGGTGACTTCTCTTATTGCCCAGTACGGGCTCTCGAGCACAGAGTCGGTAGATGTGCTGCACAGGCTTCATGGCTCCATGGCATGTGGGATCTTCCCGGACCAAGGATGGAACCCGTGTCTCCTACTTTGGCAGGTGGATTCTTATCTACTGGACTACCAGGGAAGTCCTCAGTATAAGCTTCTAATGTTCTAGAAGCAGTGATCCACTCCCATTAGGAATCAACCCAGCAGAGGAGCTGGGACGAGGAGTAGAGAAGGTTTCCTCAAAAATGTAAATAACACAGAACAGCAGCCCTGAGATTTAGCATCCATCAGTGGCCCTCTGTGGAGTCAACAAGTGGGTTAACACCTGTTACAACTCTGAACCCTAGAATGTGTCGGCAAACAGCTTCTCCGAGTTGTATTGGGACAGAGCCGTGGTAACAGATTTGCAAATTCTGGCCAGTGTTCTGTTGTCTGACAAATCTAATAAAACAGAAGCTCAATGAAATGGCTTTCCTACTAAACAGAACTATCCCAAGAACATATGCAGGGAGGATAAATAAGTATGCAGCCTCGACAGAAGAGCTGGAATGAAAGTGTGAGGGGCACTCTCACTGAGATGTGTGGGGGACAGAAGACAATCCAGGTGCCATTTCTGCATCCTACATAGGGTTCCAGGTGACACTAGTGGTAAATAGCCCACCTGCCAACGCAGGATATGTAAGAGACGTGGGGTCAATCCTTGGGTTGGGAAGATCGCCTGGAGGAAGGCATGCCAACCTTCTCCAGTATTCATGCCTGGAAAATACGTGGACAGAGGAGGCCTTCGGGCTACAGTCCATGGGGTCACAAAGAGCTGGACATGACTAAAGCAACTTAGCACAACACAACACATTGGTTTCAAAAACTGGACATTCATTGTCAGTGAGACTCCATTCAAAGAAGGAGGTTCTGTATATCTGGACACTTTTTTCCCATTTTAATTAAAGATCATTGAAACATGCTTAGACCTGTTTATATTTGAAGTATTGTTGTTTGAGTTCAGTTCATTTGCTCAGTCGTGTCCAACTCTTTGTGACCCCATGGACTGGACTGTAGCACGCCAGGCTTTCCTGTCCATCACCAACACCTAGAGCCTACATAAACTCATGTCCATCACATCAGTGATGCCATCCAACCATCTCATCCTCTTTCGTCCCCTTCTCCTCCTGCCCTCAATCTTTCCCAGCATCAGGGTCTTTTCAAATGAGTCAGCCCTTTGCATCAGGTGGCCAAACTATTGGAGTTTCAGCTTCAGCATCAGTCCTTCCAGTGAATATTCAGGACTGATTTCCTTTAGGATGGGCTGGTTGGATCTCCTTGCAGTTGACACGACTCTCAAGAGTCTTCTCCAACCCCACAGTTCAAAAGCATCAATTCTTTGGTGCTCAGCTTTCTTTATAGTCCAACTCTCACATCCATAAATGACCACTGGAAAAACCATAGCTTTGACTAGACAGAGCTTTGTTGGAGAAGTAATGTCTCTGCTTTTTAATATGCTGTCTAGGTTGGTCATAGCTTTTCTTCCAAGGAGCAGGTTGCTAAGTTTTGTCTGACTCTTTGAGACCCCATGGGCTGCAGCACTCCAGGCTTCCCCGTCCTTCACCATCTCCCAGAGTTTGCTCAGACTCATGTCCATGGAATCAGTGATGCCATCCAATCATCTCATGCTCTGTCATCCTCTGTTCCTCCTGCCCTCCATCTTTCCCAGCACCAGGCAGTATATAAAGATCTGTTAATCCAAATGACAAGAATAAAATAATGTGAAAATTTATCAAGCTGTGTGCTTAGGACACATATGTGTGTCTTTTCTGCATGTATATTATAAATACCTCTATTAAGGGTTTTAAAAAATAGGAGTGCTGACAATCAGAGCTCTCACTGAGACTCTGGTAAATCAACATTATTCACATATATTTTGCTAAAACACTCCTTTCTGTCCTATACCCTGCAGCAAACAGAGCTCCAACATTTTAATTTCTGGACTGAGTGACTACTTCAGAGCTGGCAGCCTACGTGTTCTCACGGTGCTTTCCAAGCTCTAATAGACTGGAGAGAAGTGACAGTGGCGTTAATAGCAGCTGGGGACTCAATTCTTTAAAAACCCAGCTAACCCACTCTGCTCTTTACAAAGCATGCACCTCTGGTCTATGGGCTGGAGGACAGGGGTCGGGTGAAGCTTTACTTGAATTGTAGCCTCTGAGAGGCTGGAAATCCTTTGGAAGGTCACCCACCCACTGACCCCCACTACTTTTTCCACTCTTCAGCTGAGGAAGATGAAATAAAACCATGAATCTTTGGAGTCATAATTCACATACTAAAATTTATTGGGTGAAAATAACCCCCAAAGATGAGTAATGCTTGAATACGTTCCAGAGTCTTCCGCCCAGAGCACATCCAGTATAGCCTGCCAGGGGACGGTGGCCTTGACAGGGGGACGGTCACACAACTCAGAAGCAGAGGGACACTGACATCGCTCCGTACCTACCCTGTGGGCAGTGTGCATCGCCCTGGAGGTGGGGGGCGGCCTGACATGTACATTCCGCCCTGTGACTTGGCAGGCATGACCCGGGCCACACACCGCTCAGCTCTCAGGCCTGCAGTGCCTCTGGACCAAGTTAAACCAGGAGTGGGCAAGCGCGCTCGGTCACCTCAGCCGTGTCCAGGTGTTTTGTGACCCCATAGACTGTAGCCCGCCAGGCTCCTCTGTCCATGGGATTTCCCAGGCAAGAATACTGGAGTGGGTTGCCATGCCCTCCTCAGGGGGATCTTCCCGAACTAGGGATCGAACCCGAGTCTCCTACATCGCCTGCATTGAGGCAGGTTCTTTACCGCTAGCGCCACCCAGGAAGTCCAAGAGAAGAGACTATTTGTAGGGATTTCATTCTTCTATGTCTTAGGGAAGCCAGAGAAATCTGCAAGAGTTATCACTGTCCAGGCTTGACCTTGATGTGACCCCCAAAGAAAGCCGAGCACCCCAAGGAAGACAAGAGCCTCAGCGCCCTCAAGAATTTCCAAATCTCTCCATTAGAGCACACTTTTATGTTTATTTTTTTTAAATGCTTTTCTTGATTTTTGGCCGCGCCATGAAGCATGCAGGATCTTAGCTCCCTGACCAGGAATTGAACCCATATTCCCTGCAGCGGCATCTCAGCGTCTTAACCACTGAACCACCAGAGAAGTGCCCTAGGGCACATTTTTGACCTTTAGTTCTATCTTAAGGACTATCATGTTTTCTTCAGATACTTTATTGTTACCAATAAGAAGTCTTTTGTTGCAAATAATGTCATTTTTAGTCCATCTTGCAATAACAAAAATGGATGGTAAAAAAACTCAGTCCAGCACTTGGTTGGACCTTTTTTTCTTGTTTATATAACATCAGATAAAGTCAAATCTAATTTTTACAGAATGAGCTGGGCCCAAATTCTTCCATAAAAATAGATTTTTCAGGGAAAACGGGAAATTGACCATTTCCCCAAGAATTTCATATGAAGATATACTCCCTCCTCGTTGAATAATGACTTGAGATTAAGTACTCCTGTTGTCTTTGTTCTTCCCTTTATTAATGAATTAGAATACACAATTGATTTAAAATTAAATAAAATTCTCATAAGCATCATTCACGTCTTCATTACCAGTCACTCGCACTTTGTAAAACTGGATTTCCATTTAAATGGTTTCATGTCAAAATGGGAGCTGAACTGTGGCTGCGGGGGCTGGGTGGCCCGTGCAGGGGGTGGCCCTGGGGAAAGCAGCTGGGCAGGTGTGGTGGGACCCTGACACCAGATTCTTTTCCTGACATATTTTTTAAATTATTATTTACTTATTTTTGGTGCACTGGGTCTTCATTGCTGCACTTGGGCTTTCTCTAGTTGTGGGGAGCAGGGGCTACTCCTTGGTGCAGTGTGTGGACTTCTCATTGCAGAGCTTTCTCTTGTAGAGGACAGGCTTTAGGGGAGAGGGCTTCAGCAGTTGTGGCACACCGGCTTAGCTGCTCCAAGGCCCTTGGGATCTTCCTGGAGCAGGAAGATGGGACAGGAAGGGACATCCTGTGTCCCCTGCACGGGCAGGTGGCTTCTTATCCACTGTGTCACTAGGCGAGTCTGACACCAGACTCTTGAAGTGACTCACACAGCCCTCAGCAGGTCTTCCCTCTGTGTCCCAGGATGACATGGGTGTATCATCCCCCCGGTGACCCCTTGGATCCTGTCCAGATTCTCAGGGGACCCTCTGGGCAGTTGGGACCATGGACAAATTCCCCCCAAAGAAGGCAGCTTGGGAATTCTTTCTCAGGTGGAAGGCAGGAGCCTGGGCCAACCTCCCACACTAGTTGTGGCGAAAATGTAAGAACACTGCGTCACGGGATGAATTCTGTTTTTTCCAAAAGTACCAGATTTCAGAGTAACTAAATAATTTCTAGTGTCATTTTCTTCCTCCAAATATTAGTATCACATGTGAAACCTGGTATTTTGAGATTTTTCATTACCCATCTGCTTCTCCAGGAATCTTTATATAAATTGTTGTTGACTAAAAGTCGTGTCTAAGTCTTTTGTGACTCCAGGGACTTTAGCTCACTAGGCTCCTCCATCCATGGGATTTCTCAGGCAAGAATACTGGAGTGGGTTTCCATTTCCTTCTCCAGGGGATCTTCCCAACCCAGGTTTCAAACCTGCATCTCCTGCATTGGCAGGAAGGTTTTTGTTTTGTTTTGCTTTACCACTGAACTATCAGGGAAGCTCCCCTTTTTAATGTTCAAGTACTTAAAAAAGAAAGAGGAAGAAAGGAAGAAAAAAGAATGTTTTAAAGGTTATACTGATGTTCAAATTGTCAAACAAAATATTTTCTAGTATTATCAGCAGGCTGTAATGAACTAGGCATCATGAAATAAGTTAAATGCTTTAGCAGAACTGATGTCTCTATGCAATGCTTTGGAAAAGACCCTGATGCTGGGAAAGATTGAAGGCAGGAGGTGAAGGGGATGACAGAGGATGAGATGATTGGATGACATCACCAACTTGATGGACATGAGTTTGAGCAAGCTTTGGGAGTTGGGGATGGACAGGGGAGCCTGGTGTGCTGCAGTCCATGGGGTCGCAAAGAGTTGGACACGACTGGGCGACTGAACTGAACTGATGCAGTGCTTACACTAAGGGTTGGTTCTTACCTTTTTTTTGCTGGAGACAGTTGGAAAATCTTTAGTGGAACCATATTTAGATAGGATTTAGGTCAACCTGAGTGGCTACACTGCTGAAGAAAGGGAAATCCTTCTTTTTTGCTGGATTGGAGACTATCTCAGCTTCTACTCTTCTTGTAAACTGCCATAAACTCATAGAAGATCATGTGGTCACAGTGGACCCAGGTCATCCCTGAGGACTGCTGTGCCAGTGGGTTCGTTAGCTGCTCCTTTCTCCTCAGACAGGGTGGTCACATGCTCTTAGAAGGTCATTCCAGTCTCCCATCTACAATTCTGTCTTTAGTTGAAGAATGATTGCACCCTCTCTGAACCCTCAAATCCGTAGCCATGTTCTGAATAAATATATGAGTTCCATGGGGCATTTTATCAACTATGGTTGAGCTTTAGGTATTTCTACAAAAGCATCAATTTTTTTGCCATATCATAAACTTGTATGATGATAAGAGTTCTGAGTTGTTCTCCAGCCCCCCTCAGCTTCACTTCTAGAGATGACCTTGTTCCAAAGTGTGTTCATTAATGACAGCCCTAGACCAGGAACCAAATGTGCATAACTGCTTAGGCGGCCAGGCACTCATGTGTATCGCTGCAAAGATCCTGAATGAAGTATTAGCAAAGAGAGATGGCAGCGTATTAAAAGGAAGATCGAATGGAGTTCAATCCAAAATTCAGTATTAATTCAATGATAAGAAATCAATAAATATAATTCACCACCCTACTAAATTCATCACCAATCATTTGTTGATCTGAATAAATGCTAAAACATGCCTGAAGAATGATACCCAATCCTGAGTTTTAAAAAACTTTCATGTAATGGCTTTAGATTCATATTTTCTTAACACGATCAAACTACACATACACACATACACACACACACACATACACACATACACACACATACACACATACACACACATACACACACACACACATTCATTCTGGTGTCAGCATCACAGTATGGTGCTCAGTATTGAGTTTTGTCTGACTTTTTCTGATTCCATGGATTATAGCCCACCAGGTTCCTCAGTCCATGCGATCCTTCAGGCAAGAATACTGGAGAGGGTTGCCATTTCCTGCTGCAGGGGCTCTTCCCAACCCAGGGATGAACCCACATCTCTTGCATCTCCTGCACTGGCAAGTGGATTCTTTACCACTAGGGCTACCTGGGAAGCCTATAGTGTTTTGCGGTAAAACCCCAAAAGAGAACTATTTTTATTACAGTTAATACCAGCTCAAGGGTACTTGTTATTACCAATATTATTTAAAATTTTTCCAGAAGCACTTGTCAAAGGAATTAAAATAGCAAAATAAGAGGTGCAAGTAGTGAAAATGAGATAATTTGTTTCTTGCTACTGCTACTACTGCTAAGTCACTTCAGTTGTGTCCGACTCTGTGCGACCCCATCCTTGGGATTCTCCAGGCAAGGACACTGGAGTGGGTTGCCATTTCCTTAATTTGTTTCTTAGCTGCAGATAATCTGATATGACTGTGCACCTGGGAAACCCTATGAGAGTTTTAAAAAATTCGTATTTAAAAGCAAAAGAAATAGGTGGCCACCCAGTAAAGAAAAAATTAACAGCTTTTTTTTTTTTTCTGTACAAACAGAACAGAGAAGGGGGGGAGCAGACTACAGCACTGTGTTCATTCGTCCCACACATTTCCTCAAAAGGCTTTTGTGCCGCGCCCCTGGGACACAGCTGCAAGAAGTCAGAGTCTTGTTCTCCAGTAAGTTGTCCTACAATTAGAGGAGATGAAACATAAACAAGCAAACACAGAAATGAACAAATAAGATGTTCAGAGCGTGGTAAGTGCCGGGAAGGAATTCAGGAGAGTGAGATGGGATCGTGGGATTCGGGAGGCTGGTGTGACACAGGGTCTGGAGGGGCTCCTCCTAAGAGGCAGGAGGAGAGAGGAATAGCTGTTCGGCAGACAGCCGGGGAGGGAAAGAGCCAGGAGAAGGGGAGGCGAGGCGCCTCGGAAGAGAACTCGGTCTTCGGGAGGTGCTGGGGAGGCAGGGGGCCAGGACGCGCGGGAGGCTGGAGCTGGTATTCAGGGCTGTAAACGAACTGCTGAAACAGTTGACACTGGCAGATTCAGAGACACTGACTGTGGGGTGGGTGGGTGGAAGAAGAATGATCTGGTTTTTTAATTTATTTTGGGGACGTCCCTGGTGGTCCAGTGGCTGAGACACTGAGCTCCCTCTGCAGGTGGCCGGAGTTCGATCCCTGGTCAGGGAACTAGATCCCACATGCCACAACTAAGACCAGGTGGAGCCAAATAAATAATAAACATTTAAAAATTTTCTTTTCACATTAAAGGGGGGTTGATTTACAATGTTGTATTAATTTCAGGTACACAGCAGGTAGATGAGGTTAAAGGTGAAGTCACACTCTTCTGGGCAAACACCTGGAGAAAACCATAATTCCAAAAAAAGACCTCAGTGTTCATTGCAGCACTATGTATAATAGTCAAGATATGCAAACAACCTGAGCGTCCACTGACAGAGGAATGGATAAAGAAGATGTGGTACATGTATACAGTGGGATACTTCTCAACCGTAAGACAGAACAAAACAGTGCCATTTGCAGAGGTGTGGATGGACCTAGACAATGTCACACAGAGTGAAGCCAGTCAGAAGAAAAAAACTAACATGTAATCTCATTTATATGTGGAATCTAGAGAAAGGGTACAGATGAACTTATTTGCAAAGGAGAAATAGAGACACAGATGTAGAGAACAAGCATATGGAGATCAAGGTGAAAGGGAGGGGGGATGAACTGGGAGACTGGAATTGACACATAGACACTAATGACATTATGTGTATTAATAAAATAGATAACTAATGGGAACCTACTGTACAGAACAGGGAACTCTACTCAATGCTCTGTGCTGACCTAAATGGGAAAGAAATCCAAAAAGGAGAGATCTATATGTGTGTGTGCATATATATAGTTATATATGTGTGTGTGCATATATATAGTTATGCATATGTGTGTGCATATATATAGTTATGCATATGTGTGTGCATACATATAGTTATGTATATGTGTGTGCATATATGTAGTTATGTATATGTGTGTGCATATATGTAGTCATGTATATGTGTATGTGCATACATATAGTTATGTATATGTGTGTGCATATATGTAGTTATATATGTGTGTGCATATATATAGTTATGCATATGTGTGTGCATATATGTAGTTATGTATATGTGTGCATATATGTAGTCATGTATATGTGTGTGTGCATATATATAGTTATATATGTGTGTGTGCATATATATAGTTATGCATATGTGTGTGCATATATATAGTTATGTATATGCGTGTGTGCATATATATAGTTATATGTGTGTGCATATATATAGTTATGCATATGTGTGTGCACACATATAGTTATGTATATGTGTGTGCATATATGTAGTTATGTATATGTGTGTGCATATATGTAGTCATGTATATGTGTGTGTGCATATATATAGTTATATATGTGTGTGTGTGCATATATATAGTTATATATGTGTGTGTGCATATATATAGTTATGCATATGTGTGTGCATACATATAGTTATGTATATGTGTGTGCATATATATAGTTATGTATATGTGTGTGTGCATACATATAGTTATGTATATGTGTGTGCATATATGTAGTCATGTATATGTGTATGTGCATACATGTAGTTATGTATATGTGTGTGTGCATATATATAGTTATATATGTGTGTGTGCATATATATAGTTATGCATATGTGTGTGCATATATGTAGTTATGTATATGTGTGTGCATATATGTAGTCACGTATATGTGTGTGTGCATATATATAGTTATATATGTGTGTGTGCATATATATAGTTATGTATATGTGTGTGCATGTATGTAGTTATGTATATGTGTGTGCATATATGTAGGCACCCTGAAAGTGGAGAATCCCAGTCGCGGACAACCACTCTTCTTCTGACAGAAACATCACTTTTGTAAAGCTTTGTCCCATCATTACTGCAACTCCCCATCCATCCTATTTCATCCTCCAGGCCCTCAGGAATTGTCCCCACCTCAGGAGGCTTAGGCATTCATGATACTTAATTTTATGGGTCAATTTGACTCAGTCAAAGGACACTGGGGAAGACTGAGGGCAGGAGGAGAAGGGGACGACAGAGGATGAGATGCTTGGACTGTACCATTGACTCAATGGATGTGGGTTTGAGCAAACTTCGGGACATGGTGAAAGACACGGAAGCCTGGCGTGCTGCAGTCCATGGGGTCACAAAGAGTAAGACACGACTGAGTGACTGAACAGCAAGGGATGTCCAGAGAGCTGGTAAAATGTTATTTCTTGATGTGTCTCTCTGAGGGTGTTCTTGGATAAGATGAACATTTGGATAATATGAACATTTGAACTGATGGACTGAATGAAGCAACTGGTCCTCCCTGATGTGAGTGGACATCATCTGATCCACTAGGGGCATGAAGACAACACAAGCTGGAGGAAGAGAGAATTCATGCTCTCTGTCTGCCTGACAGCTTGAAGTGGGACATGGGTCTTCTCTGGCCCTCGGATGGGGACTTCTGCCCCTGGCTTCCCTAGATCTCAGGTCTTGGGACTTGGACAGGAAGCAACCCCATTGGCTCTCCAGGTTTGCAGCATCCATATTTGATGAGCCAGTTCCTTATAAAAAATCTTTAGGTGTGTGTGTGTGTCCCCACTGTTTCTGTTTCTCTAGAGAATGCTGAGTCACACACCACTCCATAGCCTTGAGGCCAAATCCTCCCTACAATTTCCAACCATTCCATTCCCCTGCAGCCCTTCTACAAATCCTTGGGCAAGTGGGACCCAGAGGAAGTATTTGGCCACCCACTGGGCCTAGTTGAAAATAGAGCAAAGAACGAGAAGCCCTCCGTGCCCCAGGACCTCTGAGTCCCCCCTGACAACTGGTTTTCCAGCAGAGAGGTTATAGAAAGGAGAGATGGAATTTATTAACCGTCTCCTTGGCCTGTCTCTCCCGATTCTTGTGGGCTCCCCAGACGTCGTTAGGCGCCAGATGCCTATGCAAGCGGCCGTTTGCATGTCTGTGTTAAAGTTGACTTAATTAGGAGAGTTTACCTCGAATCGATGCTTAAATGAATTCTGTTAGTGGCACAACATTTTTGACTACTGTCTATCGCCGTGCCTCATGGCTGGAAAAGGACAGCTCTGAAGTCATGTTTACACGCATTGATGCGCAGTAGGCAAAGAAAATGGGACCGGGGTCGAGTGAACTCCTGTAGGATAAATAGAGATAAATAATTCAGATTCTCATTAGAATAGAGGCACGGGGCTGCGGTGCAGGGGAGCGCCCGCCTTTGTGTGAATTGGAATGCAGTCAGAAGCCAGAGCGTGTAACCTAGCATTAATATTAACATAAATCAGGCGCAGGAATTAGCGATACTTCTTAAGTCTTCTAGGATAACTGGATTCCTACTATATTGTTTCGTCCTCCTGGGCATTTTAGTAATCATGTAATAGAAACGTTGAGGTAGTTGAGATATTCTTTCTCTGGCTCTGTGAAAGGATTTTTTTACACAATGTCTTTGGTAGACAGTTTTGATAGAATGCATAGAACAAAAAGAAATATGCCTATTTTGGTAATATGGGTATGTTTCATTAGCTCAGCCTGGAGCGATATGACATTACATTCTAAAAGGAATACAATTAATAACAATGAGAGATTTTTAGCTCTCAGATCATAGCTGGAGGAAAGGAGCGCAGTGTCAGGGCAATTAAGAGAAGTCACTGTATTACCTTTGTCTGCACACCCTGAACACCACCCTGTCTCAATGTGTTGAATAGTTATTTCTTTAGCGTGGAATTTGTAATTTATTTTGATGTTTCCTATAATTCAGACCACCATTAGAAAAAATGATTTTTTGTCCTCTTTTTTTTTCTAAGCAGGTAAAAAAAAAATCTTTAAAAATAACAGGCTAGTGGAAATGAACATTTCTTTGGCTGGGATTGCTTCTATTTTTCTAGAAGGGAATGAGTGACTGTAAGAGAGACGCACCCAGAAACTGCTGGGGATGAAATTGAATGAGATCATCCCACTGGTGTAGCAGGCACATATTTTAAAAACGTCGGAAGCAACTCTGGTCCATGCTTTACAGAACAGCAACCCAGGAAAAGAAGCTGGACTTGGAGACCATTAGAATGATCAGCCAGGATATTATTTTATTCAGTGTTAACCTTTATGTTTTATGTTAAATGACAGTGAAGGTTCTGGAACACTATGATTCCCCAGAGTCTCCGTAGCGAACGTTTCTTTTATCTCTAAAGAGGTTTCCTTTTACTCTGCAACGTGGAAGTTGCTCCTGGCTCCCTTCACTGGTCAGTTTTAATAGGCATGTTTGTTGTTGCTGTTTAGTTGCTCAGCCGTGTCCAACTCTATGTGACCCCATGGACTGTAACCTGCTAGGCTCCTCTGTCCACGGGATTCTCCAGGTAAGAATACTGGAGTGGGTTGCCATGCCCTTCTCCAGGGGATCTTTCTGATCCAGAGATTGAACCTGAGTCACCTGTATTGGGAGGCGGACTTTTAGCGCTAAGCCACCCAAGAAGCCCTGTCACAGGCACAGCAAAAGATAAAATGGTTTGAAACTTGAAAACTCTGGTTTTTAGAAGCAGAGGATGAAGAGGCTGGTGGGAGACCTCTTGTGTGTGTCCTGTCTGCATCCAGCTTTAGGACTCCTGGGTCTGTCTGGGTGAGAGGGAGCTTGCAGGTGATAGGTGGGATGAGAGGCTGGGGAGAGAGAGACAGGGCATGCCAGAGACCCCCACCCATTAGTCCAGCTGCCCCATAATTGATCCTGATGGACTTTTTTGCCTGGCGACAGTCCACCGCCCGTCAGCAGGCATCTGGGCTCAGAGCTTCAGCCGGCAGGGATTAATGCCTGACTCCGTTTCCACTCATGAGTAATGTATTAAAATTTTGTAGCTAATAAATTCTTCATCCGAGAGGCTCCAGACGACTTCTCACTTCCACGGCGACCTGGTTAATGTAACACCAGCCTGGCCCTGGCTCCTGCCTGCGCCAGGTTCCCAAGGCTTCTGAATGCAGCCGGCAGGCCTGCCACCTCCCTCCTCCTGTGACCCCCGGTTAGCTGCTGCATATATGCAGACGCACAAGCCTCTTCAGACAATTAAATCACACCAAACTGCCCGGGGACTTGGACCTGCGAGGGCTGTGTGAGCGGGGCCCCCTCCCCTGCTAAGTATTATTGACAAATCCATCAAGGGTAGTGATGCATTGGTTTCCACCTCACCTAGAAGGACACTGGGGCAGCGGTGACATGCTGTCACCGTGGTAACTGCGGCTGAAGTGAACAGCCTGTTAGGAGAGGTGACCTCTGTTGGCAGCGAGCCTAGAGACGTCGCACTTGCCCGGCTGCCATGTCACCGGGACCCCAAGGAGCGGCCCGGCATCCCCCGATTGATTCATTAGGTCCTAAATGTATCGATCGCTCCAATTTGCGGGAATTTATTATATTGATATTGGACTGATTAACATTTTGTGCCAGACTGGTTCGATATGTGCTTGTAACAGCTTTTAATGATTAATTGACTTTTATGATTCCATCTCAGGGCTGTCAGCGAGCTGTGAACTGTAGGCAGGCCCGCTTCTGGGCTGTCTCTCAAGTGGCGCGGGGCAGTGATTGAATACCTAGGAAATTAGTGTCCTTGCTGTCTCATTTTATGAAAGATAAATGCTATGACATTTCACGCAGACCTTAATTTAGAACAGAACTAAGCAGATCATTTCGCAATTTGATCCTAAACAGGTAAATATCACAACTTGTTTAGCATTTCCCAAGTTAAGCGCACGGAAAACAAAGTGGAGCGGTCAGCGGGGAGCCAGCAGAAGGTAAAACGCGATCATATGGGCGGGACTGCGCAGCACTTTAATAATCATGTAATTTATGAGGGCTAACATCCGGGCCCATTTTTCAGCCCGGAATATACTCCTCTCATTCACTCGGCGCTCAGCCCGGGGCGTGCCGTTTGGCACTGTTTGAAAAGTTAGCATTTACCTTTCCGGCCACAGGCAGCCCTGCGTTATTGCCTGGTGAGTCGAGGAAAATACATTGACTGATTTGCCACAAAAGTAAATAGCAGAGGAAGGGATGGGCTCTCGCTTAATATGGGGAGCATCGCAAACAGCACGGGTTATGTGGTGCCTACAACAACCGTAAACATTATGAAAAGACAGCACGGGAAGATGAGAGTTTATTGTGTTCTCCAAAGACGGAGGGAGAGGGGCACGTGGGCAAGTGTGCCAGCCCACACCTTCCCGCATTCATATTTAAAGCATATTTCCTTCCTTTCATTTTAATTAAAAGACTTAAGTTAGGGAGAAACTGTCTAAACATCATGTCAAATTATTCATGTTTGTACATATAAGGAATGAAATGAAACGGTTCTCCCGCGCACAGCTCTTTTTTCTTTACCGTTCCGGATTCTTCCGTCACGTTCTGCGCCGAGGAAGGACACCTTTTTTTTTTTTTTTGATGTGCAGTTGTCAGTTGCTAATGTGTAACCCAACGTATGCATATCCATATTTTATGGCTCTCGCCTGAGAGATGCGCAAACCCAGAACGCTTTTATTTTCTCCAGCCCTCCGCTGGTGCAAAGCCTGAGAGTCACAGAGTCAGGGCCCCAGAGCCGCCAGAAACTCCAACGGGTAGGTTCGCTCATCTCTGACAGCGGCCTAGGCTACCTTCTTCCTTGACTTGTGGACCAACGACTTAATATCATTTCCACTTGTGGATGGACCTACAGCTTTGTCTTTGTTTTCGAGATTTATTGATCTGTTTAGGCTGTCCTGGGTCTTTGCTGCTGTGCAGGCTTCTCTGGCTGTGGCGAGCGGGGTCTCCTCTCTTGGGCTTCTCGTGGTGGAACACAGGCCCTAGCCTCCTGGGCTTCAGTAGCTGGGCTCCTGGGCTCAGCATGGGTGGCTCCCCGGCTCTAGAGGACAGGCCCAGTAGCTGTGGTGCACCGGCTTAGCTGCTTCACGGAGTATGGAATCTTCCCAGACTAGGGATTGAACCTGTCTCTCCTTCCTGCATTGACAGGCAGATTCTTATCCATTGCACCACTAGGGAAACTTACATTTTTTTGTTTTTGTGATTCCTTTGTCCCGGGTGGAAAGCAGAGCTTGATTGGCAGCCTGGTGTTTGTGTATCTACCTATACACACCCTCGGGCGGTCTCTGAATGGAGGTAGGTCCCCTGCGTGGTTTGAAGCATGGTCACCTCACTGTCCCCAATTCTAGGCCCCGCTTGGCACTGGTTGCCGCCGGCTACAACAGCATCTCGACTGTCTCACTCGTGCACCAAGTAGAGATGGGGCGAGAGCCTTGGAAACCCTCAACGTGCCGCTCTCCTGTTTGGAAATCGAGAAAGCAGGAACATAATTGCTTTTGTTGGAGCACAATCCTGAATAGCAAAAGACGCTTTAAACATCTGCCCTTCCTCTGATTGGCTTTACATCGTTTCTCTTTTTGGCTACTGTTCATTATTCTGCATTATATTCATTACCGAGGAGTCACATCCAAGCCAATATTTTCGTACGCTGAAGGCTGACTTGGATTCAGGGTATTTCATCGGATCCAGCCCCACACAAACCCGTAATAGACTGTGACACACCACCCAGAGATAAATTCTATAGAGAGAACTGGGTTTCATGCCCAAGGATTGGATTCTCTCCGTTGTACCAGAGACACCGGATCCCCAGGCCCGGAGGAGGGAAGTGAGTCTCTCTCTGGTTTCTCCCTTTTATTGGGAAGGGGAGAAGGAAGAACCTGACTCTGTCCTGAAGTCTCCCCTGGGTTCATGCATTGGGGTTTCCTCCACATGTGCTAATACACAGGCATACAGGCACACACGTGCGTGCGTGCTAAGTCGCTTCAGTCGTGTCCAACTCTTTTCGAGCCACTGGACTGTAGCCTGCCAAGCTCCTCTGTCTGTGGGATTCTCCAGGCAAGAATACTGGTGTGGGTTGCCATGCCCTCCTCCAGGGGATCTTCCCATCCCGGGGATTGAACCCGAGTCTCTTACATCTCCTGCATTAGTAGGCTTGTTCTTTACCACTAGCACCACCTGGGAAGCCAGGCACACACATCCATACCTCACACTCACCAACGGTGCATTGGTTCTGCCAATTCTCTGCCATCAGGGAGGGGGTGAGGTTCGTTGTTTTGGAGTCTCATTGGCATCCTAAACTCCCTAATTAGAATTCAGACTTCTTAACTTGGTTGAAACCAGTGGGTTCACCTCACCTACATTTGTCCATCAAGGAGAGTTTCCAGGAGTCTCTGAATACTCGATCACCTCTTTCCTTCCAATCACTAATTGAATAACTTTCTGTATTTATTTTATCTTCTGGTTCTGCTGTCGGATACCTGTTGCCCTATTAGCAGGAATTCAGTGAAAAATTTAACGAAAAAAAAGTGTTGATTCCCCCAAATGGATGACTGGAATTCATTCTCTCCTTATCCTGTGGTTATTAGCCTCCAAAATGCTTACCTTTTAGTCTGCATTTTAACTCAGATAGAAGAGGTACAGAAGGTGTGGGAAATAATCTTATTCTAACACTTTAGGAAAACACCCAAAAGTTCAAGTAGAAAAAAGTCAGTTTCTCATTTTCTAAAGATATTTTTTATCTGGACATTTTATTAGTAAGATCAACCTAAAGAACCACTGTGGCATGGTTTATTTAATAGTCATAAAATATGGTAACAATCTGTATTTAGATTACTTATATGTAATAGAAATTCTGGTACTGACTATTTTGCATTTTTTTCTGGCTGCCCCGTGTAATATGCAGGACTTCCCTGACCAGGGATCAAACCCATGTCCCCTGCAGTGGAAGTTCATATTCTTAACCACTAGCCCTCCAGGGAAAGTCCTCTAACTTCTTTACATTTTTGATACTAGAATTTTTATTATAGATTGAAATTTTACTTAACAATTACTGCCTTTAAAATCGGTGGTATCATACTTCACAATTGTATGAGGATTTATTATTTTATGAGTTTATTTGTATGTCTCTAATCTAAACAAGAGGAGAGAGAAGAAGACTCTTGAGAGTCCCTTTGACTGCAAGGAGATCAAACCAGAATCTGAAAAGAAATCAACCCTGAATGTTCACTGAAAGGACTGATGCTGGGAGATCCAATATTTTGGCCACCTGATGCGATAAGCTGTCTCATTGGAAGAGACCCTGATGCTGGGAAGGCTGAAAGCAAAAAGAGAAGGGGGTGACAGAGGATGAAATGGTTGGATGGCATCACCAACTCACTGGACACGAATTTGAGCGAAGTGTCCAGTCCAAAGACGAACACTCCCACAAAGATGAAGTGGGAGATAGTGGAGGACAGAGGAGCCTGGTGTGCTGTAGTCCATGGGGTTGCAAAGAGTTGGACAAGACTGAGCAATTAAACAACAATGTCAATAATGTTATCTCTTATGGCATGGTAATATATTTATACACAATGTTATATGAAATTATAAGGTTATAAGTGTTAACATATTGATTATGCTAAACATTTGTTGTGGAGGATGGTGGCTCATATGGTAGAATCTGACTGTCCCGGTGGAAATTTTGTTTCTGCCAATTAGCTCCACAGCCTGGAGACCATTTCTCAGCTTCTCTTTCTTCTTTGTGTATCCAATGTGGTTTTGCAAAAGTTTGTGTGAGGATTAAAGGAGATTAGGGGTGTACAGCCAGTGAGCAATATGTAACACACAGCACGCACTCAGTGAGTGCTAGGCGCTATTATTAAATTAATCGTTCTACAGAGAAGCATTCTCCTCTGAGTTTACCATACAGTCACATGGCTTTCATCTAATGATTTAACTTTAAAGATTGCTTTTGTACACTTCCGTAAAAGGGTTCACTTATTTTTTCTCATGAGCCTTGTGAGAGACTCAAGCCAAGAATTCCCACTTACAGGTGAAAATTCAGGTCTGTGAGTTCCACAGTCACACAGTTCATGGTGGGTGGAAGGTCCTCTTCCCCTTATCTTCACCCTGCCTTGCTGCCCCACTCCCCATTGGACCTGCATCCATCAGGGGTCAAGGACAGCGCATTTGTCCACTTCAGTCAATCTGTGTTAAGTCACTTCAGTCCTGTCCGACTCTTTCATGACCCCGTGGACTGTAGCCCGTCAGGCTCCTCTGTCATCAATGATATGGATGCCAGCCTAGGCTAGACTATTGGAGTGGGTTGCCATACCCTCCTCCAGGGGATCTTCCTGACCCAGGGGTCGAATCAGTGCCTCTTACGTTACCTCCCAAATACGGGGCCTCCAAGGGACTGGTTAGGGAGCTGGGCTGTGCTGTTCAGAATGAAATGAACAAACAAGCAATAAGGGGTCTTTTCATGAGAGCCTATGGCCATTTCAGTGAAAACCAGTGTCTGTAACATCTACAAAGACAAAGGACCCCCAGACCAAAGGCAGTTGGGGGCAGCTAGCCTTATCCCATGTGGTCCTGGAGACTCTGCCTCCCCGCACCTCCCACAGGTGTGTGAAGGAGCAGGATGCAGGGGCTCCCAGTCCTACCCCAGGGCGGCTGGATCTGCTTGTGGGCTTGGGGTTTGTTTAGGGGGAGGAGTGTGCTCACCTTTCCCCCTAAAAGTGCTGTTTCCCTGAGGGACTTTATCTAGAGCTTGACCAAAAAATCCCGGACTACCAACCCAGACTGCGGCTACTCTTCCCCGCCCATCCCTAAGCATCCCCCTCCATTCCTCCCCACCCAACCCTCAAGCATCTTCCTTCTTCCAACATTAGCTGCACTTCAGGGGCCCCTGTCTGCTGCTCTTCAGAGACAATCAGCTTGCTGAAGCTGTAGCTCCAATACTTTGGCCACCTGATGCGAAGAGTCGACTCATCGGAAAAGACCCTGATGCTGGGAAAGATTGAGGGCAGGAGGAGAAGAGGATGACAAAGGATGAGATGGTTGGATGGCATCACCAACTCAATGGACATGAATTTGAGCAAACTCCTGGAGATGGTGAAGCCTGGCTAGTTGCAGTCCATTGGGTGGCAAGGAGCCAAACATGACTTGGCAACTGAACGATAACAATCAGGACTGATGGAAACTCAAGGGTTATTATTTTTAAAAATTTCTTCTGTTCCAGTTGCCCACGTATTTTGGGTAAACAATGTGATACAGCCAGGTCACTGTGAATCTCTTCACCTGGTTCAGCTCCTTTGGATGCTATAATTTATAAGACTTTACTCTCTACCGTATGGTTGGTTATTTTCCTTAATAGACTTTCCTGAGCAGCCTTATCAGAAGCTTTCTGAAAAGTAAATTATGTCCACCAGGTCAACTGGTCTCCAGTTTTATTAATCTGGAAATTATACCTGTAATGCTTCCTGAAAATGCTTGATGCAACAGAAGCCACGAATGCAGTAATTAACATGCAACTTGATGAATTCCTGCCCAGACATCCAAACACAGGCAAAATAGCAGAGCCACGGAGACAAACAACCCGGAGTGGGAAATTCTGCCATCCTGCTCCCACCTCTGTTTATGTTACCTGCCACTTCCTATGCCCAGGGCTTCATTTAACCTCAGAGGTACAGGTTGGCCCAGTGGATAAACACATTGGAGAGAACACTTGTCCAGGTGGGGTTCTGAGCATTTTTGTAGCCACATCGGGTATGTGGTGTCAGAAACGGGCACGGCCAGGCTGAGAAGCTCCAGGGCACAGGGCTGAAGGCCAGGGCGATGCAACTGGAACAGAGTCTAGAGGGGGAGTCTAGACTAGAGGAACAGAGTCTGGGGCGGGTGCAGCTCTGACCCGCAGGCGAGCCACTGAGTGTATTCTGGCAGGTAATCGCGGGGGCAGACATTCAAGGAGGGGGTTTGGCAAATGGACAGTCAGCATCAGGAGGCCTGGGCAGCAGGGAACTTGGAGGTGGAAGACAGTGTCCAAGAGTAGGGCCGGAATGGGTACAAGGTGCTGTGTGCGGACAGTCTGGGCATCGTCGCCTCAGGACTCGGGATTTCTGGGCTGTCTGTCTCCCAGCCCTCCTGTGTTCCCATGCGGGTTAGACCCAGACCTGGCCGGGTAGGGGGACCCCCTGAATTCACTTGCTGCTTCAGCCCTGCATCTGGGGGGCGGAGTGCTGGTCCCTGTCACCCCCACACCCCCACACTTACTGCATTCTTTCCAGGTTGGGGCATGGTCTGGGCAGCACAGCACAGTCCAGAAGTTTGGGGCCAGACCAGGTCCACTTCCAGCTGGACTAAGGGCCCTGTATGATCCTAAATCAAAGACCCCCATGGCCCCAGGAACTTGCGATGAAGACAATGCGAGACAAAGCTGGGTCTCTCCAAGTGCAGTCAATGGCAAGACACTTACATCATTCCCCCCCACTTGTGTATTGAGTGTTGTGTGTGGTGGTTGTTATTTAGTCCCTAAGTAGTGTCCGACTCTTTGCGACCCCGTGGACTGTAGCCCTCTAGGCTCCTCTGTCCATGGGATTCTCCAGGCAAGAATACTGGGGTGGGTTGCCATTTCCTTCTCCACGGGGATCTTCCTGACCCAGGGGTTCAACCTGCGTCTCTTGCATCTCCTGCATTGGCAGGCTGGTCCTTCACCACAAGCGCCATCTGGGAAGCCTGGTGTTAAGATAAAGCGCAGGTAAACCTCTCAAAGAAACCTGTTCTCTCTCTTTTTTTTTTTTTAAGTTGGAGTATAATTGCTTTATAATGCTGTGTTAGTTTCTGCCGTGCAACAACCTGAATCAGTCATATGTCTACATAGATCTCCTCTTTTTTGTATTGCCTTCCCATTTAGGTCACCAGAGATTGTTGATTAGAGTTCCCTGTGTGATATAGCAGGTTCTCACTAGTTATCTATTTTATACATGGTATCAACTGTGTATATATGTATACACACATACACACATCAATACCAATCTCCCAGTTCATCTCAGCTCCCTTCTTTCCCCCTTGGTGTCCATGCATTTGTTTTCTACATCTCTGTCCCTACTTCTACTTTGCAAATAAGTTCATCTATACCACTTTTCTAGATTCCATATACATGTGTTAATATACAGTATTTGTTTTGTTCTTTCTGACCTACTTCCCTCTGTATGATAGTCTCTAGGTCCATCCACTTCTCTGCAAGTGATCTGATTTCATTCCTTTTTATGGCCAAGTAATATTCCTTTGCATATATGTACCACATAGAAGCCTGTCCTCTTCGACCTTCATCACCCACCTGCCAGCATATCAGCCTGAAGCTTGAGTCTGAGACAGCTGTGTCTTCACCACTGAGATCACTGAGAGTGCAGGTGACCTGAGGAGCTCGCGGGCTGCAGCTCCTCTAATTCAGTCCCAGATCAGGGGAAGCACCTGGGGAGGCATCTGGGTGTGAAGTGGGCTTTCCTGGTGCCCAGGGAGGTGAGTAGGCATTTTTAATGCCTCTCTCAGGGGGCCTGTCTTCACCACCGAACCTGACAGTGACAAGGTGATGGAGTCAGAACACAGGACGTATGGCTCACTTGCCTGGTCCTGAATCCTGCAGGTGCAGAGTCCGGGGTCCAGACCCCAGGAACCCCAGGGGAGGTTCAGGCTTCCTGCCCAGCCCCCGAGCCCAGGCTCACATCCTCCGTGGGTTTGCTTTGAGCGCATGTGTGGACTTGAGTCGCCTGCAGGGAAAATTTTGCTGCTTATGTGTTTCTCTTTATTCCTCAGGAAGGCTGTGTACTTCATGAACCATGTGCGTGATATGCTTTAGGCTGTGTCTAAATGATGTATTTCTCCAACCCCAAAGTGCAACATTTAGACGATTTGTACCATATTTTTGTATGTTTAGAAACAGCTGGTTGATTGACTGAATTTTTAATTTTTCACAGAAATGTTTGATGTTGGGGAGACTGTGCCTTTTAAGTCCTCAGAGGAGAGAAAAGATTTGTATAAAGTTTCTTTTTTCATAAATATTTATATTGTGATTAATGACTCTGAGCAGAAACTCCATGATGGACGAGACCATCCTGCCCCACACATCAGCTAAAGGTTCATCTTGCAGAGTCCTGGCGCCCATGCCCGCTTTGGGAGTCTGCCCCTAAATCCTTTAGATTTCAGTTGTCATCAAACCCTTCCATCCCATTTTGGAACTGGTTTTCAAATTCATCTGCGATCATTTGCTGCCATAATTTTAAATAAGTTGTCCTGAATATTCTGTCAGCTGAGCTGCAAAAAATAGTCCATTACTGTTGTCCTTGCTTTACATGTAATAGATGCCCAATATTTACTCATTAGGTCGATCAATATTGAATATGTATTAATTTTAATGTACTAAAATATTAACATATATTGTGTTACATAGTGAAATACTATTCATGTAAATTAATATATATTTAATAATATAAAATATATTAAATTGAATTGAATGCATCTCTCAAGGCAAGTAGCTATGGAAAAGTAAAATGACTCCATGATCTACAAGACTCTGAATACTGAGTATGGCATGCATGTTCAGTCGCTTCAGTTGAGCCCGACTCTTTGTGACCCCATGGACTGTAGCCCGCCAGGCTCCTCTGTCCATGGAGATTCTCCAGGCAAGAATACTAGAGTGGGTTGTGGTGCCCTCCTCCAGGAGATCTTCCCAATCCAGGACTCA